>NC_072013.1:10045800-10365900 GCF_027791375.1 Indicator indicator | reverse complement strand
CTGGATGTGTTTAAAGGTGGTTTGGATGTGATACTTGGGGATACAGTTTAGGGCTGAATGTTGTAGAGTAGGGTTATTGGTTGGACTTAATGATCCTGAGAGTCTTTTCCAATCTGAATGTTTCTGTGATTCTACTGCACTTCCAGCTGACTGTAGTTACCTCTGCCACATGCCTCGAAGATCTTCACTCTCATAAAAGACTCAGACACTGCTCAACAGAGGGGAGGGTGTTACACAAACATTAAACATATACAAACAAGTACCAAACCAGCATACTCAGCTGTGCCTTTAAACATAAGACATTATACAATGAACTTGTTCTTGATTCATTACACACTTCCTTCTATTCACAAACAGAGCTTTGAATTCACAGAGGAAGCCTGACACACAAAATCAGTGTGGGCTGGAAGCAAGAAGATGACTTCAGCATGATGGAAAAGTACTTAATTCATTTTCTTGTGAAGTTTGAAATGAGACAAGTTAATTATATGTGGGGAATGTGTCCTATCCTTGAAGACAATGAGTATTAAGAGGTTTATCAAAAAGAACATCTCAGAATCAGATTTTCCTACAGTTACACTGAAGTTGCACATGTAAGAATCCCTGTTTTGATCTAAAGCAGCACCAAAACCCCAGTATCTGTCTGTTGACAGATCACTTGAAGAGCTTGAAAGACTACCAGAATCTCAGCTGGGTTTACAGACAAGCTGAAAGAGTGTGGTCACTTCATAGAGAGAAAGAAAAGAAAACAGGGCCCACTTCTAGAGTCATCTTTAGCTTGTGAAATCTCAGAGAAGGTTCATTTGCTTGGTATGGGAAACAGGAGATGGGCAATGTACTGGATTGTTCTTCTGAGTGCTTCAGGGACACATGGTTCCAAATGCCAACTGTCACATAATTCTTGCAGTCAACTGAAGGAGAAAAGTAGCACTCCCGTTGCCCCTGCACTCTTTGGAAATAACCAAGCCCCTTGAAAATTTTGCCTAAGTAGGGACAAACTTCTTATTCCTAAGTTTCTGGAGACCTTACCAACTGCCAAAGCTAAGTGCCAAAAGCTGAATTCCAAGCTCTACATTTGGACACTGAAAGTGTCCTCATAAGCACAGAACAGATCCCAGTAAAACCAATATGAGAAACAGACGTCTTATGCTTCTGAAAACATCAGGCTGGGTATCAGTGGAGCAAGGATACCTCAAAACTTTCAGAGGAGGGATAAAACTGCTGTGCTTTCTGTGGAAAATAAGATCAAATCATCAAAAAGATCATTAGGAACAGGAGTTGTTGTTAACTAACATCAGCAAATATCTGCAGGAATGGCAAACCTATTGTGCAATAATGGAGGTGAAGACCTTTCTTAAAAGAACTTGGTATTTACGTATCATCACTAATAGTAAAATGCATTAATGAGCAAGAGCTGGTGCAGCAGGGAACCTCTCGGAGGTTCTCAGGGGATCAATTAAGAGAGACTTATTTGAAATAAAGCTGTTTAGAAGGACACATGCAGTGTAATCCAGGGCAAGGGAAATTCCCTGTTTACAGAAATGCTTCTTTCTCAGACCAAGTTTTGGTGAGCTTTCTACACTTGTTTTAGAAGTAAATTATAATTAAAATTCTAAAAGAAGCCTGAACTGCAATTTTCCCACTTGTTGCTTAATGCCACATAAAATGAAGTAATACATCCACCTGAGAAGGTGACCTTGCAAAATACGAAGTTCCACATGTGAAGTGGTGACAATCATTTTGTGTGCCAAAAATCTGCCTCCCACAAGGTCCACATTTACCTCAGAAGTGAGACTGTCTTTGCTGAACACAGGTATTACTGGATACATGGCAAATGCTACCAGCAATAAAATCTGGAAATTAGGGTGAATCAGGACACAAGATGTCTTAGACTAAATACTCATCTTGGAAAAGTTTACTTGAGGGGGCATCCCCAAAGACCCTAAATAAGATGTCTTCTCCTGCCAACAAGTGCTGTGCAAACAGTCTAATTAGGCAATGTTCTCTGCTGCCAGAGGCAGGCCGCTTCACAACTTGGTACTTCTGCCAAATCACTGTAAAGGAGATGTGTCCCAATCTTCAAGATGTCTGCTGCAGTTTATCTTATTGAAATGCCAGACATTCTTCTCCATAGACCCCTCTAGGTAGTATTTGAGTTAATCTTCTAATTAATCCACTTGGCGATATCATTAATCAAAGACAGATTCTGTGATTCTGCCCTGCTTATTACAAGACCCCTTACATTTCCACTCCTCTCGCAAGATTTAATTAACACTGTAGCTGGCTGAAGCTCCTTTCTCTTCTGTCCTGCGAAGATTGATGTTACTTTTGCTGTGAACAGCTATAACAACTTTGCTTCCACCAGCTAGGATGCATTTACTCACATTTCACAAGATGGTAGCTGAAAAAGTGAGAGCTCTCAAGTTAGCAAAATCTCACACGAGTTAGTGTGGAAGCCAAGTTGGAAGAAGAATGAAAAGATGCTCTTTGGTGGCACATAGCTCTCCTACTTGAAATCTACAATTAGTTTCCCATAATGCCTCCTTGTTAGAGTATCATTATCACAGAATAATTTACAATCAGCCTCACCAGTTGCATTAACAGTCTCTTGCAAGTTTCTAAAAAGAACATTGTAGCAAGAAAGGTCAATTAAAAATGTGTTAAAACACATGCACCGAGACCTCAGAGCTGCAAGAGGCAGCTGGGTTCCAGCCCCAACCTGCTGGAGAAGGAGGTGGCACATGCAGCCTCCACAATGTTTTCAGCACCCTTCAGGCCTGAGAAAAGAGAGATCCCAAAGGACATCACATCCTGGGCTGCATCAAAAGCAGTGCTGCCCACAGATCAAGAGAGGTGATTCTGCCACTTTGCTCTGGTAAGACCTCACGTGGAGTGCTGTGTCCAGGTCTGGAGCCCTCAATATAGGAAGGACATGGACCTGATGCAGTGGGTCCAGAAGAGGGCCATGAAAATGGTCAAGGGGTTGGAGCACCTCTGGTATGAAGACAGGCTGTGGGAGCTGGGGGTGTTCAGCCTGGAGAAGAGGAGGCTATAGGAAGACCTAATAGCAACCTTCCAGTACCTGAAAGGGGCCTGCAAGAGGGATAGGGAGAGACTGTTTACAAAGGCCTGCAGTGACAGAATGAGGGGCAATGGCTTCAAATTAGAGAAGAGTAGATTTAGATTGGATATTAGGAACAGTTTCTTTACTATGAGGACTGTGCAACACTGGAACAGGTTGCCCAGGGAGGAGGTTGGGACCCCATCCCTGGAGATACTCAAGGTGAAGCTCAACAGGGCTCTGGGCAGCCTGACCTAGTTGAAGATGCCCCTGATGACTGCAGAGGGGGTTGGACTAGATGACCTTCAGAGGTGCCTTCCAACCCAGACCATTCTATGAGTCCAAAGAGAGCTTCTTTCTGCATTGAAAGATGATTTCTAAGATGCAAGGAAAACAAAGAGTGATCATTAAAAGAAGACAGCAAATTGTTCTGAGGACACAGGAAAGCTGTAGATCTTCAGCTACTGGAGACTGCAAGGACTGCAGATTTCTTTGGTTAGGTGTAGTTACCTTATCACTGCATAAAGGCTGAGATCATGGTTTCTGATCTCAGAAACCCTGTATACTATAGCTGCACCCATCTTCCAGACCATTTTAGCTACAAAAAAACCCCACAACCCACTAATGCCGTCCTAATTTGCATAAAATTAGTTTATGTAAATACAACCAAGGCAGGCCCAGGATTGCGAACTGGAGAGTTCAGGCTAACCTCCTTCGCATGTACCTGAATAAAGCAGGGCTCTGCAGAAAGCAAGACCCCTGTAACAAATTGTTTGTAGTAACATTTAACCTCAAGCAGATTTTATTCTCCAATCAGGAAAGCAAAAGGAGAGTGGGGAAAGGGCTTAGCTGACAGTGCTGATGGTCCATTAACTACAGCAGTGCTGCTGCCTGAACGATCAAACTCAGGTTTAACAGCAGAACCATCTTCTCACTTTACAAGGGAGGAACAGAAGGGGCTTGATCCAGCTTATAAATTTTGAGCTTTTAGTTTGAGAAGAAACAACTCATTAATGGAGACTGAAGATCTGAAAGAATTAGTAGTATTGCTGACTTACCACTTCACCTAAACATATCCTCCAGGTTCCCTAATTGCTCTTGTGTTTCTCTTCACACCACTTGTGCAAGAGAATCAGGGATATTAAGAACACCTTCACATACTTGATGAAAAGAATACAAACCATATAAGCTGAAAGCCTTTAAAAACCCTATAGGTTTATGAAAGGGAAAAAAAAAGTAAGGTCATTATGCTCTGGTATTCTTCTCAGCTGCCCTCAGTGGGTATCAGTCATCATTACACCACTCTGAATCATAATGGACTCCAACAGTTTAATAATGATTGCAACACCCTTCCTAATGAGGTTGGTGCTGCCCTCTGATGTGAATATTCATAAAATTGGGCTGGTAATGGGTTCTGTCTTGATTAGCAGGCTGTGGTTCTGTATCAAGTTTGCGAGACATCTTTTGATGCAAGAAAAAAAAATCAAATTAAATCCATGCTTCAAGCAGAGTAAATGAATTTGACTTTAGGTGATCAAGAGGGGAAAAACTTCTAATTAGAGACGCAAGCAATCATCTTGTTCAGTGTTCAAAGAAGGGCTATAGGGACGCAGAATCCTAATAAACCTTCCCTCAATCACCTTTTAGATAAATATTAAGGATTAAAATTAAATGTAATTAAAGTTTGTTAATCTGATGTGGTTTCCACTGATAGTCCTTAATTTTTTTTCTTAGCCCTGTTATCCTTTGCTTATTCCTGAGTCCTTCTCTCTCCCGACCACTGTCATCTTGTCCAGCACGAAAGGCAGAAAGAGAAACTGCTGCTTGGGATATCAGATCCTGGCTGCAATTAAATCAATGGATTGTCATTTGCTCAGGCCACACTGCATATGGCAGGCACAGCTGCATTTGCTTTCAAACATGGGTGGTTTCACAGCTTGCACCACACTGCAGGTTGAAAATACCTCCCAAATAATTGAAATACCAACACTTCTGTTTCCTTTTTTTTGAAGGAAGATGTGGGCACCTAGTCCCCTCTTTGCCCTCGCTGACAATTTCAGCTCATCACCAGAAAAGTAAATGGAATCAGTCTCTAAATATTAGGATTTAAGCTTCTGTCCATTAAGTGAATAGAAAAGACTTCCATTTCTTCCTAGGTCCAGAATGAGGCCATTACACCCTCCAGGATGTCCTTGAAGCCAGCCGACCCACAGAGCTGGAATTCATGGGATTACCCTTATAAGTAAGAAGTTTCCTGCCTAATAAAACAAAAATTGCAGCTATCCTGCTGCTAATCTAGCCAGGCGGAAAGAGACTGATTTGAGCTAAAGCTTCCACTCACTTTTGGAAAGAAAAGAAACTAAACATTTATGCCTCTTTGTTCACACTAGATGCTCGCTGCACAACAGGAGAAAAAGGGGAAAGAACCAGCCTATTTGTTCTCCAATTAGAAATGGACTAGACTGGGGCTTTAACAATAATAATAATGATGATGATGGTGGTGATGATTAAGCTTTTGCACTCCAACATCAGAGTCACAGCAGAAAGGAGCCTGCAGTAAGGAAGGGATTTCTAGCCAAATGTTGGGGTGAGAGAAGAAACAAAAGGAAGAACTGGAAGTGACTTCTAGGGGTAAGGAGGTCTCTCAGTCACACTACAGAGCCTGATACAGACACAGAGTACTTTTAAACCTCTAACATGGTGTTGCTTTGAGCTGCCAATCCCGTTGCCAATACAGCTTCACCTATTGTGTATCGGTACGACAGGAAGGAGTCTGCCAAAACCGAAGAACAAACATCTAAGAGGCAGGTTTTTCCCTGCTCTCGTCCACTTATAATCAGCCAAAATTAACTTGGGCAAAACATGCCTTCTTGTCCCTGCCTGGATGCTCAGAAGCATGATGAATTCAGCCCCCTCTGCCCTCCCACCCTGACTTTCCTTCATCAGTGCAGACCACTCCCTTCCCTTCCTCTCCGACGCTTTGGAGAGACAGAAAGCGCCGTTTGTGGCAGTGCTGTTTGCTCCTCCTGGCCAGTGACATTTTAAAACCCCCAGCACGTAGGTGCTCAATTGCAAGAGCACTTGGTATCTCAGCGAGCAGCTGCTGTGTCACTGCCAGGCCTCTCCTGCAGCAGACCTGTCACTGGCCTCCACAGCTCAGTGCCAAGCCCACAGACCACTGGGGGCCAGCAAGCAGATGGCTTATCTCAAAGCCTAATTATCGGTGCTGACTAAAAGCCTGCAGCCAAGACCAGCGTGGGGCAGGACTTTGCTGGGTTACTGTTTAGGGGAAATGGTGGCAAAATAGGATGGGATAAGGATGGATGACTGAGACTTTCCTGCCAGGCTCCCAGTGCATCACAAGGTGTTGGGGAAAGTAGGGCTGAGTTCTGGTCTGGGTTCTGCTGACATCTGGCTTGTTATGAGCATCACTCTGGGAAACATGAAATGTCTTCTACAGACACAGAAACAAAAATCAAAATCCTCCCAGCATTCTCTTCAGGTTTCACAGCACACGGTGCAGCAAGAACTAATGATACTTCCCTCTCTTTGCTGTCCACAGAAAACACTGCATGCTGCGCTGAGCTGCACAGACCATCCTCAATCTGAGCTGACAGCTCAGAACAGTTTCTAACCCTACCTTTTCCCCCCCCCCCCCTTGAGTTTGCAATCAAAACAACAATCCCAAACAAGTGCACTAGCAACTCAATTTCAACCACAACTGCTTTCTTCACTTTCAGAAAGGAACAGCAACAAAGACAGCCCTATTAAACATGAAACATCAGTTCTGGGTTTTGTTTTTACATCTAGGCAAACTTAGAGTTAAATCTGATCTTAGGATAAGAAGGCAGTAAGATTGAATCAAGATGAATACAGCCCAGCATGCTTGACACCCCTTTGGCCTTGCCAAGAATATGGTTTCAAACCAGAGGGGAGTAGATTTAGATTGGATGTTAGGAACAAGTTCTTTACCATGAGGGTAGTGGAACACTGGAACAGGTTGCCCAAGGAGGTGGTTGGGGCCCCACTCCTGGAGATACTCAAGGTGAGGCTCAAGAGGGCTCTGGGCAGCCTAATCTAGTTGAGGATACCCCTGCTTACTGCAGAGGAGTTGGATTAGATGACCTTTGAAGGTCCCTTCCAACCCAGGCCATTCTATGATTCCATGAAAACACCTCAATATCCTCAATATACCACCTCAATATCTGGTGTGCCTTGGACCATCCATGGTGCTCTGCATTGGTCCTTGTTCACAATGCAGTCTGCCCTCCAGTAGCAGTAGGAATTTGGTGGTGTTCTAGATGCCACAGATCTCACATCTCCTCCTCTGTCTGCAAAAACTCTAGGTTTCATCACCTAGCAGAGTACCTGGTGTAGGTCCAGCTAACAAAACCCAAACACATTTCAGTTTGGAAAAAATCCAAAACTCTCCTGTCCCTTTTGAAGCAGATGATGAGCTGAACACCATCATCTTACCAAATATGCTGTCCCC
Source organism: Indicator indicator (assembly GCF_027791375.1). Classification (NCBI taxonomy): domain Eukaryota; kingdom Metazoa; phylum Chordata; class Aves; order Piciformes; family Indicatoridae; genus Indicator; species Indicator indicator. The sequence continues at coordinate 10,358,347 of NC_072013.1, read as the reverse complement.
AAAATCATGGTGGAAAGCATCAGTTTCCTTTCAATTGTGTCAGTTACCCTTCTGTGTCTGAAAATAGCTGCATTATTCATATTTAGTTACTATGACAATACAAAATTCTCCAATGAAGGAACAAAAAAGGCATTGTGGCAATTTCTACAAAGGGATGAAAAGACACAAAAGCAAGAACGAGACTATTAGGAATAGCCTTAGTGAGACAGAGAGAAACTATTTAAATGAAAAAGTGAGGAAAGGAAGACATGTCTGAAACTCAAGCAAAACAATTCTCCAACGCTGCAAATTAACTGTAGTACTAATCAGGAAGAAAAAAAAATGGCCATGTGTTGTTATGTGACAACCAAATGGCTATGGGCATCCCAAGGCTTCTTTAAAGAGAGAGCATTTGTATCGACATCATGAATGAACATTTGTATGTGTTGCCTTCTACAGCCTTGAAGCAACCAACATTTGTTCAGTAACTCAGCATGTCACCAATTCTGTGTACCTCCCCCTAACCTGTCATTTTGCACTCATGTCTGCAAACCAGGCCATGGCAAGTGTTTAGATAACTCCATTCCATGTAGCCAGACACAAGGGAGGAGAGAACTACAACAGGAGGTCGCTTACCCCATCCTAACCAAGGTTAGGGAGATACATGTAACTGCAGGCAGCAGGGGATGGCAGAAGAATCTCCTCTAGCTGAGTATCTGCTTACCTACAATCCGTTAAAACGCTTTACACTGAATAAAGAGAGATCTCAAAATGTTGACTTGACAAATAAGCTGCTTACTCCATTCTAGGGCATATTTTAAAGCGTGTCCCACAGTAACTTGAAGCATCCTGAGGATGATGTAAATCAGCAGGCTGGCAGTGATCTCCAGCAGGCTACCTGCCAGTCAGGGATGGTGGAAGTGTTAGAATAGGTGTACAGGACATAGTGCAGATCTGCTTAAGCCATCTGAGGGTACATCTTTAAGCTAGCTAGTCTGCATGTATGACACCCAGAGCTGCCAGAGATCAAAGCAGGCTTGTGCATGTCATTACTTGCCCACTGCTGCTGCAGGACTTCATTTGTTTCTCCTGAGCAGTACCAAGAGAGAAATGTGGGGTAAGGATCTGAATTTCTGTATTCAACAGAAGGCATCAAGTATCACTAATGACATTTGTAGATCTAGATTTCAACTTTACATTAAAAGTGTCAGTAAAGAAGAAGAATTTAAACTGTCAGTAAAGCACTCCTCATTATCATATTGCCAGTGCCTCTGAGCACCTGTATGATTTCAGAGTTCACAGCATCCTTTTAATAATTCCATCATCTCCCACTACTGCACTGAACACCACAGCTATGAAAGTATTCTGTGTTAAAAAAATAAACTTATACTGGAATGCACAGGCACAGTGGCTGCAAGAGACACCAGGTATGATTCAGCATGACCACCCTCCACAGCAACCATTATCAGATGGTCTACAGGCAGATTCTACAAAACACGTATAGGAATTAATAAGCCTAAAGGAAACATTAATTATATCCTAAAACAAGAATCTTGGATTTTTTTTTTTTTTTTAAAGTGAGAATGACTGAAAACTGGATCAGACCAAAACCCCATCTTGCTCAGGATCTGTCTCTCTTGATAACAACATTTGGGCACAAAGGAAGGAAGAAGAAGGCAAGTTTATAATAAATGACACTTCCTTGGGATGCTTTCCTAGCTTCTAGGTTACCTATATTTAAGGCATTTGAACTCAGCTACAGCTGGTAACCTCAAGTACATCTGGTGTTTAATAGGTCCTGATGGATTTTTTTTCTTCCTCAAAGTCCTCTCTTCCCTTTTCAAACCCATGTAAACATTTGCATCAAAACAACCCATGGCACTAAGATCTGAGTTTCCAGCTGCTGTGAAAAGAAATATTGCCTTTCTCTTGCTTTGAGCCTACCAGCTAATAAATTAATTAATGACCTCCAGTTCCTGTATGTGGATTCCCTGTCTTGGCACTCATGATTTAAGAAGCCTGTATCCCAGATTTTCTCCATGTGCTTTCCTTTCCAGATTTTCTCCATGTGCTTTTCTTTCCACAGTGCAGAGACTCAGTCTACAAACACTCATTATAGAAATTGCTGTAAAACTTGAATCAAATTTGCCCCCTTTCCCTGCACCTCTTCAGGTCTTTCTATCCTTTTTTTTCCCCTGATGTGGAGGGAGTTATGATAGGAGGGACAAAGGAACCCAAGACATGCAGAAAACTGGAGATGTGGATGCTCTGAGAATTTATTTAGTGCTATAATAATATTTTCAGTTTTATTCTCTGTTCCTCTCCTAACAGTCACTAACATTCCTAACACAAAGTTTGGGGTTTTGAAGCCTATTTAGTGACAATTTGGAATGCTATTTGTATTCATAAAAAAAATTAGAAAGCCTTGTCTCCAATCTTGTTACCATACTCTGAGTCTCAGCAAACTTCTTTCTGCCCAATTGTTCTTAAGGTCAATTTTGACAGGCATTAAGTTCAGTCAGGACTTTCCTCATTTCACCAGTCTCTAACTTACATTCAAAGCTAATTCCAAAGAGCAGTTTCTTACTGTTTATCCTTTTTCTACCCCAAATATCCTGTCCTGAAGTTCCTTAGGGGACAAGGGAGGAACTTGGATCAATCTGCCTGCCTGTACTCTCTCCGGCACCTGACAGACATTCTAGATGTGACACCCTGGATGTCAAACGACGGCAGTCAGCTACTGGACAGAAGTAAGCACTTCTACAAATTACACAGGCTAAGGGTGGCCCTTGGAGACACATCCAAAAAGGAAGGGACACCTCTGCTCCAAAGCTGTGTACATTGATCAAGCTGTGTACCACATCCTGCTTATGAACTACCTAGTGCTGCACAGCCAGGACAGCTGAGGCTCGCTCTGCTAAAACCACGGCGCTTTCTACAGCACGTCTTCATAAGAAGTCCTCAGGGCTTAGCAGCAGAGCTAGAGAGCTCCTGTGTTCAGCCATCATTGTTCTCACCACTGTCAGCAGCAGACACTGGTTTACAGCTCTCCAGTTCATCTGACACTTCTTCACAGTGGTCCCAGCTATCTTTCCACCTCCACAGAGTTCCAATGGAAGCAATATTGTGAAATGTTTAATCTCATCTCCTTTTTTTCCACCCCAATAATTTCAAGTTGAGACTGTGTGCCAAGATAACACCTACCATTAAGCATTCCTTGCTGTTTCACCTAAGTACTTCACCTACTTTTACTGCTGGAAAGAATGAGCATTTCTCATGTTGCTCTGACTCACAACACAGCAATAAAGAACCATGCTCTGAACTCTCACCTTATTGATCCTTCACTCCAATATTTGGAGGTCTAGCCCATCTAAGTCTCCATTTTTTCTCTAGCCTCTTTCATAAGTCTCTAGGCTTGTCCTGAAACCTTGAAAAGACAGGCTCTTGTCACAAGATTAGCATTAACACAGCAAAGCTAGCTTATTAAAGTACACAAGACTTCACTGTGGACTCACATATGCCTAATTCCAGACTCTCTTGATATCAAAGTACAGCTAAAATTCTTGACAGAGAAACTACCCCCGGCAGACCTAAAGCAGCATTTGTGCACCCCAACACTCACAGTAGCAGCATGCTACATCCCCATATGCACCTGTGATTAAAATTGTCTAAGAAAAATATTTCAGGCTAAATGCTTGATTATCTCACACTTGACCTGCTGTCTAACACACCAGAGGGATGAGATTAGTATTGTAGTATATAGTTCCAAGCCATTAAAGCAGAATACCTACATTCTACTTACTTATATGAATATAAATTAATATAATCAATAAATTAATACATACTAAAACATATTTTTGCAGTAATATCAAACATTGATGTCTACTGCCTGTCCTTTCTCTCAAAGAGAAATTAAGATTAAAACAATCTATTAGCAAAGTGAGACTATTATGTCTACCTTTTTACTGTTAATAGAGGTATTCCTCTTAGCTGAGTCCTTCATTTCCTCTCACTTTTGGCTTTTCCTGCTAGCAGCTAGTGATTTCAGGGGAATCAGCAACTTTAATCACTGGATGGGCTGTTAGTCAGTCAATATAAATTGGTTACTCTCTTTTTGCAGTGGCAGAAAATAGTCGGACTCTAGAGAGAGACTGACCTGCGGAGAACAGTGTGAAATATTCAACCAAGAAGATATCCCATACACATTAGGAAAACACCCTCCTGCTTCAAAGTTATGTAGAGAGAGAGGCATGGCCTTAGTCTGAATGCACCTATTGCTTTGAATATTGGCTACACCATACCACTCGCCCTGCACATTACCCTTTACTAACAATTTCTAATTATGTTAAGCAAGTATGAAATACTATAATGTAGTTACTGTTCTCTCTACAGCCATATTTTTCATTGCACCCATAATAACAGCGGAAGACATTCCTTTGCTAACTAAAATTTTTGCCTGTCATAGCAAGCTGAGTGCCTTTGCCCAGTAACAATCACTGTGCACTCCTCCCAACAACAACAATGAAGCAGTCCCATGTTCTGTCACTATTCATGGCAACCCAGAGATGTTCAATAGCTTCAGGAGAGTGCTCCAGTTTTAAGACATGTGGGAATGAAACCTGGCTTTCATGAAAGCCAGTATGCTTGGGAACATTTTTCAGTCATGCAGTGAATTGGAATCTAGCTGTTCCTGGCAGGTGCGGGAGCAGCTGGGACAAGGGTACAAGCATCAATTCCTTCCCTGAAGCCTCAGAAACAAGGAAATTGCCTGAATATTCACACAGTGTGTCAGTAATAGCCAGTGTTTGCAAGGTGATAAGCACACTTTTTTTTTCTTTTCTTTTTAGGGAGAAAGCAAAGGCTACAATGCTGCCCTGTCTGCTGTGCCCTGGAATCTGAGTACTGGAACACTGGGCAGGTGAGGTCCTGGGCAGGAAGATCTGGGTGGGTGTCTGCCTGCTGAGTCTCTCAGGTCTTTTTTTATTCTGTCTCAACTTTTGGATCCTGTTCTGTACTGCAGATTTTTCAAAGTCGTTGTGAGGATTTTGTTGTTTTGTTTTTTTTTTTTCAAATGATGCTACCCAACTGTGAAGGGAATAAAAGAGCAAAATCAAATCACAGCTATGGGTAGGCAGTGTGCATAAACAGATTTGTGTACTGGCACATCGGATAGGTGAGGTCTTGGGGGGAAAGACCTGGGGTGAGTCTGGGTCCAGAGTCTCTCAGGAAGGGCTAAGACTTTCACAATTAAATTCCTTTTTAATTAAGGAGCTACTCTATGCAACTGGGTTTGGATGAAAATGTACCTGTCACAATTAAATGGAATCATGCCTAGCTTTAAGAATTAAACCCTTGCACTGCAGAGACAATGCACACAGCCTGCACATGTAATGCCTGTTTGCTATGGGAAACCACCCACAACTGTTGAGACATTAATTAATTGCTTGATGTCAACAGATGCTTCATATCTGAGCTGCAGTTTTCAAAACTCCTGTTCTTATGCCTTGGACAAATGGAGTGAGACTGTAGGAGCAAAGTGTTACACTCAACAATGTTTTCACTGATCATCTGTCCCTGGGATCACACACACTGAACTTCTGGGGTATTAAACTTCTGGGAGTTCTTGAGACAAAAACTTCACCAAAAATGTCCTGAAAAACCTGGTGCTCTGTGACCCATGACCACTTCCATGCAAACACAATACTCTGGAGGACTCCAGGCTGCGGGGTAGATACAGAAACTAAGAAATAAATCAAAAATTTAGCTAACTAAGCTATTATTCTTCTTAACTGTTGTCTCCAAGATGTTTCCCTAGTCAAGTATCTTCATTTCCTTTTAGTGTGGACTGAAAAATATCAGTAGAGAAAACTATAAACAGGCCTTTTCTTTATTCTGTCTCAACTTCTGACTAAAGCTATGGATCCTGTTTTTTACTGCAGGTTTTCAAAGTCGTTGTGAGGATTTTGTTGTTTGTTTTTTTTTTTTCAAATGATGCTACCCAACTGTGAAGGGAATAAAAGAGCAAAATCAAATCACAGCTATGGGTAGGCACTGTAGGCACTGTGTGTAAGCCAAGCTGGTCCTCAGCACTACAAGCAAGAAAAGCTGATGGGGTCCTCTTCCTCACCTCACCTGGTTTATTAAAGCCCAGAGGCAACAGACTTCATCCAGTCAAGGATACACAGGGGACAGGAGGGGACCCTGAAGTGCAAGGCAGATTAGTTTTGGGGTTTGGCAGCACAGGTTGTTTGGAGAGGGTAGATTAGGAGGGTTATCTGGCTGCAGGATGATTCACACAAGCTTATTGCTCAAATTCCCCAGGGATAAACAAACTTTTCTCTGATGAAATCAGAGTATGCAGCAAATTTAGGTGACTGATGAACAGGTAACACAAGAATATTCTAACTCACCTGTCTTCTAAATAGGCAACTACAGTCCCTAAGCCAAGATAATTTATCTATTCTTTCTATGTGTTCCTTACATTAAAAGAATGCTGAAGCTTTCTATTTCTGAAGCGTGTGACATGAAATATGATTGATAGAAACATATTTCAGTCAAAGAGGTCCTCAAGAAGTATTTTAGTAATCATTGCTTCCGGTCTTTAATATTGTGATTAATTCCAAGCCTTAATCCCAAAGACTTTCTCTGTTCCCTGACTAGGATTCTTAACCATCCCAGTGGAAATGCACAAAAGGCTTTCTGTGACTGCTTTCTCAAACTACCCTTTAGTAAACAAAGAAGATTCATCCAATACTTCACCAGTCTTCAATAAATGACAAAATCCAGGACTGACTCTCCAAAATACAAATGCTTGCTCCACCAACTGCTCAAGTGCTTTGCTTTCTCTTGGCTGTAACAGGCTACATTCTATCACCACTTTAAAGGAAAGCAAAACCTGAAGCAAAACTCAGAACAGGTTTGTAATACAGAAACCAGCAGCCTAGGAGCAGCTCCTGGCATTAAAATTTACCCCAGGTTATTTTGTTGTCTAGACTTTTGCCACTATTCTCTGACTGCAGTGAACAGAAGCTGACAAGGACAACAAAAATATTTTTACATTTTAAAAAGGCAGTCCAAGCACCTTATAAAAACAGTTGCCCAATAAAGCATGACAGAAAAAGCTAGGTATCTTTGGAAATTTCAGAAGGGATACTGCAACCATCTCCAACTTCAGCATCCACCTTAAAAGCCTTACCACCATAAACTGAAAGCAAAGTCTTCCTCTCTTAAGATAACATTGAGGAAAAGCAAGAAAAAAGGAAAACTATAGTGGCAAGTAAACAAAATACACTAAGGAAGAAAGAGAAAAGAGGATGCAAGGTTCTCTGCAGTGGGAAAAGGAGCCTGCATAGGAGGAGGTAGTGCAATTCCAGTGGGAAAATGAAATGGAAAGGGCATGTTAAGGGAAGAAAGATGAGAAGCACGCATGAAGGGGGAGCACGGGTAAGGCAGAACAAAGACTGCATTTAGGTGACAACAGAACTGTGTAGGTGATTTCTTTTTACATGGCAGGACACCAGATACCAGTGCAGTAGATCACTGGTGTTTTTCTAACACAGTGTCTTAGGTTTCTACCATCACTCATTGCTTTCTCATTAATCTGGCCTCTACTTCACTGTTTTGGTTCATTGCAGCCAAATAGCTCTGTGCCTGTGAAGACTATGCCTCTGACCTGAACACTGGAAGGGTAAGAGGTTTGTTCACAGAGCATTCTATAATTATTCTAGTGAGTTCACTGTCCAGTGGCTGCCTGCTCCCCATTACATCTATTTTTAACAGCTATCAAATCCTCTAGAAAACAGCAGCTCTTTGGATGCACAGATTATTTCTATACAGAAAGAATACAGCAGATTTCAGTGCAATGCACACATACCTAGCTACACGACCAACATTAATGATGTCTCAAGCAAAATCCCATCACTCAGTATCTTTCTGGATTTGTTTTTCACAATACACTACAGTTAACAAATATATTTATCAGAATTGTACCAGAGTAAATGGAGCTACAAACCACTTCCCCAGATAAACATCTAGTTTTCCTTCCAAGCAGACCAACAAATCATTTATCTTGACTATTTATTTATAAGTAAACAGCTATATGACCTGAACTTTAAATTAAAACCAAATATTTGAGCCCATATATAGCAACATTTCCTCAAAGAGATAATCAGTCATCAGTATTTTATCCTACCTGATGCTAGTGGATGGCATTACTGTATACCCAACACCATTCATCATTTGTTTTTCTAAAGAAGTATTAGATTTGAAAGTCTTAATACGGCCTACAAATACATCTTGTCTAGACTGCTATACATGATAATCTTCCTTGATTGCTGTTTTCACAGAATCACAGAATGTTAGAAGTTGGAAGGGACCTCCAGATATCAAGTCCAACCCCCCTGCAAAAACAGGATCACTTAGGGCAAGCCACACAGGCAGGTTTTGAAAGCATCCTGAGAAGGAGAGCCCACAAGCTCTCTGGGCAGCCTGTAGGAGTGCTCCATCACTCCCACTGTCAAGAAGTTTCTCCTTATGTTGAGGCAGAACTTCTGGTGTTCCAGTTTGTATCCATTGCCCTTTGTCCTATCCCTGGGCACCACCAAAAAGAAGTCTGGCACCTTCATCTTGACACCCACCCCTCAGATATTTAGAATATCTCTGAGCTATGCATTCATCCAGTAGCTTTTGCAGGATCATTTTCGTTTTTAAATAAGTTTTGCACATTAAAAAAAAAAGTCCCAAAAGGCTAATTTAAAGCAAGCTTTAATCTTTTGTTTCTTTTTTACGTGTTAGCACATTTAGATGTTGACTGGCATGCATCAAAAAACTGCCTGAAAACCCACTCCAATAACAGTGCAGAAAGTGCACAATGGTTTGACATTTCTTAATCTCTCACGTAGGTTCCACTACAGGAACAGAAAAGATTAAATACTTTAAAAAATCACAAGACTAATGAGTAGCTAATGCTGGGAGGCAACAGCAAAGACATTCAAAATCTTGTACCTCCCATATCTGGATGCTCATATATATACACATACACACATATACAGAATATACAGATGCAGATGAGGATGATGCAGATGATGAGTGGCTGAGGGAGTCAGGATTGTTTAACCTGGAGAGGAGGAGACTCAGGGGAGACCTTACTGCTCTCTACAGCTACCTGAAGAGAGGTTGTAGCCCAGTGAGGGTCAGTCTCTTCTTCCAGGCAACCAGGGACAGAACAAGAGGACAGAGTCTCAAGTCGTGCCAGAAGTTTAGACTGAGTGTTAGGAAGATATTCTTCACAGAAAGAGTGATTGGCCATTGGAATGGGCTGCCCAGGGAGGCAGTGGAGTCACCTTCCCTGAAAGAGCCTAAAATAAGATTGGATAAGGCACTTTGGGTCACGGTTTAGTTATTAGATGGTGTTGGGTTATAGGTTGGACTTGATGGTCTTTTCCAACCTGGTTAATTGTGTGTGTGATTCTCTGTATATATGTTTTTAGAGATGCTACATCACAACACATGAATGGGGGAGTTACAAGTACATTTTTAAATGAGAAAAATCTCCTCTTTCAGGGGAAAAAAAAGTAGATGAATACACTTACTGTTGTTTCCAGTGCTAAAATCAGATTAAGTTTTTGCTTCAGGGAACTAATGCAGAGGAACTTTCTTGAAGGAATACAGTGAATGTAGGCATAAGATAAACTGAGCAGGCTCAACCTCAAATAAATTGAAGTGCTGACCTCACCTCAATTCCTTTGTGGCAAGATGGAAAAACCTTTTTCTTCCTGATTATGTTGAGGTAACTCAGTTTCATTAAATTAAATCAGACATCGACACCAATATCATATGCTGGTTTGTGGTACTTTCTACACATAATCTACTTGTCCCAGAGCAAATTACCATCCTCTTATTAGAACCTCTCAAGGAAATTTGCAAGTTTCCCCATTTGCTTGCTGTCTTTGGCTCCTCAAGAATTCATTTCCCCCCTTTCTTTCTCTTTTAACTAAGAAGAAACATGAGAAACTCAGATACAGTCACTCAAACCTTTGTCCTTCCTTTTCCATTCTTATTTCCCTGATAACTCACTCTGATTCCTCTGCTATCCTTTATTCTAATCCATCGAGGTAACAACAGCTTCCAGCTACCCATTCCCCTTGTTTCTAGTCTTTGCTACACAACCTCAGGCTCTGACTCCTTTGCTGCTGCCTACAAAGGCTTTTTGCCATTCCCTTGCTTGCCCTCTTACTTCCAACCCCCAGCTTGCTTCTCAGCTTGTACTTTTAGCTTCTATTTCTTCAACTCCACCTTTGTTCTGATGGCATTTATGGGACATCCATTTCCCTGAAAATAAACTGAAACCTCACTACAGCTAGCTCCTACAGCCTAATGCTGCATCCCCAGGTACTGGTTCAAAATGCACCTAAGAGAGCTAAGTTATGGGATTCATAGCTTCATAGAACGGTTTGGGTTGGAAGGGACCTTAAAGAACATCTAGTTCCAACCCTCCTACCACAGTCAGGGACACCTCCCACTAGCCCAGGTTGCTCAAGGCCTCATCCAGCCTGGCCTTGAACACCTCTAGGGAGGGGGCATCCACGACATACCTGCAACCCGTCTCAGTGTGTCGCCACCCTCACTGTCAAGAATCTCTTCCTAATTATCTAGTCTCAATCTACCCTCCTCAAGTTTAAAGCTTAAATTGAACAGGTCTACAGTTTTCTTTAATTATGGTAGAATTTACAGGAGTATTTGCAGATGAAAGAGAAAATCAAGGCAATGGCACATCACTATTGGCTTCAAGAAGGTTGGGAGGTACAGGAACTGGAGTCCTGGGGACAACAGTGGATGTTGTCCACACTGCATCAATCCACACCATATTTTATTTAGGACATCTTTCAGCAACCAAAAATCTAGTTTCATAGCTACTCTCTGGGCCATCTGGGCCTGGTTGAGCATGTGCCATCTGAGGCATCTGCAAGCAACTGGGTGAATGTGGATTCAGATAAAACCATAAGAAGAGATACTAAAAGTAATAGGTTGGTTGTTTGCCTTAGACTAATAAATATTAAAAATGGTTGACCTAGTTGTGGATGGACATGTTATGTCCTTGTAGGAAAAATAATCTAATTAATTTTAATTTTACTCAGACTACATATTTATGGTTTCTTCTAGCCCCATGCTGTAATGGTAATTTTCCATAAATTGCACAGAGAAGATACTGACTCTCTATTTAGTGAGGATAACTGTTGAGAAGCGATGCATTAGAAAACAGACTCATTTCATAGGAGGCAGACATGTGGAGCTTGCTCCTCCATTAAGAGTATTATTTAAAACTGAAGTTTTTAAAGCATTGCTGTTCCTACAAGGCAAAGGAAACTCTGGATAGATGGTTGCCTAGTTCTTAATGATTGCTTCTCTTTCATTAGCTGTGGGTAGGAAGAGTAAGTAAAGGACTGCAAACATGTATTCATGATTCTCATTAGCAAAAATGGCACTGTGCAAATCAATTTCCATGGATCCTGCTAGGATGGGCTTTCTAATTAGTCCATCATTAGACAGCTAACTTCTCACCACTTCTCAGACATCAAATAGTCCATCACCCCAACACATCACCCCAGCTAACTAGGAGAATTTTAATGAAAGCAAGTCAAATTGGCTGCTACCACAGAAAGCACACAATAGGCTTTGTTATTAATCTTTCCCTATCCTCATTTCTATTCTATATTTTAGTTTCTGTTCTTACAAACCCTTTGGTTTGCACCAATAATTTTTTCAGCCTCCTGTTACTAAAGAATAGAGCAGCTGCAACATGGAGGGGGGTGGGGTGGGGAAAAGCTCAGATAAAACCCAAATAAGGTACAAGCTGAGATTGCTACTGGGTATTTCAGAGCTTTCCATCTTGTGATGCTGAAGAGAAATGTCAGCTTGCTGCTTGTGGTTTTAAATGGAAGCAGCCCGTGAAAAGCATTTGGCTGATTGGCTCAGCAGCGTGGTTTAGATGAGCTTCCAGCATGGTCATCCTGCTCTACACAGGGCAGATGCTCCATTCCAAATGGTGGGGTTTGGGCTTGAAAAGCCTATCGGCAGGCACAAAGAGAGAAACTCCCCGAAGATTAAAAGTGACTTGACAAACACATACACGAAATGATGAAAGAATGCTTGACAAAGAGGAAAAATCCCTCCCCGAGCTGAGAAGTCGTTTCTGTATTTGTGTAGCAACATCTGTATTTATATTTTTTTCCTAATTGAGAGGAAAATATTTAAAAGAATAAATTTTACATAGACATGTCCATAATTTAAAATAGCTGCTCCTGCCTGAAGGAAAATCTGCTGCCCTACTGTTCAGGCACAAGGCTGCTCATACCAATTTTCTGTTTCTCTGTTTTGCCTCCTTTTCTTCTTTATTACCAGGGACATTTACATGAAACAGCATTTTTGCTTTTAAGAGTTCATCTGTTCCTGCTGCTTATCCCCCCACCTGAAGTCATAATCTTCCGTTTGTGACGACATAATCATTTCCACTGCAACCAATTGTGATGCCACAAACAGAGGATTATGACTTTAGGTGGGAAATAAACAGCGGGAACAGATGAACACTTAAGAAACAAAGATCCTGTTTTCATGCAAATGTCTTTTGTCATCAAGAACAAGGTTAGAGAAAAACAGAAAATATACGAGAGGAGCAAGCAAGCAGAGTGGATACTAAAGAGAAACTCTCAGCATTTTCCAAGAGGCATTCAGCTGCCCCTTCAAATTAACTTCCTACAGAACTAGGAATTTTAAATATTTCTGAAACTTTGCATGTGATGGAATTGCCAGAGTAATGTGATCTGAATTATTGACATTTTCTCACCAGCAGGGCCAGTGCACTTTGCCATGGGGGGGTCCATCAATAGACTGTTTTGTTTTGTTGTGGGTTTTTTAATAGGAAAAAAACAATCAGAAATAGGACCAAGAGAGGTTTCTGATTACAAAGCTTAGCTGGGCTATTTTTCTCCTCCTTCTCCAAAACAAACAAACAAAAATTCTCCAGTCACAGAACTATTACCAGCTGAACAAATACTCAGGTGATCCTAATAGAGGGAGCAGCAGCAATTTGGTTTTTGTTTAGTCTGGATCAATTTTGTGGCTGTTGCAGCTATAATTAGGGGCCTGCAACAAATGGTGAATTTAGACTGAACACAGCCTGTAAAATACTGTCCAAAAGGATACACCTAACAGAGCAGGGCAAATATTGCTGCTGCAGCTAATGAATGGATGGGGGGAAAAAATGAATCAGTGAAGAATAAAACCATCTGAAATTATCTTTCCTCCTTGAATAAAACCAACTCCTAAGCAAAGCAATTTCAGAAAAATCATCACCATGACTATGGGCATTTTGTTCACTACGGATTCCTTTGTTTCAGATGACACATGTTCTAGAAATAAATATTCAAAATACAGGCTCAAAACCATTTTCTGTGTCAAATAAAATAGTTTAGGTTAATTCTATTTATTTTCAGCTCAGTCACTGAATTCAGTATGTGGGCAGTCCTCAGTCCTAGTGTCTACGTTAAGGAGTTCAGGTTCACACTCTAAGGCTTTTAAGGATACTTCAGTTGGTCCAAACCAACTCTGCCAACATGGTGCAAAAGTAATGAGTTCCTACCACCACCAGAACTCCTCTCTTGCTCCAAGAGCAAAAGAACTGCCCTCCTTCCTATAAAATATCCAGAAATGGGTTGGGGGAATGCATGTGTGTGTGTGTATACGTATTTGTTTTACTATAGTAAGTCTTTGATTTTCCAGATGGGAATTTCTATGACAAGAAGCATTTTAGATTCTCCTGTGCAAAGTTGTATGCCCATCTAAAGCCTGGAACGTGGCCTGGCACACATGCTAAGAGTGCCAGGGGTGACCTCATTGCTGTCTACAACTACCTGAAGGGAGGTTGTAGCCAGGAGGGGGTTGGTCTCTTCTCCCAGGCAACCAGCAGCAGAACAAGAGGACACAGTCTCAAGCTGCACCAGGGGAGGTTTAGGCTGGAGGTGAGGAGAAAGTTCTTCACAGAGAGAGTGGTTGGCCATTGGAATGAGCTGCCCAGGGAGGTGGTGGAGTCACCATCCCTGGAGGTGTTCAAGAGGGGATTGGACGTGGCACTTGGTGCCATGGTTTAGACAGTCATGATGTTTAGGGTGACAGGTTGGACTCGATGATCTTTGAGGTCTCTTCCAGCCTTCTTGATTCTATGATTCTATGATTCAAACAGGATGGGACAGGGGACTCAGCATGTTGCTAACTCATGTTAAAAGGTCATCTTCTTCCTGGAACAGATTAACAGCCTGAAGCAACTAACACCAACATGATGTCTCATCAAAGAGCAACTATGCTGATGAAGGGCCTGGAGAACAAGTCTTATGAGGAGCAGCTGAGGGAACTGGGGTTGTTTAATCTGGAGAAGAGCAGGCTGAAGAGACACCTTCTCACTCTCTACAACTAATTATGTGTGTGTGTGTGTGTGTGTTCAGGGGGGGATTGGACATGGCACTTGGTGCCATGGTTTAGATAGTCATGAGGTGTAGGGTGACGGCTTGGACTCGATGATCTTTGAGGTCTCTTCCAACCTTCTTGATTCTATGATTCTATGATTCTAATTGAAGGGAGGTTGTCCTGAGGTGAATTGGTCTCTTCTTCCAAGTAACTACATAGAACAAGAGGGAATGGCTTCAAGCTGCATCAGGGGAAGTTTAGGCTGGAGATTAGGAAAAAAAATTCACTGAACGGGTTGTCAGGCATCAGAACAGGGTGGTAGAGTCACCATGCCTGGATGTGTTTAAAGTCATGTAGATGTAGGGCTTGGGCATACAGCATAGTGGTGGACTTAGAGTAGGGTTAATGGTTGGACTTGATGATCTTGAAGGTCTTTCTAACCTCTGTGATGCTGTGTTCCTATGATTTGTTCTTTATTTTCACTTTTTAAAGACACAGACCTTGGCTCAGATCTATCAAACCTAGTTATAAACAACTGACTGAAGCCCTGAATGAAAGGCCCAGTTTTCCTAGCCTTCCTACACAAAGAAGACCTCTAGAAGATGATTCGCTTCAGCTCTGAATCACTCTCGTGGAAACATGAGAGTGACACACATTTATATGAGTGATGTCTACACACATACACCACTCAGATCTCCAGCTGCCATGAAGTGAAAGGCAATATAAGCCCACCCCACAAACCTTCTCGCCCATTCAGCTGTACCACAGAGGTCTGGAGCCCTCATGAGAGGAAGGGCATGGACCTGATGGAGCGGTCCAGAGGAGGGCCATAGAAATGATCAGGGGCTGGAACACCTCTGCTGCGAGGACAGGCTGAGGGAGCTGAGGTTGTTCACCCTAGTGAAGAGTCCAAAGAGACTAATAGCAACCTTCCAGTACCTGAAGGGGGCCTACAAGAAGGAAAGAAAGAGAGACTGTTTACAAAAGCCTACAGTGATAGGACAAGGGGCAATGGCTTCAAACCAGAGGAGAGCAGATTTAGATTGAATGTTAGGAACAAATTCTTTACTGTGAGGATAGTAGAACACTGTAACAGGCTACCCAGGGAGGTGGTTGAGGCCCCATCCCTGGAGATACTCAAGGTGAAGCTCAACAGGGCTCTGGGCAGCCTGACCTAGTTGAGGATGCCCCTGCTGACTGCAGAGGAGATTGGACTAAATGACCTTTCGAGGTCCTTTCCAACCCAAACCATTCTATAATTCTATGATTCCAGTGCCAGCAGCAAACCTTTCAGCCTGACATTCACAGTGCTGTGTTCAAACAACCATTCAATGTTGTCTCTGCTGAGAAGGAGCAAAATAAAAAACCTGGCATATTTCCTAACCACCTTAAGGTCTAATTTCTGAGACCATTTTAAATTAATTTTAGACAAACTAAACCCTGGCCTTCTGTCCCTTGTTGCAAAAGTGCAGTTGTTTAGTTTTTGAAGTAGCATTTTACTGACCTGATTGAAATTCAGAGGAAAATGATCCCAAAAAGAAAAGGGGGGGGGGGAGAGAAAATAAAATCTTGCCATTTTTAAAGCATGTGTTCTGGAAAAAGTGTTTTTCTATACAGCTGCTCCTTTAAGGCTGCAATATTGCTGGATGAGGCACAGAAACCAACTCTCTAGAAACTGGTCTTTAATAATTAAGTTACATAAATTGAACATAATGAAGTTACACCAGCTGGGCATGTGCAGAGTGTATTTGAATGATGAGGTCGGCAGTAAAAAGCAATACAGAAGAGATGTTAAAGCAATTTCTATACAATTTTCCACTTACATTAACTGTGCCAAGATATTCAGATTGGAGAAGGGTCTTAAGTAAGTGCAAGAAACTAGTTTATATTTAAAATTCATTTAATAGATCAAATTAAAAAGTGGAATATGAAAAATTAAAACATCCCTCTGCTATTGTCAGTTTGATAAAATGGAAAAGAAGAGGGACAATGAAACAATTACATTCTCAAATTTGCTTGCAGTTTTTGATGTGACCCCAAGCCGTAATTCTCAAATCATTACAGGGGAAAAATTACTCGTTCTTGATAGTCTCTAAAAGTTGGTACCCTCTGTAAGCCTATTTTTGCTACTAGTTGCAGAGAAATTTGGAATCAGCAGGATAATTTATATTGTTTATGTACTTGAAAACACACACATGGCTTAGAAGATGTCTCATCCTTAAAAGTACTTGAGATAGAGCTCCAGTCCAATATAGATTGCAAAAACAAAAATAAAAACACCACCAACAAGAAAACCCAACCCAAACAAACCAACCAAAACACACACACACAAACCCCCAAATAAAACATCCCAAACCCACGAAAACAAACCAACCAACCAAACAAAATAAATTACAGGGTTACAAAGAATCTTGTAAAGTCCCCTTGTCTAGCCACTGTCCATGGAAGAACCAAGGTTTATGGTGTGCCTGAGAAAAAACTAACAGCAGATGAGAAAGGCATCCAAAGATTAAGCCTCCACAATGTCCTAACCTGCTCCAGGACCTGACAGAGTTCTTCCTATCAGATGTATTTTACCAACTCAAGTTTACCTTACTCAAGCAGTTTAGAGCTCTTTATCACTTCTAGCCATCCTGTGTACAGAGTTCAGAGTCCTCTTCTTTCTTCAGCCAGCTTTTAAATGTTTGAAGATTACACTTTCAATTCCTTTTCCTATCTTCTCTAGATTAACCAGCCTAGATCTTTCAGTTCTCCTTCAAACACCAAGTTATCCAACACTGATCATCCTTATTGCTCTACTCTGCACTCTTCCCCTGCTTCACCTCCTTTCTGGAGCAAACCCAGAACCAAACAGAGTCCAGGTCTTAGGGACTATGTCATGAGTTTTGTATACAACTCCTGACATACTTTTCTGCAGGTCTAACCCTTCGACTTAGGTGGATCAAGACTAAATGCTAATGTCAGATCTTTTTTCTGTTCACTGTTCAGTTATTCTCTACTCTGTGTTCATCCATTTTTACACACATTATTATTTTGAAGCCTAGCAAATTACACTTTTCCTTATATGGTGTCATTCCACCTTCCTCCCAAAATGCTTCTCCAACCTGATAAAGATTATATGCAGTTCTCACTTTGTCCTTTAACACGTTTGAAATCCCTTCCATTTCCAATTACTTGCAAATTTAGTAATTATAATACACATGAGAGAAAGAAGAGCATTAATGAAAACACTGTGTACTACTGGGCTAGAACTGACTCTGCAGCTTGCTACGTTCTCCCATCTGAGAGAGTATCAATGGGTACAGTGAGTAAACTGCTTTTGCATTTTTCAGCTCTGTTCCAGATATAAATATCACAACAGAAATCTTCTACCTTATTTCTCAAAACAGAGCTATAAGAGGATGCTCAAACTGCTTCCTAAATAATATGTAGATTCTATTAAACACATTACTGCAATTTATATTGGCAGAGATAAACAGAGTAATCTATCGACTCCTCACCAGAGGTCCTTTGTCTCAAGCTTCATCTTTGGATGTATGTTTATATATCAGCAGCTTGAGGTTGTAGTGAGGTGGGGATTGGTCTCTTCTCCCTAGTATTAAGTGACAGAACAAGAGGCAGTGTCCTCACATTGCACCAGCAGAGGTTTAGTTTGGATATTATGAAAAATTTCTTTACTGAAAGGTTGGTCAGGCATTGGAACTGACTGCTCAGGGAGGTGGTGGAGTCACTGCCCCTGGAGGTGTTCAAGAAACATGGAGACATGACATTTCAGGACATGGTTTAATGGCCATGGTGGTGTTAGGTCAACAGCTGGACTTGATCTTAAGAGTTCTTCTCCAACCAAAACAATTCTATAATTCCATAGTAGATTTACCCTCACACACAAGCCAATTGAAATGAGCATACTATTAATCAAGGAAGATGTTGAAAATGTTGATAGGCACCAAAAATCCAGTACTTTAATCTTTCTGGAACCTGCAAAGCCAGGGATTATGAACATGACTGCACCATGTTCGTTGTATATTAACTTTTTCTGCTCCTTGACAAAAGGCTTGGCTTTGGCTTCTCTACACCTCAAGTGAATTCAGGCATTTGATTACGTCCACAGAAATGAAGTATTTTGACAGCCTTCATCAAGGAAATATCAAGCAAGTATTATCTATGCATCCATCACTACTACAGCTCATTTTGATATTATCTGACTTCAGAGAAATTGAGAAAAAGGCATCACTTCAGAAGAAGATGAGGTATATTAACTAATGACAGTGCTTTGCTGAGACAATTCCTTTGTAATGTCTGCTAAAGCTTATGGCAGAACCAAACACAGAACTTGGGACACGAAGTGCTGTTAAAATTAAGACTTTAGATCACCCTGTTACGAAGGGGGGGAAAAGTCTAAACTAATTATTTGTGATTGTTAATATTTTTTTTTTTTTTTACACTCAGGAATGCATCTAGCTCGTTAAATTACTAAGCCTGTGTGTTTTTCAGTATGGTGACAGGGAAAGAAAAGATATCTGCTAAAACAGAACAGCAATAAAAATGTTAGATGGACACATATCTGTCTCCCTTAGAAGCCCAGTATTGCTGTAATTTGCTCTCAATAACTGACCATCAATTAATCTTTTCACAAGAGGAATTTTATAGCCATAACCTTCTATTGATTTTAAAGTTAAGAATAAAATTGGAAAACGGCCACATGCAGAACACCTTCCAAAAGCATATCAGAAAGAAGACCTTTTGCTTCCCAGCTTAATCTCTGCAAATTTATGTACTGCAAAAAGCCAAAAGAAAGTCCTGGCTAAATTCACACCAGGGTAAGCTCAGCAGTAAACTGCAAATAACTGGAGCAAAAACCTGGTCCTACTGATGCACTGGGAGCTCTCTGCCTTGAAGAGGATTTCACACATTCTAAGCTTCTTGAATTGAAGAGGAAATCAATGTTTACCACCCAGAGCAACATATGAAATTAGTTCCCATCCAACCTCTGAAAAGTCATTTATTTTCTATCCTTTAAAGAGCCTCATATCTCAGAATGTTGGAATACATTGAGTAGGGTCTCCAAACAATCTTTAATCCTCCATCTCAAAGCCTTCTGTCTACCTCCACAAAGTACATTTGGGTGAATAATAACTTTTCTAAAGAGAACTGCATATTACAAAAGCTTGGTTTTAACCAACTAATAAGACTGGAACCATTAACAAAGATGTCTTTGTTTTCAAGGGCCAACGCATTGCAAATCTGACTTCCCTGTAATGCTCACCGGAAATTAATTGTCCCATCCTTTAGAATCAAAATACTTAATCAGATAGAAGTCACAAGCTACATTTCCTGTCAATGAGAATCAAAAAAACTGGGAAGAGATGCAATATAAGCTACCAGAAGTAAAACAGAGCAACTGAGACGTTCATAAAGCTGACACCGCAAAATCCCTTCACGTTTAGGTCTCTATCCCATGTTCTGCTGCTGTGGCTATTCATGAACTCCTGATGCATTACAAATGTAGAACAAGTCAACAGAGCATGCCAGCTGAATTCAGATACAAATGACAGAGGAGATCACAAACATACGTCGGCCTTTCTGTCACAGGGCAGGGTCAGGAGGAGGGGCAGTGACTATACCCTTCCATTTTAACTGCATGCCATAAAAGCAGAGATTAGAAAATAAAGTGCTTCAGTGTTTTCCCAACTAACAACACACATTCTGGAAGAGTTTTTTCCACAAGCACCATTAAAAACTGCAGGGCTAAGCAGACATCAGGTATGAGAACCTGATGACACCTGAGGAGTCACTGTAAACTATTCTCTCTCTCTCTCTCCATTCCCTTGCTCCTCTGTTTGCACACAATACAAATGAAATATACACGAAAGACTGTGTTTTAGGATTGTCTCAATTTGAAGTCCTCACAAGCAAAACCTTACAGATACTAACACCATCTGACAGCAGACTGGCTGGCTAGACAAGTTCAAATCAGAAACTGCTCTGGTGTCCTACAAGTTCCCCCCTGTCTCCTCAGCCACTCACCACCCTAAGCAAGGCATGGAGTGTAGGATTCGTACATTCATAGAATGGTTGGGTTGCAAGGGGCTTTAAAGATCACCTAGTTCTAATCCTCTTCTATTTCTTCAACTCCAACTTTGTTCTGATGGCATTTATCCACTTTTGTTTTGTTGGCTTTTATGGGACATCCATTTCCTTGAAAATAAACTAAAACCTCACTACAGCTAGCTCCTACAGCCTAATGCTGCATCCCCAGGTACTGGTTCAAAATGAACCTAAAAGAGCTAAGTTATGGGATTCATAGCTTCATAGAATGGTTTGGGTTGGAAGGGACCTTAAAGATCACCTAGTTCCAATCCTCTTGCTATGCTCAGGGACATCTCCCACTAGCCCAGGTTGGTCAAGGCCTCATCCAGCCTGGCCTTGAACACCTCTAGGGCAGGGGCACTCCCAACCTCCCTGGACAACCTGTTCCAGTGTCTCCCTGCCCTCACTGCCAACAATTTCTTTGTAATATCCAGTCTAAATCTGCCCTCCTCAAGCTTCAATCCATTCCCTCTCAGTCTATCCCTACAAGCCCTTGTAAAAAGTCCCTTCCCAGCTTTCTTGTAGCCCCCTTTCAGGTGCCGGATGGCTGTTATAAGATTTCCCCAGAGCCTTCTCTTCTCCAGACTGAACAGCCCCCAACTCTCACAGCCTGTCCCCACCAGAGAGGTGCTCCAGCCCTCTAATCATCTTCGTTAGCCCTCCTCTAGACTCTGACAGCCTGAGAGCTATGTCTGTACTCAAAGCTTCAGCTCTTCAGTAAGAAGGAAAGAATTATTTACATTTCAAATCTCTTCTGCAGAACGTTCTTAAATCTTTAGCCTACTTCTTAAAATTCAGCTGGGAATTCCACAGCGTGACAAGTTTTAGCTTCTTCATCTCTTGAATGGAGAGTTCTGGATATGGGAAGAATACTCAAAAAAACCCTCTCTGTTTTAATGGACTAGGCCACAGTGCCTGTGAGAACTACCAGTGTTCAATTTAGCACTATCAGATTTATTTTTAAAAAATAAAGAGATTTATGTTTTAATTTCCAGATCATCTTTAGAGGGAACAAAACAGGATGGCAGTGTTACTGGGGAATGCTGCATTATTAAAACTATAAATCCCTCGAAAATGAAAATAAGTCACCTTAATTTTTTTCTTTCCAGTGTTGAAAAGGGTAGAAATGGTTTTCCCAGCAAAAATGGTTTCCCAGTAGTTCAGTAGACAACGTAATACCTTATTCAACTAAGGTAAGTGGTTTGGGTTTAGTACCTTATTCAACTAAAGTGTGTTTCTTTGCCTTTTCTCTGGGGAATAATGAGTACTCTAAAGACATAAGAGTTTGGAAAGCCCTTGCTTGACTTGTACTCAGCAAAGCAGTCAAATTCATGTCTTACAAACATGTGCCTAAGGCACCCCAGCTTTAACTGGATTTAAATGCTGTCTGCAGCACCCAGTTAGCAGGTCTGCTTTCCTAAATCACCACTGAAGTGACTCAGCAATTAAAAAGGGACTCATATATCAGACCAGAAAATGAGATTAGGATTTAAGTAAGGTTGCTAAATTAAGAATTTAATGAATGAGGGTTAAGGGCATTTTTCCCTTTGTGGTTTTATTTGTTTTGCTAACTGCAGAAAAGAAAAAAAAAAAAAAAGAAAAAAAAAAAGTCTTTTGACTACTGAGTTCACTTAGGGCAAAATTTTCAGGGACATGCATCCACAGCATGTTTGTGTTACTGTGCCTAATTAGAACAACAATCAATCAACTGCTGCCCTTGCCCAGAAAAGTTTCAGCACAAATTTAAAGTCTAATTCCCAGCAGGAAAAAAAAGAAAGAAAAATGTACATTCGGACTGCCCTCCTTCACCCCCCTAGTTCTTTCAAGGTATTTTTTGAGACTTCCCTTCCTCCAGCTGCACATGAAGATAACTCCTCTTCTTTTTTCTCTTTTATATATATGAATATTAAGAAACACTTATTCTCTGTGTGTGTGTGTATATATATATATATATATATATATATACACACAGAGTCTATCATTTGTTATTTGGTTATCTGACACAGACTTTACACTTAGTTTCATTTCAATTCAATGGGCTGGAAAGAGCATTAACAGAAGTCCAACCATTTGTTTCAGTTGTGCCTGAGAACTCAAGCTGCAGGAGGAGACCTAACCCTGCACTCCTGCCCAGTTTCCTTTGGTACCCAGTGCTGAAGTATCTCATTGCACATGGGGGCACCAGCAAGTAAGTCACACACCCCACAGCTTTATGAAAGTCGTGGCAAATGCTTCCACCCCACCAAAGGGAAAAGAACAAAACATTTACCTGTTAGCTTGGAAGAGATTTATATATTTATAGTGCACACACTTTTTTCCCCTCTATGCAGTAAATGGACATTCATTTGAAAACTGAGTGCTTTAAGAAAATGCTTCAGTACGTGCCAAGGTTAAACTCATCTCTCTTGTGTGACCACTTCTACATGATGTGCATCATCACCTGTGACTCCAGTGATAAGGTCTGAACACATCCTAACCTTCCTTGCAGCACTGCTGCACTGTTTACACTCTCTTTGCTTCCACTGCTGCTCCAGACCACTCCTAACGTCTGCTGGGCACTTTTCTGTTACAATAGATCCTTTTGCTTACTGCTTGGGTGTGTTGATATTCCTTCCTCAGGTTTTCCACCTCTGAAAGCAGCCTGCCCCTTTGTCTTCTCCTCCTTTCCTTATCCTTCCAGCAGCAGAATGAGAAAGCAAAGAAATGGAAACAATAATGTATCATAATTTAGCAATGGTGCAGCTGGTGCATAGGCTCCAGAGCTCCTATCTGTCACACTTCTAAGGCAAAGATGAGGAAAAAAAAAACCAAAATTTTTTGACAATTTCTCATCCTGTAGGTGAAAAATACAACTACGGAAAAGGTTCAAAAGCAAGGATAAAAAGCCTGATTTCAAAAGACTGCAAATATCTGTAACTCTGTCCTGGGCACTGACATGGGGGATTCTGCAGCATGAGGAAGAAACACACATCTGCTAGCTCTAAGTTTGCAAAGCTAGGAAGCAGATTTGTTTCCATTTCATCTCCATATGATTTGGGTGCTCAGTAGGCAACTGTGTGTACTTCAGGACAGACTCACAAACATGAAGTGTTTTGACCTTGGTAACACCTATGCAGAGCCCAACAAAAACTACTCTGTGTTTACTTCAGTGTGTGAGAGGGCTTGATCTGCTGTCATCACAATCCTCCCTCTCCAGACTTTCATTCTCTCCTTGCCTGACTAGAGACTGATTGCTCAAGCAAGGAGATGGGAAGGTAAGACACCAGCCTGTTTTCTGGATGGATATGCAGTACAAAAGCAGCAAAAAGATATGAGCAAATCAGTTAGGAAAGCTTTACTCAAACAGCTGCAGAGAGAGATAGAGAGCAGCCAGCTGCAAGAGATCAGAAAGAGTGGGAGCACAAAGGACAGAGAGCTCCAGTCTAACCTTGCTGATCCTGTCAAACCTGGGGCTGAGGAACGATCACTGCCAAACACTTCCCAAATCTCCTCTCTTGTTTTTGAAAGCAAACCTGTTTTGAGTAAGATAAGATTCTGTTTAACGTTCTGGCCTCCACTTTTTCCTCCCAAGGGGCAGGAGGGCATGGGTTTGACCACATATGTAGAGGAAGAGCATAGAAGGCAGAGGAGGCTCCGAGACACTCCGGACCACTCCGGAAAGTGGTTCTTCCAGACTGGCCACCCCACTGCCCCAGGAGAACTGCTGGCTTCTCACGTCCCTGCTCTCAAATACCTTATGCGTTGCAGCCAATCATTTCTGAATATTGTTCTAGGCCCCTGAAATGCCTCATCTGAAATATTTTACCACTACTCTGGTCATTTACATTCAAGAGGAGCTTAAACTGGGATGCTGCAAAGAAAGGTTACAAGAATGATTAAAGTAATGGAGTCTCTTTAAAAGCAAGAAATGGCAAGAAATTACCATTACTCTTGTCAAATGTGGGAAGGTTAGACAGACGGGAGAAGCAGGCAGGAAGAAAAGCTACAAACCATTTCAGTCAAAGGACAACGTTTCAGCTGGAGATCAAATAGTTGTAAAATGGTTGCACCAAAGTTCAGACCGAACGTCAAAAATGAATGAAGACTCTGGAATGCTTTCCCCATATTTAGGGGGTAGAGATGGAGCAAGAAGTACCCACAGTGTTTGAAGACATCCTGAAAAGCTGATGAAGAAACAGTGACTGGTTCTCTGAAGAAGGCCTTAAACAGGACAAGAACAGTTTGTTTCCACTGTTTTTATTTTCTACAAATACCAGATTCAGATCTTCATGAGTCATTTGGAGGACTCCAAACAGAAATCTTCCTCCTCTCAATCTATGATTTCCTCTCTTTCAAAGCCCTAGGGAGCAGCCACAGCTGGACAGAAAGTTGGGTAGGATGTGTGGCAGTGTCAGTGCAATTCTATGGACAGCAGCTGAAGTTAGGTGACCTGCTCACATCTGGTAATGAATCACTTATAAAAATTTGAGTGGAAGGGAACCCTATCTTGTGCCGCCACCTCATACCCCAGGCCAGAACACTGGGAGGCTTTTTTGGTTTGGGTTTTGCCATCCTCTATAACCAGGTGTAGAGTTTAATTCCTAGGTTAATCTACAAATTTGACCTCACAAATACTATGCAAATGCATAAGACTAAGACTCTAGAGAGATCCTCCAACTTTCCTGCTCTGCTTTATGGCACATTAGAGTTGCACCATCTGATGTTTTATTACAGGTTATCAATTTATACTACATTGTTAAGAAGCATACTATCACCTATAATATGTGGAGTTCATATTCTTTAACTACTTCTAAGCTTAACACAGTTGTTGCTCTTATGGAAGAGCACACTCAAGGACCCAATGGTCCTTCCTATCTGCACAGTCATAAGAATATACAATAACAGTGATAATGCTGTGCAACTTGAGATTCCCCTGCTAATAGTTACTGTAAAGTCAATTCTGCCTTTTCTACTACAGCATGTGCTATGTAGAGGTGTTAAAGAAGAGCAATTTAAGTGCTACTATACATTTGATAAGACAACAACAAGAAGTGAACATTACCACTCCTGATGCATCACTGGAGTTCAAAGGCTTTTCATTATCCAGCATATTTGACTTGCTTTTACCCAGGTAGTTTTAGAACTGCCTTTCAAATCACATCCTCCTCTATTAGAGATATTCAAAAACAATCCTTCAGATTTCTTTTAAAGGCTGTGCAGCACTGAAACACATGGATGCAATCAGCTTGGTGATGGGCATGGCTCCCAGAAAGCAACCCTCCCAGGGCACTCACCAATTTGATTTCAAGCTCACATATGCAGTCTCTGGCTGTTCAGTGGCATCTTCCAGCCACATCTGCACACACTGCAGGGAGGGCTGGTACTTCTGTTACCAGATGGCAGCTGACCGTTTCCCCCTGTTGTCCAAATGGGAATTGAATATCCACAACAATGACTGAAATTGGAACCATTTTACAGGAAGCACTGGAGAATTAAGTTAAGAAATAGCTACAGAAATGACATTTAATTTCCCATTCACTTCTCTTCCCAGCTTTCACTTAAAAGCATGGTGTTCCCAACCAGCTTTTTATGACCTAGCTTTAAAGGGCCATGGGTCATTATGCTGCACAGCATGCCTTTGAAGAAGGCTTCTGGATCATTCCTCCTCTCTCCTCTTCTCCCAGCACTGCTTTACAGGACCACTGCCCAAGAGAGTCTTATACTCTTCCCCTGAGAACTGAATTATGTGGTTTGCACAGCTGTCTGGGAAACCCCTAGGACTGCTCCTTTCTGCAGGCAGCTAGAAGATATCTCCATCCTTCCACAGGAACAGCAGGCAAAGTCTTTGGCTGAGACCAGTAACTCAAGAGAAAGTCTGGGTTCCTTTACAAAAAAAAAAACAGTACTCATGCAAGCAAAAATATGCAAACACCTTTCAAGGCTAGAAGCTGCACTAGCTGGCCTCAGAGAAACTTCACCCACTTAAATCATTAAATCAAAGAATGGTTTAGGTTGGAAGGGACTTTAAAGATCATCTAGTTCCAACCCTCCTGCCATGGTCAGAGACATCTTCTGCCACACCAGGTTGCTCAGAGCCAATCCTTTGTCAGGAAAAGTGCATGCTGTGAAGTTACAATGAACAACATGCAGCACTTTTCCTGACTGTGGCAATTTGCAAACACGTAAGGCACAGGAAAACTGCAGTATCTTGTGGGGATTAGGCAGCTAAGGTGGGATATTTTATTGGTGGTGGGATTCTGTTCACTTTGGGGTTTTTAACTGGAAGGTGGAACAGGAGAGATTAAAAACATACTTGGCTATAACTTGTCCATAACCTATAGACAAAGAGGAGTTTTGAGAACATGTCCCCAAACCTCATTCTGGTGCACAAACCACAACTACCCCACCAGAGATATAACTATTTCCATACTACGCTTGTGTTCTAGCACCAAATCCACTGTCTCTACAATATGCATGGTCTGCAGAATGAAAAGGAACAAGGGCTCAGTACCAGCCACTTGCATGGTAATGCGTGGTTAGCATGAAAACTTAATCCAAAAAAACACAAAAACCCAAACCAAAACCAAACAACAAATCCTCCAAACAACCCAAAGACTAACAAAATGTGTCTAAATTTCATCAATCTACTGAAGGTATAAATGATACCTTTGAGACTTCACCAGGTAGAAATCAATTTAATCAGTTCACTGAAGGGGGGTGAAAGGGAAGAATCAGTGCTGCAGCCACACAGCTCCCTAAATTGTTAATGCGTTTGCTGGCTCAGTATGCAGTGCTCTGAACAACCCTTTCCCCAAAGTCATGAGACTTCAGCTAAAAGGAAGCAAAATGAGAAGTGCTAACCATGAATAACATAAAACTCTCACAGAAGCTCTCACATGAAGACAGACTAATATTTACAGTTTTAAAAGTGAAAGACATCAGATGTCAAGACTATAGGCTGCCAATACCTTCAGAGCATCTTTGGAGTGGCAGCAAAATACACTATTCAAGATGTTAGCAAGAACATGACTCTGGAGAGAACCAAGTTTTGCTACTATGAAAAGCTTCCAAAGACAGAGGAACGAGAATATGACAGGCTCTTGAAGTTAAGAGGGCAAGCACCTGCTCCTGGATAAATATTCAGAAATAAAATAGATAAGCCTTCATAAATATTCAGTAGAAACAATCTCACGCACCATAAGGATCAGGAGAGAGTAGATGACCAGCCATGTCTTCACTACTTCTTATATCTAGCCTTAAATTAGTTTGGAAAACCTAACCAGAGCTGAAGCAGGGAAATCTATGGAATTATTCCAGCACTGATAGAAAAGAAGCCTCTCTGGAGCAGTAAGAGGTCATTTTAGCTGATTTGCAGGCTGGATGGCTCTAAAACACATCTCCTCTACTTATCTGCAAAATAGACACAATGCAGAAAGGAGCGATGCAAACCTCTGGTAGTGAACAAAACCCAGCACTTCAGGACTAAAATTCAGCTTCCCTTCTCATAAAGTCCTATTGCAGGTGGCACTGCTAACAAGATCAATAACTAACGCTGGGTGACTGGTAATTAGATCTGAGAAAGGTTGGGTCAGAGGATAAATCACTCTCAGGAGCATGAAAACCTCTGGTTTCAGACCTTGCTCTCCATTTTTTCCAGGTGACACTGGACAACCCATTTGTTACCAGTTTAAACAGCAGTGTCCCAGGTACTCAGTTAATCTGATTATGAACTTTGTCTATTCGTTTAAAGATTAGGTTATGACTGAGCTTTTCTTTCATCCTACCATCAAGAGCCTTTCACATCCTCCCTTTCATACTCATTTGCACCCTACATCCCCCCTTCCAAAGAGTCTGGGCATTGCTTTGGAAATTCTTTATTTAGCATTAACTTTGTTATATTTCTGGATCAAAACAGAAACTACAGAAGTGACTGTCTGTAGCTAGAGTCTGAGTCCTTTGCTGGCATTGGCTTTCATCTAGAGAGGATTATACATCCTATGTATAACAAGCTTTGAGCTTTAATGAAGCATAAGCAAGCTGAAAAGAGGAAAAAACAGTTTCTCAGAGATCCACCTTAGCTTTAAGCTGGCAAAGGTGCATTTCACATAGGATACCCAGAGGCTGCATGCACTGCTGAAGTCAATGTTGTAGACAACTGGCTTCAACCAGCCCAGCTTTGTGCTGATGGAGACAGGGCACCTTTAAAACACTGTGGTTACTTGGGGCAAAAGGGTTCCTAATGCATTTCACAACGTTATATATTGGTCATGATCAGTTGACCCAAAGCTCTCTTATCAGCAGCATTCAGCAGTGTAGATAGGGCTGTTCCAACTCAGTATTTTTCATGTCTGCTCTTGCCAATCTGGCTGGTTTTCCATAAGACCTGATTTCCCAGTTCAAGCAAAACCCCAGCTAGAAACCTAGAGGCTGGCAAGTAAACTCACAGCCCCTGTGCTTCGGCAGACAGCAGCTGCAGATTTATAAGCTAATTCTCTTGGTAAAAGCATGCAAGACCGGCTCCACACGTTTAGGACTCAGCCATATGGATCACACCATAAACTACACAACTCCCAGCGGACTTCACATTCTTTTCCAGCTCCTACTGAACGGGAATCAAGGATTGACCAGGTCCCATTGCTTTATGCAGCCTTCGTTTACTCTCGGGCACAGCACTTTGAATTCCAAGTGCCTTCTGTGCTTCCACTGTCCCTGCCATCTCACCAACTTTTGAAGTTAGAACAGGTGTTTAAGGTCAGGCTGGATGAGGCTCTGGCCAGCCTGATCTAGTGTGAGGTGTCCCTGCCCATGGCAGGGGGGTTGGAACTAGATGATCCTTGTGGTCCCTTCCAACCCTGACTGATTCTATGATTCTATTCTATGAATTATCTGTCTGCACCACTTGAGTACTCATCTGATTTTAAAATGTTTCAAAAATAATCCTAAGTGTTTGAATAAATTCCACTAGGAACTAGTGATGCAAGGGGGGTTAAATACTGGGGGGGAGGGAAATAGGGTGATCCTTTTTCGTTGGCAGACAGCATGGAATATCAGTTTTATTTGGTAGAAAAGACATTCCAGCACATCAGAATACAAGCTTTAACTCCTCTCAACAATTCTATCCAGGATGGAAAGACAAAGCTTTTCATTGCTTCAAAGAAGAATTAATTTAACCTGAGGAAAACTAAACAAAGCATTTCAGACTTTCACATTACCACTGCTACTTGTTACATGCAGTCAAACGTGTCAATGCAGTAACTGTCCTTGTAGAAAAGGAACAAAGGCAAGAACAGCCTTGGACTGCACAGGAACTACCTCGTTACGGATTAAACTGGTCAAAAGAACCAGCAAAAGAATCCCTGCAAAAGGGGGTTATCATTACCTCCAGACAGCCTGCTACAGAACGTTCATTTTAGGAAGAAATGTTTGCTTATGTTCCCCTACAGCCTCAGCCAGGCCTCTGCTTTCTGTAGGCTCGGAGAGAGTCATGGTGGTGTCATTGAGGCAGACTCTGCACTGTTCCATAACACAAGCACACGGGTAAGAGTTAAAAGAAACTCCCCCTTCCCTGTGCTACCATGTCGAAAACTTCTGCAGTTTGGTTATCCAATCATTTTGTGTTGTGACCTGCTAGAAACTAAAGGGTTTTGAGTGGCAGGTGGAATTAGAAAATGAAGGTGAGAATGATTCACACAGAAACATTTGGTCTGTTACCAGGTAATTATCAAGGGCTGTCAACATAAGAGTGACTTCACATCAAGATACAATCAAAGGCCAACCACCACTCATTAACTTCTAAAGATTATCAGTGAGCAGGAGGCAAAACATGTGACAACCACATAACGCTTGTGGACCCTAATTTTCCCACTCTAAGAAATCCAAACCACTGTGAGGTTGTTTGTTCACAAGCTTTTGAAAAAAAAAAAAATCCATTTTGCACATCTCAGCAGGAGAGATGATCACAGCTTCAGGCTCCGTCTGCCTCGGTTGCATGCAGTAGAGTTTTTCACAGTTGTGGCACCAGCTTAGGTCAAGGCACTGTACAGGAGCAGCTCCTCCTACCCCTCCTTAACAGGAGAAAGCTACTCAGCCACCTGCTGTTAACACTGAACCCATACAACCACAGAATCATTAGGGCTGGAAAAGACCTTTAAGACCATCGAGTCCAACCATAACCCAACTACCATGACCACTTCACTATATCCTGAAGTGCCACATCTGCACATTTCTTGCAACACCTCACCACTCCTCCTGTAAAGAAATTTTTCCTAATATCAAACCTAAACCTTCCCTGGCACAATGTTAGCCCAATTGCCCTTGTTCTATCAATAGTTACTTGGGAGATTACACCAACACTGGCCTCACTACAACCCTCTTTCAGGTGGTTGTAGAGAGCAATAAGATTCACAGACTCATAGAATACCAGGTTGGAAGGGACATCAGGGATTATCCAGTCCATCCTTTCAGGGTAAGAATATAGACGAAATGAGATGGACCAGCAACCTGTCAAGCTGGGCCTTGAAACTGTCTAAGGTAAGGGAATCCACCACCTCCCTTGGGAGTTTATTCCAAAATTAATAGTTTGAATGGGGAAACATTTTTTCTGGCATCCGGTCCAAACCTCCCCAGTAGCAACTTGTGCTCATTATCCCTGGTCTTTACTGTGTGACTCTTTATAAAAAGGGAGTCTCCCTCTGCTCTTTTTGTACTTGTGTATGGTTAGGAGGTCTCCCCTAAGCCTTCTCTTCTCAAGGCTCAACAAACCGAGTTCTCTCAGCCTTCCTTCATATGACAGGTCTGACACTCCTCTAATCTTTCTTGTGGATCTTCTCTGGACCCTTTCCAGCCTGTGTTCTTCTTGTATAGTGAGCACCAAAACTGGGCACAGTGCTCAAGGCACAGCCTGACCAGCACGGAGTGGGATACCCTGCTTGTGATACCCTTATTAATGCATCCCAGCATCCTGCTGGCTTTCTTTTCTTTTATCCGTCAAGACTCTCAGGTCCCTCTCCACAGTGCTGCTCTCAAGCCAGGTGGCTCCCAATCTGAGCTGCATTCCTGGGTTATGTGTTCCCAGATGCAAGACCCTACACTTGGCCTCATTAAACTTCATACAGTTCCTTCTTGCACGTTCAACCAGCCTGTCAAGATCTTCCTGGAGCATGGCTCTCCCTTCTGGGGTGTCAACTTGCCCACTTATTTCTGTGTTGTCAGCAAACTTCATCAGGGTGCTTTTAATTCCAGTATCTAAATCATTAATAAAGATATTAACCAGCACTGATCTCCTCTTAGCTTTCTTTTCCTCAGACTAAACAACCCCAGCTCCCTCAGCCACTCCTCATTGGACATGCCCCTCCAAACCCCTCAACAGGCTCATGGCACAAGCCCACCAAAGATTCTGTTACTCTTTAGGTTCTGTTAGGATGAAAATGCTCTCTTTCACCAGGATAATGCCACTACAGGCACACTTGTCAAATGCTGGTATCTCAGTAACATTGCAGAACCACCCCTGAAAAGAAATCCTCTCTGACCTTACCACAAGATTTGCATTGTATGCAGTTATTCAGACCTAGTCCCAGGAAGAATGAGAAAAAGCAAAGGCACTAAGTAAGGCAGATGTTCCATGGGAAATTACAGTAGTGTGTGAACGTTTTACTAAGCAGCATCATAGTACAGATGAACAGGAAAAGTGGCTAAAGGTTGTTTTAACTAAAGCAATTTTAGAACGAGTGCATCACTTCATATTCTTTTAATGTAGCCTATGTATATGCAGTGTTTATAACCAGTATCTGTGGGACAAAATAACACCCATCTCAGAGCATCAAAGCATTGACTGGCATAGCTAAGTGCATAATATTTTCTTTTCCTTCAAGTACCATAGGAAAAGGAAAGACTGAGAAAAAGGACAGGAAGATGTTGAGAAAGTGGCACAGGTTCTACACAAACCAACCTCTACACTCTTTGTACAGAAATTTCAGTAGAAAAATATTTATTATACAAGTATTTAAATAGCCAAAGAACTCTTTTTGCTTGAGCAAAAAGAAGCACTGGGGTCATGAGGACTAAGTGTCAAAAAGCTTTTTCTACATTCTTTTGATGAAATTACTGAACTAAGTGAATGAAAATGATCCAATAGAAGCCACTTTCAACAACTGTGGGTCAACTACATGCAATACTCTCAATTAGCTCCCCTGAAGTGCATTTTTTTGTCCCTTATCCTTCGCAGATATTTCATTCTCAGTCACCTCCCTTGTGTCAGGACACATCTTTTCAGGGATAACAGCAGAGATCAACACTGAAAAACACATGAGAATATGGGTGCTGCACTCAGATGGCTGCCATTTAGACTTACAAATATGTCTCCCCTGAGGAGCCTACCTAATTTCTGTCCTAAGGAAAACTGCTGGCTTTCACATAGAAGCAGCACCCTCAGAGACAACACACAGCTGTTTCAATAGTATTTAATTTACCTGAGAGATGAAGAGTATGAAAAATCTGAGTCAGAGGCAGTGCCAGGACTGCGAAACACGATAGATTGTAAAATAAATTCAAGGCTGTGCACTAGAAGTTTTTTCTTCTTGTGAGATGGATTATTAGGAATACAATGGGGCTGTCAGCAACTTATTCATCTAGTATGTGCCCTTTTTATAACTTTCTCTTCTCAGTGCTTTGCTCTTCACTGTGTCTTTAGAGCGTGCCCTCTCAAGGAAACCATCAGAGCTGACAAAGCTGACTTGCCATCTCCAAACAAACACAGCAAGAAGAGTCTATATCCTTGTCACTTCTCTTGAGTAATCCACAGAAAGCCTTTACACATAGAAGTCAATGAGTATTTTTATACAAGCACATTTTAGCACTCATGAAAGCAACCTCATACACTCTGAGTCAAGAAGACAGAAGGCAGATAGATGCTGTTAAAGCCTTCAGACAGATCCTCTGGTGGCATACCTCAGCCCTGACCTGTAGTCCAGACAGCTACTGCAGTGCTGACCCCAGGGGTTAAATCCATCCCTCTGCCAGTTTCTTTTATTCTTGAACTAGAAAAAGCTATTGAAGGCCAATTCTAGACCACTCCTCCACTTCTTTGACATTGTACATCACACCTAATTTGCAAGCTCCCCAATCCTGTTATTCCTCTCCTGAGACTCATTTCAGCAGACTGATGTAGTGCTGAGCTATGTACTACCTAGCAACACAGAGAATGTTGTGAACCAAAAGCAATTAAGATCTTGTCTAGAATTACCAATCTCATTTCAGTTGAAAGAAGTAGGGGGAGAGGTGGAAAAAAAAAAGGCATTTGATATTGGATGTTGCACTTCCAACACATTAAGAAGTGAGGGTGGGGTATGGAAGCATGCATGAACTGAACCCAAAAATACTCGTTTGGGGTTTGCATTTCATTCAGTTTCAGGGTAACTGCAAAGAAATACCAGAGCTGTGAACTTTTCAGATCCACACTATTCTTGCTGCCACTAAACCCACAGCCAGCTGCACTGATCTTGCAGTTTGGTGTGAAATCTGGTGGCCTTTCTCTCAGATGCAGCAGATCCTGCAGGGTTTGGGTAAAGGATTCTCTCCATACCATCAGACCATTTTCTGTCCCAAACAAGCTGCAATAAGACAGTTCAATATAATGAGGTATTCCAGCAGCAGTTCTGCAGAATCAGATGTTGGACAACTGAGGCTATAGTCTTCTACACAACACTGATCTACCTGGTCTCATGCTGGCCCCTATTTCAGTTCTTTGAAGACTTTTTTATTATTGTTATTCTTTTTTTAAATACTCAAACACAGGAGCTTTTCCACAAGTGAATTTCAAATTATCACCTACTATCAGGCTGTCACTACCCGCAACTGTTACCCTTTAAGCTTGGATATAACCACTGAAAGTTTATGGGTATTTTAAAGGTATCATGAATAGTCATTAATGCAGAGACTCTTTTCTTCTGACAGTCATTAGAAATTCAAATTCCAACAACTGCCAAGCTCACGGCAGTCTCATCTTAAGGGAAAGCAGAGATAGAACTGAGTGTCCCCAAAGAGTTATCCAGACAGCTCACCTTTAAGAGGTTGTGACACAGAAGTGACAGAGCCAGAATATTTTCTAATAGAAACCAGAAGCTTGAAATCACAAAATATATTCAGTGTTTGGCGCAATCATTACTGAGGAGGAGGAAAACAACAGGGTTTTGATTGCTGTATAAATCCACAAGTCACGGAAGAAAAAGCGAAGGAGCAAGAGCGAACAAAACGTTTTAATTTTTAGCACCTAAGGCAGGGATTGCATTCATCAAAAAGGGCTGATTCTGAAGTTGGAGAAGAAAAGTTTTGACTATAATCTCTCTACTGTCTTAAGGATCAAAACTGCTGACTTGGGCTATTGCCCTTTTAGACAAGGAGTTAAGAGATTTCTAACTGCAAGAGGAGACACTTACTCCAAGGACCAATATTTTAACTAGCCTCAAGAGATCCTCTCATCATTTTAGAGAAGGTTATATGGTCCTACCTGATACAAACAAGGTACTGGGCTTGCACATTTTTGACACACAATGAAAATACAGGAAGAAAACTCATCCATATGCTTTTCTGGGAAGAACTAGAAGACAACAGGCTTCTTCTGAATGTTGTTCACAGGTTTCAAATCGTAAAAATACTAAGTCATTGATCAATTTTACGATTTTACAACAGGAATATTGTAGATGAGTTAAAACAAAGTGTCTGTATCAAACATCAGAACTACGGAAGTGGAAGCTCATAGCCAGGGTAGGCCAATGCCATTGCTTTCAATATTCTCTTTCCTGTTGCTTCCCTAAGGCAGAGAAAGAACCCATCTGGTAGGTGAAAGCATGGATTTTCACCTTTCAAAGTCTTAAAAAACCCTCCAAAATTACAAACAATGAAAATCACTTGAGCTCTGGCTACTCATCAGTACTCTACTTCTGTGTGCTTGGTCAGAATCCTAACATCCTGCCAAACTCATCTACACAGCCAGTGTCTGACAGTGCTCGTCAAGACTTAGCAGCTAGGAGGCTTCAGGGCTGAATTTCTACCATCAGCTATTAAAAATACTAGACAGTTCCCAAATTGTAGTATTTAAACTTAAAGAAAGCAAGCTAAAACTGTTTGGTTAAGTTTGGACTCTGCAAAAGCTTTCCAGACTCCTCAGAGCATGGGCTCTTCACAAAGCAATCCATTACCTACTTTTGACAGCTGAGGAGGCAATTTACGCAACTGAGGTGCAGGAACAAGCAGACAAAGTTGCTTCTGACGCAAAAGAAATTAAAATGTAGAGACTTGAAGCCCTGATTGATACAGTGAATTGAAAACAGCAGCCAGCCGAGCTGACTGTGCGAGACACTCTGCTTAAACAACACTTCAAGTCATTTTAATGAACATTTCAAGGCATCACCACCACCAGTGAGCAGCAGGAGTCTTGCAAGTGATACGGAATCCGTTAAAACTCTATTTATATCCCACCTGTAGAGTGACAGCATAATCACATTCTCGCTTTGTATTGTTGCTCATTACAGAGGCAGCATTACGTGCCCAAAGATCAGGTTCTCACTGGACACTTGCATGCAGCTGGAATTTTAGAAAAGGTGAGGGGAAAAAAAAAAAAAAAAAAAAACAAACCACGAAACAACTCATTCCCCTCAAAACCATTGCTTTTATTTTAAAGTGGGTTATTTAAGTACTGCTTCTACAAGAGCCCAGATAAGACTTAATTTTGACAGAAACTTATTATCACTGCTGGTAAGGCTGATTTTCAGATAAGACCCAACTTGAAGGAGTTTGGAATCTGAGCCTACATATAACTGAGCATCAAGAGATCCTATGCGATAGAGACTCACAGAACAGGGGGAAAGATCCACCCCAGAAAAGAAGGCAGCAAAGAAGCTCACAGGAAATTCAGTCTGTAACGAAAGACTGAAGCCTCACAAGTGTAGATTGTGGCCTTTGTAGCAAAGACAGACAACCTCAGATCTACTTGTGATGGTACCAAGTTAACACACAGTGAGAGCATTCGCTTTAAAATTGGTATTATCATGAAACCAACATTCCCTGAGGTTACTAAATCAAACCACTTCTGCGAATGTTGGTTAAGAATATTGGGAACTGTTCAGAATGTATTAACTGTAGGTCATGGATCTGCTGCACATCATCCCAAGGTAGTGAACCCAGGAAAAGGACAAGCCTTCTAGAAGACAGAACAGAATTTCCATCAGAATCTTGCTTAGCTGTCTTCCTTAGGAAAACCTTCCTCTTTCCTTCCACTGATTGTACAAAGTGAAGGGAAATAAGGCAGTACAAAGACAAGAAAACTAATTTGCTAACTTAAGATGACAAAGTTTTAACTTAAAACCTCTTCCTTGCCAAATACCAAACATCAGGGTAGGCACATATTGGCAGCATTTGAGAGACATGCAGCTGTGTAGCAACACACAAAGTAGAAATGGATACAGCTTTTCGGCAAAACTAAGGCAAAAGAAGCCTTTGTTTTCCCATCTTGGATTAACTTATGTCTGTACCTGCATCACAGGTGCTCAGAACACATGGACTTTCCTTGGCAGGGATGGCAACCCTGTATTTTGGCAGCCAGAAACAACGCTGTCCTGACAAGTCCCCAGAGAACACTATGGCACATGGGAGCATCTAGCAGCTGGGAAGAGTCAGTGTGTACTTGGCTGTCTTCTCAGGGTTCAGTGGTTTGTTAGTTACAGACAAGCTGTGACTTTTAGAATTAAAGTTTGTCACTGCATCTGATGTTTCTCCTATGGGACAGGCTTAGAGGATCTCCTGGGTGAAAGACCTTTCATATCTGACTGCAAAGACATCATCCCTTTTTGCAGTTTGGCTGCTGGGAACAGTAACTTCAATCTAACTGGTGAACCAATGCTCAGTATTGTAATTGATGGCTACCTATTTTGGGGGCTAATTTAAAAATTAATGAGCAATTTTCCACATAAAAGTCAGAATGAATATCATCAACTGACTGATTGTCATATGTTTCCCCTCTCCCTACTCATAGCTCTCCCAACAGAACAGTAGCTCTTTGAAATGATGTCTTTCAGTCCAGCTACTTAAAAAAGAAATTAAAAATTCCAATGTTCACATGAGCACAGGCTGCGGATAAGCAAAGGAGGATGCACTTCTCAGAAGGATGTAAAGACAGAGGCAGAATCAGGGATATTTGCTAAAGCTCTTATCATCAGCGCTAATAAGGGAAACGAGCAGTGTGCAAACAAGGAACAGAAAGAAACCAAACAAAACCCAAACCCAAATATGACCATGAACTTCTACTGTTGACTCCTAACAGCGCAGTAAAGCAGATCTGTCAGCCAATCCTCAGCAAACAAGTCAGTGTCACCTATCGTGCCAGATGTTGCTGCAACCCTCTGCTCTTCCAGACGATGCAGGAACTGTTACTATCGGTACCCAGATGCACACGATGGCCTCAAATTGTGCCAGCAGAGGTTTAGATTGGCTACTAGTGAAAGGCATTGGAATAGGTTGCCCAAGGAGGTGGTGGAGTCACTGTCCCTGAAGGTGTTCAACAAAGGTGTAGAAATGGCACTTCAGGACATGGTTTAATGGCTGTGGTGGTGTTAGGTGGACAATTGGACTTGATGATCTTAGAGGTCCTTTCCAACCGAAACAATTCTATGATTCTATATTTTCATAAAGCAGAACTATATACAGTTTTTAGTAGATCCCTGCCAGGTGGCTGCAGCCTTGCCCCTGCAGAGAGCTGGGGCACAGGAAGTAATTGGCTCTAGGTCAGCTCACAGGAGGTTCTACATCAAGGGAATTTTTAAGAAGGGATGCAAATTAAAATTTCTATGTGCTCATCAGTGAATCATGCATCTGCTCAAATATGTGCCAAAGACTCTGAGAGACCCAACAAGGCTGTTCAGCAAAAGCATCAACATCCCGTATTCTTGACTCTGAGGAACAGCACTTCTCTGTACAGCTTGTTTCTGTTCAGTCCAGTGACAAAAATCTGCAATGTAACAAATGCAGCAGGTTTGGTTGCGGTGTGTGTTCCACAGGACCCAAGTATCACCTGAAGCTCCCCCCAGTAACCTCACAGGCAAGCCAGAAGCCAGAGTAGTGGAATATGGTGTCGCCTGTGTACTGCTTTTGCTTGTGGGTAAGCTCTTCTGCAAACAGGTGTGAAGAAGAATGCTGCAACCAGTACAGTTGTTTTTTTCATGTGAGCTTCCACTAGCAGCAACAACAATCTGGTTGCCACATGAACACAGACAATTCTACAAGAGAAACAGAGCTCAAATTACAGGAGAAGGATAGATTGCAAACTTCCCTTTAAAAGCTGTCCCTATCTTTCCTGTTAATGGAGGAAGAAAAACTAAAATGCAGCACATGAAGTCAAAATTCTACAGATTACTCTTCCCAGTGCATTTTGAACTTGAAAATGTTCTTCTTTGACAACTTCCTTCCTTTCTCCCTCTGTGAAGTCTCTCTAGGCTTTGATAGCACCATCTCTGATTATACTGTCTCCTTTCATTTCTTTACTCAGATTTCCTTCAGCTTTTTGTAATCTCCCTATTTAAGTCATGGCAACAAGCACAAAATGTTGGAAGCCATTATACAATTGTTCAACTTATCTGGTCCTACACAGACCTCGAAAATCATCCTTGGATCCCTTAGTCAATATACATTAAGTTGTGTCCTGAAGTAAGTAGGTTTTGAGAACAGATGGATCCTGAGTGATGCTCAAGCATCAGAAGCCACAGGATCTCAGGTTAATGGAATCTCTATTTTCACACACGCTGTGTCTTTATCGGTTTCCTCCTTCATCTTCCTATTAGCATGCAATAGCTAACAGAGACCTATTGGAATTCATAAAGTAAGTCAATCTTCAAATTCTTGATTCATTTGTGTAGACTTCACAGGTTTCAGCTGCTGTCTCTGCAGGGAACTAAAGACCTGCACTCAATTCTGTATTATTAAACACAAATATATAAATGCTGCCATTTGGTCTTAAAGGGATGATAGCACAGAAACTCAGTTATTTGTGTTGCTGCCTAGCAAAGAGTTGTTTAACAGGTAGACACAAGAGGCTGAGACAAAGACTCTGTAGAAGTCTAAAGTCACCATTTCCTTCTTTTATTCATTTAAACACTTTGGAAATTGGTTTGTTTCATGCTGTAATATATCTCCCTCTCCCAGATGAGAGATTTCAGGTTAGACAAGCAAGGTGATTGCCTCAAGCATCTGCCAAGGCTTCTGTATACCCAAGCCTCCCACAGTTCTCCAAATATCCATGCCAAATAGCTGACTTCACAGTTGCTAGTTTTTGACTAGGTCGTTAGACTAGAAAATAGCTAGACAGGCATACGGTGACTGATTGCTTACAGGAAGACATTTTTTGAAGAGCACTCAAGTAAGAGGCCAACTACTGTCCAGAGGCAAGTGAATATGAACAACAGCCTGAGGAAATCATTGAGGCTAAGACGTGTCATGAGGGCATACACACTGAGAAGACAGAGACATCTCACATGACATCCAGAGATCAAAATCAAAATCAGATTCTTCCATTTTTGTTTCTGCCAGAACGAAAGCAGAACACAGAGAAAGGCAGAAACTAAAGCAAAAAAACCTTTCCCATCTGATTTGTGCAGATAGTGAACTTTCCCTCTTTAGTTAAAACTACTGCTGAACATATTCCAGCAATCTTGCTGCACCCTACAAGTACAGGAGCACTGCCAGCAAAGGCTTTTGTTTCCCTGAGGGAAACTGGCATGGTTATGTCAGGTTTAAACAAAAGAGCCCACCCCTCCATGTGATACAGTTCTTAGCATAACTGCAAGGTAATGTTTATTTTGCCTAACCTCAGCATACACCCAATGTACTCAACCCATTCAGAGAAGTTTTCCAAAGCAGATGCTGGGAAGCTCCAAAGCATTGTATTTCCCGCTTGCAGTGCCACATAATTAGGTCACTTATTACAGAATCTCAAAGTGATTTATTATTTTATTAAGGCCACTTTTAGAATCCCCAATCAAGAGGCTGGCTTGATTAGTCAAGAGCCATACAAGTACATTAAAAAACCCAAGACATAGCACCACCACACAGACCTCAGGCAACAATGAGATGATCTCTGGTGGCAGAAACTGAATGACACCCATCAGATGTTTTAAGGACTCTCGTTCTCAAAATGGGAATCTGTGACACTAGACTCTTGTCTTCCTAGCTCTGCAATTGCGACCTTCTGTACACCACTCTGCTCTTCACTCCTGTTTTCATATGTATAAAATCGCTCTACTTATCCTTAGCATCAAGCCACTGATTTGACAGAAGTGCTGCAAGTATTAATTTAAAGTTTGGAAAGCGCTGAACCACTTTCAGCTGGAAAGTGCTGAAGGCAGACCAAGGATTACATTACACTCTCTGCAGCTAACCTGCTTTTAAGGGAATATTAGGGTGGGGATTGCTTCTAGGCAGAGAACTCATACATTTAGTTTCAGCCTGAAAGCACTTCAAACATCTGAGCTAGAGGATAAGCCACTCACAGGGGAGATCTATAATGGAAAGGCCGAGCTGAAAATACTATATAGCAGTCCTGCTGGTTGATACTACCATCTTCAGACAAAGTCTTCTATGAGGACTGTGAAGAGGAGACACAGTAAGTTACATTCAAGGATATACCTGTAACTACATAGGGCACAGCCTTCTCACAAAAGCAGCACATGGGAAGAACAGCTTAGCTAGCAAAGATCATTACTGAAGTATAGAGAAAAAGTACAACACCCACAGTAAAGTCCTCAGAGAAAAAGTACTTTCACCATAGCAGAAAGTCACTTGAGAGATTTAAATACCCTGCATTAATTTGCCACTTAATAAAGAGTTCTTTTTCATTAGTCACAAGAGCTACTCCTGTGTCCTTGCAGGAACAGAAAATCCATTAAAGAGCCCATTCTATTGCAAAACAAAACTTATTTTCACCAGTAAATCAGAGCTCCTGCTTGTTCTGAACAACAATGGAATAGTGCTATGATAAACCTGAGAATACAAATCCCACCATGACTGCACTGTGCTCCTTTCAAAGATAATTTACTCCACTGTTTCAAGCCTTCTGCTTCAAACTTCCACTGCAGTCCACAGGCTGCTCTCAGCAGAAGGCAGAGGGGTGGCAGTTTGCTTGAGCACTCAGCAGGACTTTGAGTGTGTACTGGAAGCCACTTCTATGCCAGCATGCTGGGAAATAAGCAATGCCATCAACAAAAATGCACTACAACACTTGCTTAGTCTCTCTAGCGAGCGAGGGAGCTTGCTGCTTCATGCAAGAACAGAATGCATGCAGCTGGAACACATCAGAGTGCATACCAATTGCAAGGCTATAAAATGCTGCTGTACCCAAGTGAGAGCAAGTTGTCAGAGCAGGGCAGCAGAGTAATAGGGATTCCCTGCCTGCACACTCTTGGTGTGTAGTTCTGGACAACCCCATAAGCTTCTTTTTCATTCAGTGTCCTCACCCATGCAGTAGGATTACTTGCATTTCCTTTCTCAAAAGTCATGGGAATCAATGCTCAGTGAAGATGCTTTAGCAAAGCAGACACAGAAATGGTCTTTTTTTTTTTCTGCTGAAGACTCCCTCTCCTTCAGTTTGTGGGCTTTAGACTAAGCAGTAAGAAAGGGCAGGAGAGACACAAAGGGTTGTGACAGTCATACCCTGTGTAGCCCTGCTGCAAGCAGGACAAAGCCAACACTTGGGCTTTTTTCCACTTGAAGTGCCAGCTTTACTACATACAGAGTTTCCAGAATTCTCCCTGGGAAGTTTACTTATTAACAGAAGAGGGAATGAGTTTAACTCCACCCTTACAAACTCATGAATTGCGAGTTTATTAAAACCAAACTATTAATATGCAAATGCCAAGGTAACTTCCTTCCTGATCTGCTGTGGATGATAAGACAATCTACAGAGCACCTTGTCACTAACACAGGTCCATATTAACCCTTCCTCTGTATCAGTCTTAAGACCTCCATGCAGCCTGGTAAATTCAGAGAGGA
This sequence comes from Indicator indicator, assembly GCF_027791375.1. Lineage (NCBI taxonomy): Eukaryota > Metazoa > Chordata > Aves > Piciformes > Indicatoridae > Indicator > Indicator indicator. The sequence goes on along the minus strand of NC_072013.1, from coordinate 10,315,813 downwards.
TGCCAAAATAAGGAAAATTAAACAACTACATAAGAAGCAGTCAACTGACTTGTTCCTGTCTCCATTTCGCTTACATCACTGGAGACCTTGCTATTCTAAACATCTTTAGCTAAAATGAGGCAGCTTCTCTGCCTATGTGCAACTCATTATATACTGCAGATTCCTCTAGCTCTGTTAATTCTAGATATATGTCCAAATGTCACTTTAGAAAATTAGTAAGTGAATAATCCACTATAATCCTGTAGTGACAATGACGCAACTCATGGTGGGTCGGTACATGCCAGAAATTAATTCTGGTTTGAAAAAGAGATGAAAGATGGCCTTTGAAGGGCATACCCTTACTTGGGCAGTGTGCACTTGAAGAGATTAAGCTACTTGACACAAGGAAGAATCACAATAAGGATTTCTCTCATGGAAGTTCATCCTCCATGTGAGTAATAGCAAGTTACCAGTCTTACAAGTCAGAGAAAAATGCAGCCATCTTTCAGTGAGGAGGAAAGGCTGTCCTGAGAGGTAACAAAACAGTATAGCCACAAAAGAAGCCAGCCTGCTAATCCTGACAAACAACACAATGCTTTAAAAGAGTTTTACACAATGATGCCAGATTGGCTGCCACCGTTCTGCCTGTGCTCATGCTGACACATCATAAACATGAAGGTGGGGAGCCAAACTTTATCACACAAGATAAGTAAGGTAGGATGTACCCAGGGTGCTGCAGATTTGATGACCAGCAAATGGGTAACATTAATGGATTCCCCATGTCCCTGTTCTGTCAGAACAGGCACACTGATCCTTCTAATGGCACCACCTTACACACCTCCCACCAGTTTAGCTGCTCTGCCATAGAATCACACAAAATCACAAACTATTAGGGTTGGAAGCAACCTCCAGAGATCATTGAGTCCAACGCCCCTGCCAAAACAGAATCACTTAAGGCAGGCCACACAGGAATATATCCAGGTAGGTTTTGAAAATCTCCAGAGAAGGAGACTACACAACCTCTCTGGGCAGCCTGTTCAGTGCTCTGCCACCCTCACTTCTTTTAGAAGTGTCTCCTCGTGCTGAGGTAGAACCTCTTGTGTTCTAGCTGTCATTCTGAACTGAGTGGTCATTCCTACATAGGATTTGCCCTTGAGTCCAACTACTTAGGAAATTAAGGAAATTAATTTCTACTAAAGAACTGGAAGCAAGAATCAACTCACTCAATAAATTTGCTCTACTGGATAAGCCATGATTGAGTTTAAGAACATGAGCTAATATAGAGAAGGTTAGAGAGAAGAGAGAAAAAAAATAAAAAGGAGGGAGAGAATTAACATACAAGATTTCCTTCAACTTCAGCTTCTACTTCCTAGACTGCTACAAGAAAGTCTTCCAATGCCTTCATTTATTTCCTCTTAGGAGAGGAGATAGCTCCTAGGAGTCACTTCCATACACAAATGCATAATCAGGTTGTATGATAACTAGAAACTGAAAAAAAAAAAAAGGGGAAAACCACTCTGGTTTTCAGCAAGGAACTCTCCCATTATATTTCTGATGCTAGAAATACATACACAGGCAACATGAACATAAACCCACATTTATTTCAAGGAGAAAAAAAAATGCCATCAAGCTTTAGCTGAAATTAACACATTCATTCCACTTTACAATGATGGGGTACCCACTGTAACACACTCCCTTATTTTCACTGAAAAGCCATGACTTAAGTGATTGTGCTTCTTAAGCCTATGGCTCAAGGACCAGCTGCTCAAAGACACAACATGAGCACAACACAGTGAAAAAACTTGCTCTCTTGATTTTTTTCCATCAATCTACCACCTTGTAGAAAGCAGTAAGAGTGAATTTATTAAAGACACAAAAGTAGGTTCATGAGATAATGACACTGCTTTAGTGCTACAACTCAATAATGAAGACAACAATCAGCAAGCAGATCAGAATTTCCACACAGCACTAATAGGAGAAAGGCAGGAGGGAAAGAAAACCTGCACACAAAATAAAACCCCAGAAACATCAGAGACACTGCACCACCTCTGAAACACTAATTCAATCATGGCTTATTCTAACAAAGTCTGTATGGCAGAAACAGAAGACAAAGGAGGTGTGGCAAAGGAGGAATTTTGCAGAGTTCTCCCCAGTTCCATTCCTGTTTGCACAGGGTATCAACAAACAGGGAAGCTCTCAACAGGGAGGAAGCAACCTCTCCGCTAGTTGGCAGGCACATTTTTATTTCATCTTTTCTTCCTGAAGGAGCATACAAAAAGCCTCTAAAAGTCAACCAAAATAGACAGGCATGCTTCCTATCTCAAGGAACACAGAAAACATTTACAGATATGGTACAACAACAACAACAAAAAAAAAAAGCAATAAAGAGCCAGACAGAAAGATGACCGAGAGCAGCAGCAACAATATTGCGGGAGTTTTCAGCAAAGGTTAATACACAGAGTGCCAGAATTTTTTTTTTTCTCCTTAAGCTATAAACTGAGTGAATAAAAACCAACCCCAAAATGAAGTGGCTGTGTTGTGGTAGCCATCCTGCAAGAGAATTATGAATAGCTCAGCTTCCCCACTTCTCCACTCACACGACTCCCCAGATCTACCGTATCTGTCATAACAGAAGCGTTGCAACGTCTGAACGCAGCACACTGTGCGACAGGAAATGGTAGCAGATCAAATCACTGTGAACAAATCTGTAAAGTCAAAGTTTTCTGTGAGAAAAGGCCTGGCCCCACAGAAACTCCTCATTTATTTCTATGCATTAGGCAGCCTTGCACAGCATCTGCACGCTGCTTCATCTCCCCCTTTTCCTCCCTCCCTAATACTTTACTGCGCACAGAAATGAGTCAATGTAATATTGCAGCCTATGGCTATGACAAACATCTTTGGACTATTTTCGTTCTTTGATGCTATGAAGTATCATGAATGTATTTGATATCCACAACCAAAGCTATAATTGAATTTGAGGGGGGAGGAAAAGGTCTATTTTCTTTGCCTGGTAGCTGAAACCAGTGACAATAATCTGCCAGCACAAAGCACAACGGACGACGATCATATCTGACACCATTTTCCAAGCCAAGATGATGATCGGTGGATGAACAAATCGGTCTGGACAATCTCATGCTGCAGCATTAACAAATGCTACAAGGGTCTAATGCTTCACGACCCAGGCATCAACCAAGGGATGGACATTATGACTTGTAGGCCTTTTCCACCTTTAACCCTCCTTTTATTAAAGTTACAGAATCAAAGAGTGCCCTCAGACTTCCAAACTAACTCTGTGAGGTTACAGCTTGCATTCACTCTGCCTGAGAGAGAAGCATTCCCTTACCATGGGGACTGTTTGTCTTATAAAGCATCAGCTCAGTCACAGAAGCAGCCACAGTGAGAAACACTATCATGGGGCGAGGTGGCAAGGAAAATACTCTGGTCATACTTCATTAGTGTATGACCAGATTTAAGAATTCCTTTCTCAGAACTAAAATTCAGTGACCAGAACTCATCTGAATCATATCACTGGAAGGGCAGCTCTGTTTGAAGCCAACTTCAACCCCATCCTAAAATTCCTGAAGTTGTGTGTCCACTCCCCAAAAAACAAACAAATTTGCTAACAAAGCAGTATGAGAAACACACCAGTCTGAGAACAACCAGTCTTTGCTGAAGAGACACTGGGACATTTTGAGAGTCAGAAGTTAGGGAGGTCTGCCTGGAAGATGTACAGTGAGTTCCCACCATGCAGTATGACATCTTGTACTAGGGTCAGGATTTCCCTCCGTGTAAGATTGGAGTTACACCATTTTGAACTTTTTCCTTACCAGAGACATTCATGTTGCTGTTCTGAATATACACACAACCAAACAGCTCCCAAAGCATTAGGCATCAATACCAGCACACTCTCACAATATTTGCCTTTTCTGTGCTTCCTTGCAGCCTGCCAGACCTGTACTATGGCCCCTATACAACTTATCTGATACTCCTGCACCAGCTGGTGCTAAGTTCTTTCTCACCAGATGTCAGAGCAAAAGCAGTAACTTGTTATGGTGGTGGGAAGTGGGCAAGGGAAGGGGCAGCAGCAGTGTTTGCTGATAAGGAAAATGTATGAGAGACTCCCACCAGTGCAATGGGTTTCTTTGCCTTGAGAAGATAAGGGGGAGGCAAAGGGTTCCACCACCTGGAACTGCAGCTTGGGTGGTGTCCAGTGATAGGACAAGGAACAAAGTGGATAAGCTGGAACACAGGAGGTTCCACCTGAACACTAGGAGAAACTTCTTTATGGTAAGGGAGACAGAGCACTGGAGCAGGCTGCCCAAGGAGGCTGTGCAGTCTCCTCTGGAGACTTTCAAAACCCACCCAGATGCGTTCCTGGGTGAACCTGCCCTAGGTGATCCCAGAGTGATTAAAATCTGTGAAGAGGGAAAAGAGAAAGAATTCCCTTCTCCCAACATGGCCTACAGCCACTGTCTTCCTGCACTGATAATTCTCCCAGAACATGACCTTATGATAACCTGAATGAAGAAGAACACAAGTAGCCTCCACTACTGATTGAACTTTTCTTCTCCTAGGAATATTTGCAGTTATTCTCATATTAAGGATTCTACTTTGCAGGTTATATTAAGCTCTCACTTAAACTACACTAATCTTAATTTTTCTATCTGCACTACCAGGACATATTCCAGTTTTTTACATATGTTACTTGTTGTGTGGTCAATAGTCTGCTTCTCCAGAGACGTGGGTAACTTGTACCAGTAGAAAAAAAATAACATAATCCCTAAATTCTCCACCCCACAGCTTTACAGCTGCCTACAAGTGAACAGCTTAACATCACAGACATACTATTTATGTCTATAAAGAATCTGAGGAAGTCTCAAAATCTTCAATATTTGCATGAAAGAGTTCAGATACTACTTAGCTCAATAATGGAAACCAAAGAGCTAATTTTCTTTAAAAATGCTGTCTTTGATATCTAGCAGCAAAGTCTAGAGGCAAAAGAATAGAGACTAGAGTTGTAGAACCCCAAGATATGGTATATCCTGCAGGCACTCAAACAAATGGTCCTTGGAATGAAGACCAAAGCACATCTGTGCTTTTTCCTGTGAAGAAAGCAATAGCATAAGCCCCTCTGGAAGGGGCTGTCACAGTTAGTAAACTCATCTAGGAGGTGAGTTCACTGACCATAGTGCACAGCAGAGCATGGTCTATATTTGTACATTGTAGATCCACTGTGTACCCATCTCATCAGCATTGAACACAATCAAGAAGAGGGAAGGGGAAAAAAAAAACCCACAAAAAACAACAGGCTGCTTTGAATTTGTGTTTCTCCAAAGTGGAGGAGGGATTGAGACTAAAGAAAGAAAAAGATTAGAATGTCAGCCTGCAGAGCAGGGAGCACAGATTCAATACCTGCACTGCTGAATCAGCATGAGCCAGGATAAAACACTCTTTATCAGAGCAAAGATTTTGGCTTGGCTGCCTTGTAATGCAGAAACACAGTCAAAGCCTCTGCTCTCACAGTGGGGCAGGATTTCATTATCTATAGGTTTCTGAGGAAAAGCAGTAGAGCACAGTGAAAGGAGGCACTGCTTCGGCCTATATAAAGGCAAACAAAACACAACAAACAAAAGTCTTAGAGTGTTAGATTCGACTTAGGGAAACTTCAGAATTACAGAAACTGCCAAGTGTCAAACGTTAGGAAGAAAGGAGAAGAGGAAAGCATCAGAGCTCTCACGCTGCCTTATTAGAAGTGCCTCTTGTTTGCAGTGGTGGGGTCTAAATGCAGGGTTGGCAGGTTGTATTTACTGTTGTGTTATTTGAAGTTGAGAAGTTAGTACAGCTGTCAACCTAGCAGAGCCCGAGCATGACAGCTGGCTGAGGACAAGCTACAGGCAGAATTGAAGCAAGAGAATCTGACGACATAACTTAGAGAAATAAAAACAGCTTACAAGCAGTAAGTTTGTGAACTCTTGCTTTCAAGAAAGAAACCTCATGGAGGAGGAGGAGGAGGAGGGTGACAAACTAGAATGTAATGTACAGCTCCATGGCCTGGCTATAATATTTCAAGGACTGCCAAGATGAACATTCTGGACTAGTGCAAAGAAACTGACAATCTTGTCTCTAAACTGGAGAGATTTTGATGGTTGGAGCACGTGGTGGATAAAGAATTGGCTGGATGGTTGCACTCAGAGTTGTGATCAATGGTTCCATGTCCAGGTGGAGAACAGTAATGAGCAGCATTCCTCAGGGGTCAGGACTGGGACCAGTGCTTTTTAGTATCTTTCTGTGTGACATGGACAATGAGGTTGAGTGCACCCTCAGCAAGTTTTCCAAGGCCACCAAGGTGTGTGGTGCAGATGGCATGGTGGACAGAAGAGGTGGCAACCAGAGGGACCTTGAAAGGTTTAAGAAGTGGGCCCATGTGAAACACATGAAGTTCAACAAGGCCAAATGCACCACCCTGCATATAAGTTGGGGCAGCCCCAAGCACAAATACAGGCTGGGCAAAGAATGGACTGAGAGCAGTCCTGCAGAGAAGGACTTAGGAGTATTGGTTAAGGAGAAGCTCAACATGGCCCAGTGTGCATTCACAGACCAGAAGGTCAGTTGCATCCAGAGCTGCATCAAAAGAAACATGACAGGACCTTCCAACCTCTACTCCACCTTCATAATACCCCACCTGAAGTACTGTGTTCAGCTCTGTAGCCCCCTGCATGAGATACATAGGGACCTGCTCAAGTAGAGTTAGGGTTGTTCAGCCTGGAGAAGAAGAGGCTTTGTGGAGACCTTATAGCAGCCTTCCACTATCTAAATGGGGCCTATAAGAAAGATGGAGAGGAACTTTTTACAAGGGCATGTAGCACCAGAATGAGGAGTAGTGGTTTGAAACTGGAAGAGGGAGATTTAGATTAGGTATTATGAAAAATGTGAGGGTGGTGAGGCACTGGAACAGGTTTCCAGAGAAGCTGGGATGCCCCTGCTGATGCCCCATTCCTGGAGATATTCAAAGCCATGTTGGATGAAGATTTGAGCAACCTGGTCTAGTGGAAGGTGTCCCTGCCCATGGCAGGGAAGGTTAGAACTAGATGATCTTTAAGATCCTTCCAACCCAAACCATTCCAGGATTCTATGGGTTTTCAGAACAACCTACATACAGACACATGTGTCAGCTTACTGGGGCCAAGCAGCCAGTGAGCCTCCTTATCTATGTAAATAGAAGGCTTAACACTAAAAGAACATCATCTGAAAGAAGGCTTCAACCTAGGCTTCAAATCTGCTAACAAAAGCAGTGGAGAAAAGCAAGGGGTTTGATATACTACATCCCTTCTGCTATGCATCTTCCAGAGCCTTATTCTGAGAACATACTGGACTGCCTCCTGTCTTTAGCTGCTAAAACTGACCCTTGCACTCCACAACCCAAAGCCACACTACAAATGAGGTGACTTATGAAAGCAATGCTGTACCTTCAGAAAAATCTCCAGGAAAATGGATGTGGGAATGTTACCATTTTCAGAGGTCACAACCTCCATTACAGAGCCAAGCCAGCATGTGTGCATCTGGTACCTTAATTCACAATCCAGCTCAAACTCACCTTTTTCAGCAGTTCAAGCCAGCAAAGTGGACTGGTCTGAAGCAGCCAAGCAAAGGATGCATTTCCCACTATTATCTACTATAGTGAGAGCTGCTTACAGAAAAAACCCCACATGGCTGACACCATAAGGTGTTGCTCCTAAATGCGTCAGATCCTAACCTTGACTGAAGGTTTAAGCACACTGCCTAAAATAGGCAGTTTAACAGCTGCCTATTTAGATTTTAAAGGGAATTGCTCTACAAGCACCCCTAGAAAGGCTGAAGGGAGAGAATTCATATGGGAATGAAGCAGCAAAGTTATGTACTTAAACTGTACTTTATATACAGTAAACAAAACCTGAAATGATCTTCGGGAGAACACTAATTGAAACATTCTCTGCTTCAGTTATCCTCCAACACACCTGAGCTATGCTGAAGTTTTACTTTTAAATTAAGAGATGCCTTCTCAGACATCCAAGGTAGATACTAAAGGTCTGGCAATGCTTGGCCTGTTGTAATAGCATGTTGATTTACTACTCTAAAATCAAAATGGTATGCTAACACCAAACGGACATTGTGAGATGAATCCAAGTTATGTGGAGTGGTTGAAGGAGCTTTCCTCCATGAGAGCTTTAGCCAACAATACAACTGGGGGCAACATCTATCAATCCAGAACCATATGGATTCAGTTCTGGAATCTGGAACCTGGTCTCAAAATTCACAAAGTTAATCATACAAAAAAAATCCATTGTCCTGGACTGCTATTATGTGAGAGAAGGAAAAGGTCTCCCCTCCATTTTGCCAGCCATGTTTTATGCCCCAAAACAGAACACTTCCTTTTGCCTGTGTGTGGGTTCATAACCCTTTCATCTTGTGTACATTCAGTATCATTTGTTTGCTTCTAAGATAATTTTTTTAATTCAGTCTAAACTAAGCATTTATTTGCACCCCTCTCTATAGGCATTTTTAAAATATATCACAGAATTATAAAATGGTTCAGGTTGGAAGGGACCTCCAAAAGTCATCTAGTCCACCCCCCTCTGCAGTAAGCAGGGACATCCTCAACTAGATCAGGCTGCCCAGACCCCAGTCAAATCTCACCTTGAATCTCTCCAGGCATGGAGCCCCAACCACCTCCCTGGGCAAGCTGTTCCAGTGTTCCATTACCCTCATGGTAATGAACTTGTTCCAAACATCCGACCGAAATCTACTCTTCTCTAGTTTGAAACCCTTGTCCCTTGTCCTATCATTACAGATCTTTGTAAACATTCTCTCTCCATCCTTCTTGTAGGCCCCGCTCAGGTACTTGGAAGGTCATTATTAGGTCTCTCCATGTTTGTAGTTAGAAGTGCATAGAGGGTGTTCTTGTCCAAAGTCTATACACTCATCCAGGACCAGTAAAGCAGAAAGGCAGACCTCTGTAGAGAAGTGATTTACTCACAAATCATGTTTCTTTCCTCAATGCCATCTTTCAGAACAATTAAATTCCTAAAACCCAGGAAGGGATGCCCACCACCACGAGAAATCCCACAGGTTAGTTACATTTTTCTCATAATTATGAATTCAGAGTCTTCCTGTAAGTGGCCAGCTTCAGCAGTTTGGAGACCATCTTTCTACTTGAAAAGATATGAATGTTTTTTTGGGGGGCATGACCCAAAATTCCAGTGGCTAGTAGACTCTAAGCACTAAACATCTGCCAGACAGTACCAGAATTCAACTGCAAGGCAACACTCAGCACCTTTGTGGTGGCTTGAGCTTCATCTACCTTTGGCATTTTATTCGCTAGGGAGTTTCTGCTTTGGTTTTCTCTCTTCTACTGATTTTAGCAGATTTCAGCAAACAGGGAGTTAATCACTCTGCACAGGACCTCAGGGAACTGCTTGAAAGAGTCCAGCACATAGCCATAAAGATGATGAAGACTGGAACATCTCCCTGATGAGGAAAGGCTGAGGGACCTGGGGCTCTTCAGCTTGGAGAAGACTGAGAGGTGACCTCGTTCATATTTACAAAGATGTGAAGGGAGAGTATCAGAAGGAGAGAGCCAGGCTCTTCTCAGTGATATCCAATGATAGGACAAGGGGTAATGAGTGCAAGCTGGAGCATAGGAGGTTCCACAGGAACATAAGAAAAAACTTTTTCACTGTGAGGGTGACAGAGCACTGGAGGAGGTTGCACAGAGGGGTAGTGGAGTGTCCTTTTCTGGAGACATTCAAAACCAGACTGAATGCATTCCTCTGTGACCTGGTCTAGGTGATCCTGCTCTGGCGGGGGAGTTGGACTGGATGGTCTTTCAAGGTCCCTTCCACCCCACAATGTTCTATGATTCTGTGATGTTTACAATTGTGTGCCATTGAAAGCTCCACTGTTTCAATATGCCCCAGCTGCCAGTTTGTCCAAGCTCATTCTGACAAACTCATCTGACAAAATGGAAGTACAGATGTTCTGCATATTTACTTCCAGCAAGACAGCACTGGTTGTCTAAAACAGCCAGAGAAATTCTGTGGCATTTTCCAGGTATGTAAAAAATACCCAGAAGTTGGCAGTTTTCCAGTGTTGTTTCTCAGTAACACCAGCATTTTAAAAGAGCTAGCAAAAAAAGATAGATTGGTTGGCAGTGACAAGTAGATATCATTCCCTTTGCTGCAACACATGGTTTGAACAGTTTTTTTCCTCCAAAAAGTCCTTGGGAAGCTAAGGAGAAATGACAGACTTTGGCTCTGTGCTCCTGGGTTTGCTACTCTTCATGCAGGGGAGGGAAAGGTGTTGAGTGATGAAGGTATTCAGAAAAAAAAAAAATTCCCTGCTCCATATCAAGGGAAAGCAGAGGAGCCCCATGCCAGAAAAGCCAGATTGCAAGAGACAGAGCTGCACTCTGGGGCCACTTGCAAACAAAGCTGGTAGCAATTGTGATTCACACTAGCACATATGCTTGTTTTGGTGTTGAAATCTCAGTCAAGGACTTCAGAATCCTGAAGAAGAAGCTCTTTCTCATAGAGTCAGGCAAACAATAAAGATCACTTTTTACACACAAAAAGGCAGAACACTGCATTTGTTAAAGGGATACACACAGACCTCACCTACCAGAATGGTGAGCCAGCAAGCAGGAAATCTTACTTCAAGTACCTGGTGCATCAAACTTGTGTAAATGCCTTAAGAAACTTGTCCTCCACCTCTAGCCTGTTAGTTTCAAAGATTAAACCCTTACTCATGTATCCAGGAAAACAAAAAAAAAACCAAAAAACCAAAAAAGGGTTAGTGAGATTTCTGAGGTACAGGATGGAAATGGTCCAGTTATGGTTAGACTGAATCTTAAAGGTCTTTTCCAACCTTAATCAGAGAATTGTCAGGGTTGGAAGGGGCCCCAAGGATCATCTAGTTCCAACCCCCCCTGCCATGGGCAGGGACACCCTCCACTAGATCAGGTTGCCCAGAGCCACATCCAGTCTGGCTTTAAAAACATCCAGGGATGGGGCTTTCACCACCTCCCTGGGCAACCTGTTTCTCTGATTCTTCTCTAAGTATGTTTCATCAGATTTCTCATTGCATAATACATTAAGATTTATTAATTAAAGAAAAAAAAAGAAAAATAATAAAACACACACACAAAAAAAACCCAACACACTAGGAAATTCTCTACAACCTATGTTAAAAAGGATAGGGCACATAGACATGGACCTGATGGAGAGGGTCCAGAGGAGGCCACGAAAACAATTAGGGGACTGGACCACCTCTGCTGCAAGGACAGGCTGAGGGAGCTGGGGTTGCTCAGCGTGGAGAAGAGGAGGCTCCTGGGAGACCTAATAGCAGCCTTCCAGTACCTGAAGAGAGCCTACAGGAAGGATGGGCGGAGACTGTTTACAAAGGCCTGCAGTGACAGGACAAGGGGCAATGGCTTCAAACTGGAGAAGGGCAGATTTAGATTGAATAACAGGAGGAAGTTCTTCACTATGAGGGTGGTGGAACACTGGAAGAGGTTGCCCAGGGAGGTGGTTGAGGCTCCTTCCCTGGAGATATTCAAGGTGAGGCTCGACAAGGCCCTGGGCAACCTGATCTAGTTGGGGATGTCTCTGCTGACTGCAGGGAGGTCAGACTGGATGAGCTTTGGAGGTCCCTTCTGGCCTGGACCATTCTATGATTCTGTGTTAAAAACAAACAAACCAACCAACCAACCACAAAAAAAACCAACACCCACGACCAAACAAGCACAAAACAACTTTCTGCAGGTGTTTGTGTTCTTGTTTTTCTTGCAATCTGTAACGTAACAAGGTGAGCTAAGGACAAAAGTAGCAGTTCCTCTGTTTCGCTCATGGGAAACATACCTTCAAAACATCACTTTAAATGCAGTTTTCAAATATATATTATTTAATACAGCAGCAACACATTGCACCTTGCAACAGTGCTGCTCTTTTTAATGAGCATTGCAGTGCCTTCAGAAAAATGGGAAGGGAAGTGCTTTCAGCAGAATCATTACGCATTAAAAATTAAGGAATCAAAAAGGAAGCACAGCTCAGCACCCTTGTGATAAACATATTTCTCATTTAAACAGATTTGAAACAGCATCCCTCCGTTAAAGCTGGTAACAGATTGCCATAGTGTGTGAACAGCATCACTTGTTGGTATTTAGTCACTTCTTTTGCACCTATAATGTTCAATAAAAAAAAAAAGAGGGAAAAAACCCAAGAGGTATGCACTAGCAATTTACAGAGCAGACAAAACTGATTTAATCCAAACAGTTTCTGAACAAAGATGGCATGAGAAAATCCAAAATTTCAAATAAGTTATTAAAGAAAGCTTCTTCCTTCCCTTTCCTAACAAACTACTGTCATCTCTTCACCTCTCTCCAGCTGGACTGCAGACCTCATGAGGAGCCATAACAAATTAGTTCATGGCTGTGTAAGCTTCTGCTTCATTACACAGCATAATGATAATTCAGGGAAGAATTTCCAACCTTGCTCTCTTTACATCCCCTCCAACTCCCCACAGGAAGCACTGTCTTCTGGTGATTTGGTTAATGGGCAGCAAGTTTGTCTGATGTTCAGTCTTTTATTAAAACTTTCTAACTGCTTTTAATTTTTCAAATCAATTGGAAGAAAGATTGATGACCAAAAAGATACAAAATAACAAATTCAGAGATAAAAGTCTATCTTGTTCCAAAGGCAACACAAGCAATTAGCAATACTGCCTCAAAAAAAGACGAGAGCATCTCTATGCATTCAGCCAGATGTAGGACAGCCCTAATGGTGGGGAGCAGAGCTCCTGAACTCTCCATGCAGATAAGGAGCCTAGACACAGGGGGAAAAAAGAAAAAAAAAAACCACACTGATTTTGCTGCAGAGTTAAGATTGCACATCCACACTATGCCTTAGCTATCTGTTTCCTTGGTCTTCAAGAAATACCATGAGTGTATTTCTGAGGCTCCTGTACTGTTGTAAAGGGTTAGGGTTGGGCCAGGCACTAAATGAGTGACTGATGCTCTCTGTTAACCCCTCTCACTTCCCAAAGGGGAAGAGAAAGGGAATAAAGGAGAGAGACTGACAGGTTGGAAAAGAAAACTAAAACAGCCTAAATTGAAATAATCACAATAAAATGCACTAGATGCAAATCTATACAAAACTAATATTGATCCCAACCCCCCGATGGCAATTATGTTACTGCTGCCATTGATGCCTTTGGCAGGCAACGGAGAAGTCTCAGAGTAGAGTCAGCAGCAGATAGGAACCAGATTCAGGAGCTGGATTCTAGAACTGGATTTGGAAACATACAGATTGGGATCTAAGGCAGAACAGAGTCCTCCTTGGACACTGGCCATGGAAGAAGAGAGCTTGACCCTCGTGACCCCTCAGCTTTATACTGAATATAATGTATATGAAATGGAAACCCTTGTTGGTCATCTTAGGTTCACCTGTCCTGCCTGCTCCTCCCTGCAGATGTGACCTCTTGCTCACTACACCATGACGTGGCAAATAGATCTAGCACTGACCTTGGTATCCACAGGGGCAAGTACAAGCAAGAGCCTTTCTGCACATCAATCCATGGTAGTAACTATAAAAATCAAGCATTAGCACTGCTAGAAGCAGACACTGCAAAAATATGCTCTTAGCTTCACAAAGTGCCAATTACTTAGAAGAAACTGAGCTGAAAAGCAAAATCACTGCACAGAATTAGTTCTGTTCTAGCTCAAACCAGGACAGCTGTAATTAAGTTGTGATCCAAACCCGCACTTTTAAAAGGACAGATTTCAATCCACTGCCCCCTAAAATGCAACAAGGTGCAGAAGGCACCACCAAGTTATCAGGTCGTTACTGATGCCTCAAATGTTGCACCAGCTTAGAAGCAGCAGCCTGTAACAGCAAACTGCCTGAAGCAGGAGAGGCCAGCTAACCAGCTATGCACTTATTCAGGGTTTTTGAACTGGTGACAAACACACACCATTCCCCCAGGAGCACTGCAAACGGATACAGCATGTGGCATAGCATCCGGAACAGAGATTTCAGCTCTTCAGTTGAGGAATATCATCAGAAGTTCCACGGTCAGAATGAGATCCAACCATCTTGCACAGCTTCATGCTTGCTCTTTAAGTAACGCTGTTTGCTCTCGGCTGCTGTGGCAGGGAACTCCTTCCCAAGCTTTCCTTTCCAATATCCTTACAGGGAAAACTGTTTGACAACTGGTATTGATAGCAGCTTCCTTATTTTTAAAGGACCACAGCCGTCACTCCACAAGTCTTTTGAGGCTATACACAAGGCTGCCTTACAGTACATGCATTAGACCTTCTAGGTTGCTTTAGCCTCTGTTTCTTTCTCAGCTGGAGGAAAAAAAGGACCTGTAAGCAATATGGACATCTCAAGGCCTCCCTGAAAACCTGCTACTGATCCAACATTTTCTAATATGTCTTTTTACTTCCACATGCAGATAATTGTGTTGACAGTTCTCAGTCCCGCAAATGGGAAAACAATTTCAGTTGTTCACAGACAGAATTTGCAAAGCACTGCACATCTGACTTGAGTAAAACAAAATCCCAGACCTCTCACAGATGTTCAACTTAGTCATGCCAGAAAATATTTTCTGGTTTCTGAATCTGACTTACAACTTCCTTTTTGCAATCTTCTGTATTCAACTGGATGCCTGTTACCTTACATCCCTTTGAGAAATACATCAAGGTAGTCAACCTTTTTTTTTTTTTGGGTGACATTCAGTCCATGTGATGTTGCAAGAAGAAGCAGCTTCAGAACAGGCACTGGTATGGATGCTCTACACTCATATGGTTGTGTCACTAACCCCAGCCTTGTGCACTGTTTCTGCCAGGAAGGACAACAGGGAAGAGAAAGGTAGTAGGATGGTAAGAGCCAGACATCTGACAGAAGTCTTTGTCTAGTATTTTTCAGAAGTCCTCAATTTAAATTATAAATAATTAATACATTAATTTATTAAAGCATTATTTAAGTAATAATGAGCTTAAAATCTCTTCAGATCTTTACTAGCACAATGCTGCATTTTCCTCATATAGATGGAAATCACGGAGCCACTTTTGGTGCAACGTGTTTAATCATCACAGCTTCTGTTTATTTTAGTTTTTAAACTAGAGCAACCTCATCTACTGTACTTTTCGACCAAGAAGTAGACAAATGAGCAGTCACCTAACCTTAAGTATTTCTGTGGCTAAACCTGCAACACAGGATCTGAAACTACACTGATAAAAGCAGAAGACATGACACAAATCAGTATTTTAGGGAAACCAAATGAAGGGAAAACATCCTGTTTTCTTTGATAAAACAATGTTCAGATTCCCTTTGAATTCTCTGACCCTGCTCATGCAGAGACTTCATTCTTTCCCAGTAATTGCTCTTTGAGATTCAAGGAAAAGTCCATGAAGCCAGGAAAAAAAAAAGTGATAGGACATCAGTAAATGAAGCATGAGTCATTATCATCTGCCATCACTCAAGCATATGAATACGAATGCTGGCACAAACCTAGACATTAAATGCACTGATGACACTGACTCATCGGGTGCAGAAGTTAACCATCAATGTAGTCATCATACTCTCTATACTTCAAGCTTCAAGTGCACTCTGTAATAATGAGATTCTTCATGCTCTAGACAAATTCAGCAGTGGAAGGCCTGAGGCTTCACATCAATTCAGTTGTGTCAGTGGCTTAAAGAAAAAAAAAAAACAAAACACACCAAACCCAAACCAATGAGACCTACCAAGCTTTAAAATCCTTTCAGTGAGAACCTCAAAAACCTTGATGTTTATTGTATCTTTTGCACCAAGATACAGAGAAGGCTGACATAATCAATGACTTCTTTCCCCTTGGTATTCACCAGCAAGTGCTCCAGCCACACCATCCGCCCGGTAAAGGTAAAGGCAAGGACTGGGAAAACGAGGAACTGCCCACTGCAGGAGAAAATCAGGTTCAAGATTATCTAAGGAATGTGAAGGTGCACAAATCCATGGTGTCTGATGAGATGCAGCAGGAGTCCTGAGAAAAGTGGTAGATGAAGTTGCTAAGCCACTATCCATCATATTTGAGAAGTTGTGGCAGCCTGTCGAAATTCTTGCTGACAGGAAAAGGGGAAACATAATCCCCATTTTCAAGAAGGGAAACAAGGAAGACTTGGGGAACTACAGGCCAGTCAGTCTCAGGCAGGCAGGCCAGGAAAGCTCATAGAAGCAGATCCTCCTGGAAACAATGCTAGGGCACATGGAAAATAAGGAGGAGATTGGTGACCGCCAGTAATTTTACCTTGAAAATCCCATAAAAGAAACAGAACTAGATAAACCAAATGGAGGGTGCTAAAAATAGCTATTCCTCTTCTGAAAACAAAACAACAAAACCAACCAACAAAAAAGCCACTAAAACTTCCAAGAGAAACCCCAACCAACCACCTCTTCCTTAGTATTATCTCATCCTCAAATGAGCCATAGGAGAAATTCAATCCTAAAATAAGTCAAATAAAAGAAAAAGAAATAAAAGTGAGGTTGTGGGAAAACAAGATGAGTATATACCTGCATATCATAGAATCATAGATTTGCCAGGGTTGGAAGGGACCCCCAAGGATCATCTAGTTCCAATCCCCCTGCCATGGGCAGGGACACCTCACACTACATCAGGTTACCCAGAGCCCCATCCAGCCTTGCCTTAAAAATCTCCAGGGATCAGGCTTCCACCACCTCTCTGGGCAACCTGTTCCAGTGCCTCACCACCCTGACGGTGAAGAACATATGTAACATGTCCAAAACATGGAATGGGTACAAAAATCTATTTCAAAACAATACCTTTGTCTGATGCAACACCTAAAGGGACGATAATGCTTTTACAGGACAAGAAAGAAGAAACAGAGGGTAGCATTTTGAAGCTTTTCAGGTCAGCAGAAAGTTTTGAAGTCAGCTTCAAATGAATTGACTATTTAACCTGAAGAGAAGTGAAAATGAACATTTAAATTCATCAAGCACAATAAACATTTTAACTGTTTCTTTAAACAACTGTGGTAACAAATTCTGGCTCATTGAAGATTGCTACCATCTTCTCTATCACAACTCATTAAAGATCGAAGTGTCTGTAATTGAACCATAAGTCTCCTTTGTTCTTAGAGAGATTGCCTGAATAGAACAAAACAGTAGATATTTACAGTGATATACTTAGCAGTAGCTAAAGAAAATATTCTTTCAAAGGAAAATTATAATGATAGTTCATTAAAACCCACATCAGGGGGAAAAAAAAAAAAAGAAAGGAAGTATGAAGAACATAAAGAGGAACAGCTCTAAAACTTGGAGTCCTTGGGTCCTAGTCACAAGTTCTTAAGGACAACATTGGTACAATTAATAATCAATGAATTAATAACCTTTGGGAAAGAGGGATTATAGGCTCTACTTGGAAAGTACCCAAGACATTCTGAAGGCAACTTGAGTCTAAATTAACACAAGCTTCCTAAGAAACTCTCTTGAGATTATCTTTTGATTTTGAGTCCCTGGCGTTACGCAGCGAAACAGAACTACAATGGGAAGGCAGAAAGGTGAGTTCTGTGGAACAGAACACGATAGTAATGGTTGGGGTAGGCCCTGGCTGACTGTTCCAAACCAATCATTTTTAAGAAACTAAGTGCAGTTCCTGGTAAAGCTTTGGAAATAATAATACAGCATTTTTCATCTCTTCCTAGACTTGGAATCAAGTACCTGAGCTTTGGCTTTGCAAAAGTAAGTGCAGGTTACTCTTTGTCTTCTGAATTTGTCCAGAAACAAAGAGGAGGTTGCAAAGCAATAGCAGGCACATGGCACTGCACGGTCCAAACATGAGGACATGTATGCTGGTGGACATGTATGCTGGTGCATGAGTTTCCTTCCATCTCACACTGATGAGTAGCTGCAGGACTCTTACATTTACCTTTACCAAGGTGTGCCACACAGGGGAGCAGCAGTGTCAGACAACAGCCAGAAGACATAACCTTCCCAAGACAAATGCAATTCATCACACTTTTCTCAAGAGCATGCACCTGGAGTACAGTGGGACATGGAAGCACACAAGAGGATGGGGGATTGTGGAATACAATGATTCTTTTGAGGATCTGCACATCTATAATGCATATGATTAACTTCAGAGCACCGAGCTACTGCATGAGATCAAGAAATGCCAACTAAAAATCAAGCACCGAAGCACTGTTAATTTTTGCTCTTTGCCTGAGCAAACAGCACTGCCCAATGAGAACAACTTTGATGACACTGATTATAATGAAATCCTGCTGACATAGCTTAGCTGGCCTAGGTAAAGCTGCTTTCAATCAAGTAGCTCCATTTTTGCTTCTCTGATTAAACACTAAGGGTTGTTGAGCCAATTGCTTCCTTGCCCTGAAGCATCTCTTCTCAAGATATAAAAGGACCTCATTGCTCATTGTGGTCAAGGACTGCTGGGCAAGTTCATGAAGAGATGGGGCTGTGGCACTATCAGCATGCTGATGTGCTCCAGCTCTGTATTTCCACTCCCACAGTGACTCAAATTAAGGGACATTGTTGTCATGTCTTGTGGAACATGGAATCTGGAGGTCTAGCAAGGCTGACTGCTTTACATAGGATACACAAGCAAGTATTTTGGGGAAGTTAAGAGTCCTGAACAAAGGCAATCTTTATCTAACAATGCAGAAACCTCAGCTTCACATTTTATACATGAAGTTCCTTCTTCCAAAATAATTAGTTCTGTGCTTTAGGTTTCTGACATGTGAGACAAAGAGATTTCACTTCTTGTATCCAAAAACTCCAACCAGACACATACAGTGAAACAAATTAAAGGTACAATTCAAGTAAGCCAGTACCTGTCAATGGCCCCAAACTTTACTGTGGCATCTGTGCTAGGTAACATTGATTCCCTCCTGTCAGCACCGAAAGCCCTATCACAGATGCTCCCTATTATTTCTGCAGAGACAATCTTAGCTTTCCTTATACTGAGAGAGTCGCAGCCTCCTTGTGTGGAATGAAACCAGGGAGCCTAATGGGTCTTGTTAAAGATTAAACAGGCACATGGATACCTAGTTCAAATTGAACCTAACACCTTGGTTTGCTCATGTCAATTTTCTGAAACATGGGGGAAAAAGGTAATTGTCGATGAACGAGACCATTGATTTGGGGTTGGTAGAAATCAATAACATGAAACAATATGAAGCTATACAATGTTAATCAGTATTCTATAATGGAAAGGCTTTTAGACAGATATACTGAGTAATTGGCTGTTCCCTTGGGGCCTATCCTCTAAGCTATACAATAGTCCAATTAAAATATAACATCAATAGCAACACAGTTGTTTGTTTTGTGGTTTGTGTTGTTTTGGGTTTTTTTCACATGCATTAGGTTACAACTTGCTAAATCAGAAATTCCAGACACTGGAAGAGCATGCACAGAACAGTAAGACATGGATCAAATCCAAGAGGTCAAATTCAGGTCAGATATCACAGTCATAAATCTTAAGCTTTCAGTTCACTACCTTTCTAACTATATGTAAAGGCTCGACCACAGAATTCACATCTCTCGGATTCCACCAGAAAAAATAAAACCCACCAACATTAATCAGGTAGAAATTCTCTTTCCAACATTGCTTGGAAAATCCTCTCAGGACAACTTCACATCTTTCATGGAGAAACGAGACCAGCTGGAGAGCAAACCTGCTTGTTGCCACCAAAGACTATGAATCCATATTGTCTTCCGAAACCAAGAAGACATACCAGGAGTTCTTGAAGATCAGAAAGGCTGGATGGGTACAGCACTAGAGAGCATACACCCAGGAAAACATTTCCAGCCAGTTTCCTTCCCTCTTGATTTATGGTAACATAAAAAGATTGTATCAAAACATTCCCATTAGGTTGCGAGTGCATTCATGCATGGAATTTAAAGACTGCCTGCAGACAGCGTTGCCCAGATGTAACAGAAGAAAGGTCCACATTTCCTTACCCTGATCTACCTTTCTGAGTTCATTGTTGACTGATGCATTCTTAAACTATTTTTGCCTACTTGAAAATCTCATAATACAAAGTAAGATACAAACCTTATGGCATACTTCCACTGCATACTGGCTACTAAGTAAGAAAGTGAATGAAAGGCGTTTTGGTTGTTTTTAAATGCTAAACTATCACATTGTTATCTCTAACACTGAGCAGGCTGCCCATGATAGAAGCTGTGCATGCCAGAAATAAGATCTTTTAGATCATGATCTACCCAACCATACTCCTAAATCTAACAGCATGATGGGAACCAATGACATTTAAAATAACAACCAAAAAAAAAATCTCAAATTATTTCTCTGACAAATTAAAAATTAAGATAGATTATTCTATTTTAGTATATGCCAGTCTGAGAATGTCAAGCCTGAGACTGTAAGGATGTGGTCATTCAGACCCAGAGAGGTAGCTTAGTACTGAAAGAATGAGTGGCAGAAGTGGAAATCACAGGATGTTAGGGGTTGGAAGGGACCTCCAGAGATCATCAAGTTGAACCCCCCTGCCAGAACAGGACCACAGAATCTAGCACAAGTCACACAGGAATGCATCCAGATGGGTCTTGGAAGTCTCCAGAGAAGAAGACTCCACAACCTCTCTGGGAAGCCTGTTCCAGTGCTCCATGACCCTTACAGTAAAGGAGTTCCTCCTCAAGTTGGGGATGGAACTTCCTGTGCTGTAGTTTATATCCATTGCCCCTTGTCCTATCACAGATGTCTGTCCAGTGACACAAACACACATACACACACACATGCCCCTCAAAAAAAACCCTACAGCTGTGACTGATCAGATGGAAGAAAGCAGGATTCATTTCACCTTGGCTGCTCTTCAGCAATCTATAAAACATATGGATGTTACACAATGCAATGGAATTTGCATTTCCTTAAATGTGGTGGGTAGGCTGGAAACTAATACTACAGAGAAACAGCTCTTACAAAGCTCAGGTTTTATACAGTGTGACAGAAGTGACCCACAAAACACTTAGGCTACAGAAGAGAGCAGATTAAGCACATTCACATTAAGAGGAAAATAAAAGGAAAGGAAAATTATTTTTAGTTGTCTTTGGGAGCTAGATTCCCCTATGTACACTTAGGCAGTGCTGTGCCAACACTCAGGAGGTTTTCTTGGTCGAACCCCATAAACAGGATTTTCTTTTCTCTTTTAATGAGAAACAACACCAGGTTATTATTTTCAAGCATCTAGATGCTATGATCCCTGATGCAGTAATGCCAAAGAAAAGAGGCAGGGTTAGCAGAAAAAGGCAAGCTGAAGCAAAAAAAAAAAACAACAAAACCACCCTGCTTAGTAAAGATTAAAATTCCTGAAGTGACTTCAAAAGATTTTTTAAGCCTTCTGAGAAGTTAAAACATTGAAGAGGTGTCAGCACTGCATTAACAATGCACTTACCCCCATCAGCTGGAAACACTGCAGCACTTGGCATCTTGTTAGTATCACAATCACTCCTTTGGTTACAAACAGATTTTCGTTCTCCAAACCAAAGTGAATCCTGAGCTCTGGGAACATCACATGTTGGCTACCCTCAAGAAGACCACTACAGTTTTAACACAAGGGCTAGGCAGCAGTACTGCTAGGTTTTAGAGAGAGACTGGAAAGCCTTCTTTGAATAGCAGTGTGAAACTGTTTAATAAAGCACTTCTTTTTTTAAGAATTACTGAACTTACTAAATTTTATGTCATGCTTGAAATTAAACACTTGAATGTATTAAACATGTAAAAAAAACAAAGTACTACTTTAGAGTTTCCCAGTACATCTCAGCTGTATCATGAGTTCTGTACAGACAGAAGTAAGGGGAAGGCAAAGGGATGAGGGAGAGCAATCAACACAAACTAGATCAGCGGTTCTGGTCTGGAGACTAAAGCTGGTGGAAATGATTCAGTGCCACAGTTTTTCTAGTGCATGAAACATGTCAGCCTCCTCTTCACAGGGAGAAAAGGAAATGAGGAGGAGAACTGGCATTACAGGGAAATAATCCATCAAGAAAGGAGGTTTCTGTAATGGCTATCCCTTTTATCTCTTTAGAGCCATTCTTATGGGGGTTTACACAATTAAAAAAGGGTCAGTGCTACTAGAACATTTACCAGCTCTACAGCTTCCTTATTTGTTAATAAGTGTACAAATCCTACAACCTAGTGTAACATTTACAGGGCTTGTTAAAGGTCAGCAGCAAACAGTCATCAAAGCGAAGAGGCAGTGGCAGATTACCTTTTGAAAATGAAAGGAGAATATCTGAAGATAAAGGGGGAAAACCAAAAAAAATGTCAGAATTCCAGTAGCAGCAACTGGTGCAAAGAAATTAAACCATCCTACCCTGCCAAGCATCTTTGTTCTTCTCCTGCAAATACCAAAGCTTTTATCATGCAGCTGTCAAACACCAAGACATTGCTTATCGTGGAACAGGCAACTGCAAAATTCAGTGGTGGAGCTTTCACATTCTGTGTTGGTATATTTATACAAATAAAGGGAAGCTCTCTTATAATTGAACACAGATCACCCCAAAAAAAAAAAAAAATCACACAGGACTTCCCTTAATTTTGATGTGAAGTCCAGTATATTTGATGTTATATTCATCTTCAGTTCCTAGCATGCCAAAGTTTTCTATTTTTCATTACAGCACAGCAGAGGTTGAGAGGCATCAACCAGTCTCAGAAGACATAATTTAGACTTAGGGTGTCCTGTGAAATTAACATAAAACCAGTTTGATTTGGTGAGATAAATACAGCAATAAGATGGGTCTTTTTCAAAGAGAGCACTAGTTACATTTTAAATATCTGTCATTAGAGAAAAATCCCTAGACATGAGAAAGGCAACATACAGATTTTGTTTCAAGCTGAGAACTTAATCAGTTTGCCTGTAATGACTTATATTAAGTCATGATCATTGGTGTCTCCTCTGCAACCAACCAGGCCAGTGTTCTGTAAAGTCACCATTTGCCATCTTGGAAAAAGAGGAAAGGAAAAAGATATCAACATATTATTTATTCATTTCAGCTTATTAAGCTACCATCAGCATGCCTCTACTTTGTCAACCTTCCAGGCAAACTTTGGCAGATACCACAGGCTTTGTGTAACAGTTTTAAACCTGTTTTAAAAGGCTCCTCTCTGAAGAAGCTGAGATATCAAGCAAATTCCAAACAAGCCAACAACAAAACTCCTCATGTATCACTGAAGTGATGACTTGCTGCCCAGCTACACCTCTTCAAAACCCCTCAACTTCCTGAAGCTTTCTGACCCTCAGTTTCCCCTCTATTTGAATGATATCCCAGCTAGGCTCCTGAATTCCATAAAACAAAGAGGTATCACAGACTGCATCATTTCACATTCACTTTGATATTCAGGGTGCAGATAGCAATTAAAATTTCCAGGAGACCAAGATCTAGAAAGAGATCTAGAATCCTAGAACGGTTTGGGTTGGAAGGGACTTTAAAGATCACCTAGTTCTAAACCCCCTGCCATGGGCAGGGACCAGTTTGCTCAAGGGTCCCTCCAACTTGGCTTTGAAAAATTCCAGGCTTGGAGCCCTCACAGCTTCTCTGTGAAACCTCTTCTAGCACCTTACCATCCTCATGGAGAAGAATTTCTTCCTCATGTCTAATCTAAATCTGGCTTCTTCCAGTTTGAAGCCATTGTCCCTTGTCCTGTCACTCTATGCCTTTGTCAAAAGTCCCTCACCAGCTCTCCCGTTGCCCTCTTCAAACGCTGGAAGGCTACTTTAAGGTCTCCTCCAAGCCTTCCCTTCTTCAGGCTGAACAACCCTGAGTCTCTCAGCCTGTCTTCACAGGAGAGGTGTTCCAGCCCTTGGATCATCTTTGTGGTCATAGTAGCAGATTCAAAGCTTTTACTAATTAAAGCTGGGGAAAAAAAACACAAGATGTAGAGTCTGCCTCAGCTGAGCTACTGGTTGTCTGGAAAACCCACAAGAATGTTAACCCAGCAGGAGATACCACGGGTTTTAAGATGCTTTCTATTCACTTGGAATTCATTATATCAAAGTGGGGAAGTGGTTGTCCTACTGTACTCTGCACTGGTGAGGTCAGACCTTGTGTTCAATATTGGGGTCCTCACTACAGTAAGGGCATTGTGGTCCTGGAGCAGGGCAACAAAGCTGGTGGATGGTCTGGGAACAGGTCTTCTGAGGAGCAGCCAAGGGAATTAGGTCTTATTTAACATGAAGAAATGAGACTGAGGGGAAACCTCACTCTCTACAACTCCCTGCAAGGAGGTTGAGGGGAGGTGGCTGTTGGACCCTTCTCCCTAATAACAAGTGATAGGATGAGAGGAAATGGTCTCAAGTTGCACCAGGGGAGATGTAGATTGAATATTGGAAGAAAACTTCTTCACTGAAAGGGTTCTCAGAACACTGTAACAGGTCCCCAGGGAGGTGGTTGAATCCCCAATCCCTGCAGGTGTTTAAAAGACAGATGTGGTGCTGGTGGACATGGTCTAGCACTAGACTTGGCAGAATTAGATAAGGGTTGGGACTTGATGATCTTTAAGGTCTTTTCTAACTGAAACAATTCCATGAATTTCAGAAGGCTCCTCTAAAGAGCCCTATAGCATCAAATAGTAGCTACCCATCTTTACATGAGCATCACCTGCTAGCAGGAAGAAACATTTGAACAGCAAGACTGCATTGGCAGAAATGGTTTGCGTGACAGTTTACCAACAGGCAGCACAACTCATAATGGATGACCTTGGAACAGTCTGCCAATATGGTCACTGTTCAGTGATCAGACCTGTTGGTCCTTGAAAAAACCCTAGGAGTTCTAACCCCTCTCATCACAATTTTTCACTACAGATGCTCTCTAACTCTTACCCACCATCAGAATTCTGTGATTTTGGTTGTTTGTTGTTTTGGGGTTTTTTTAAATCTCTGATGTTCACTGACTGGAGTTTGTGTTTTCACATTTTGAAATACAGTAAGCTGACAATGTTACACATTCTTTAGTGTCAGTCTGATTGTCTCATTCGTCCCTTCCTACATTTCCCACCTCTCACCCCAAAGCCACGCAGGAGGAACAAGTAGTTATGAAAACGGATCTGTCTGCAATATTTTGAAACAAAATCTGAATGTAACTGCCACTCCTAAAGGGCTAGCCATTACTACTTTTAAGGACATCCATCTGACAAGACAGTCATACAAAATAAATTCAGCATATAAGGATCATGACTGTTGAAGCTAGAGATAGAAGGGACATATCTGCAGCAAAAGATCCATAAAATTGTGTTATGGGAGAAAGAGCATGAGTAGGACTGATGGAGGAGGAATGTTCTTCACCATCACTTTTTTCTTCCCCTCTGAATTCTTTCAAGCAAAGACACAGATACTCCTTTTCCTTGTGATTTGAGAAGATTTCAGACAGTAGAGGAAATTCATGACTCAAGTTTTGCACAACTCAGTAAGCTTCCCCCCATCCTACTGCTACACATAGATCACGCACACGTTAGAGTGCAAGACTGAATAGGAAAATATTTCTTCAGCTTACTCTGTGGCTGATGGCACTCTGCTCCTGTCAGTGTGGCAAATGGAGTCTACCCCAATGTACTCATCTGTTTTGAGGGAGAAATTACTCCTGCCCATCAGTCACAGAATGGATGAGGTACAAAATCCATTCCCATGATGAATAAATCAGAGTTAAAAAAGGTCAGGATGTCTTCAGTGTCTGCTGGGGACAAACCTCATTTAAGGTTATTACATTCTTGTCAAAATCTTGACCAGAGTCATTTTACCTACCTCTCTCTTCCCTTCCTATATCCACGCCCTCCTTTTCCTTAAAGCCACTTAGCTTTGCATATATTTACTGCTTTCCTTTTTAACATCACATTGTTTTCTCTAGCAAAGTAACATATCTTGCCATGTTATAATGAAAACAGCTTCAAGTGCAAATAATGTTAATTCCAAACTTAGCACTGGAGATGGAGAAACACCTAGGGTGAGGTTTAACCCTCAAATCCACTCTTTAAAAAAAAAAATGTGAAAATCCCAGTAGCCCCACAACAGATCAATTCCTACATCTGAAGGGCTGGATAAGCAAAAGGAAATATCTGATCAAAGTCTTTAGAAACAAGAACTAAATCTGCAGTTTAAAGTTGTTGTGCAATTCAAAGACTATCATTGCCCTATTTACCAGTTGTAACAGCCCAAATACATCCCAGGTACTCCAAGTAGGGTTGAAGATTGTTTTCCTGTCAGCTTATTACTCATAGATCTGTTTTCCAGTGTGGCAGAAAGATGCAATTCAGCTCAAGTGACCACCTGAGAACAAGAGCCTGTTCAGGACAAACTGAGGGCAGGGGATGTTTTGCTTCTCTAAACTAAAAGCCTTCTCATGACCTCAAATCAAACCTATGACTACTAATGGACTCCTAACTAGGCCCTTCTGAGAGGCTGTCAGAATATTTTTTCCAAGCTACCCTCACAGGACTCTCCTTATCTCCATGTGAAGTCCTGAATTTACTTGGGTTTTTTTGTGCTGCAGGAAAAAGAGAGGCTGGGTGAACAAAATACTCCATTCTCTTACTCCGAAAACGCTTTTTAGCCAGAAGCTACTATAAATTCACAGGTCATTTAAAAGAACTGCTGATATGTCATGGAGACTCCAGCTGTTTGGAAACACTCTTATTTGTTCCATACTTTAAGTGTCTTTACATATTTCTCTCTCAGTGCAATTCATGACAGCAGCACAAAAACATGTGTCCCTCCTCTCAGCAGTTCACCTGCTGCTGCTGTTTTCTCTCTAGTCTACTCATAGTCCATGATCTGCAGGCATAAAATTTATACCTCTGGGGAAAAAAAAAAATTCCAATAAAAGGACTAAAATCTCCACTTGGGAATTAGCAGGTACATTTAAAGATTTTGTTTTATTTCCCCCTGCACCTTCCTCAAAGGAAGTGGTGGGTTTTGTAGGTTTCAGCTCAAATTAAGTGTTCAAGAAGAAAAAGATAGTTTACTCATTCCCCAAAATACTTTCTAGCAGATTCTCATAGAGTCATCAATCAAGAAACTACTCTGCTTCAGAAGTCAGTCAGCAGGCAAACTGAAAGAAAAGCATTCAGCTGCAGACCTGACAAAACAAGAACAGCCCTGCCACAGGAGCTGCGTGCTGGACTAGCCACAGCTCACCCCCATCAGTGAGCTGAGGAGTGCCCACGTTCTACACCTCTCTAGGTGGCTCTCCCTTCTAAAAAGAGACAAGTGGGGCCTTCTGAGGACTCCCAAATCCAGGCTACACCACATCATGTAAATCAGCAGTTCCTGACATGAGGATTTGTGTGTTTTCACAAGCATTGCACATCTGTCTGGAAACAGGTCAGAGGGCATGTTTTGCCTTAAGTGGAATTGAAAGTGCCCAGTGAACCAGCAGCAGGCTTCCTGTTCCACTGTGAAGCGCACTTTAGGTCTGAAAATAAAGCTGGGGGCTACCAAGACTTCAGTAGCTGTTGTGCATGCTATGGTTTTTGCTCCCTTGGATATTCAGTACCTGTAAACCTACCCCCCTCACTGGGTAATGCTTCCTTTAGAGATACCCCACTGCTGACTGGGAAAAGTGGATTCATTTCCACACCAAGGACCCCAACAAGAGAGGGAAGGTTAAAAACCATACAGAGAAGAGAAAAATGAGAAGGGAACTAGAAGGAGAAGAAGCTTTGCTTACCCTTCAAGTTGTATTTACAAAATCAATTAGTTGATTATAAAGTAAGAAAGACCAGACGCTTTCCAGACGTCCTGGAATTTCAACTCTCGGGGACAGTGGATGTGAGATACGGAGGCAGGCTGCCCCGCTGCCCCACTAGCTCAGCCGAGAGCCCGGGCCGGCCCTCGCCAGCCCCCTGCCGGCCGCCTGCGGCACGGCGGCCGCCGGCCCGAGGCGCGGGGCACGGAGGAGCCCCGCAGCCGGCAACGATCCCACCGCGGGCAGCCGAGCACCGCGCAGCGGGGAACCGCGGCTCGCACCGCCGCCAGCTCCGCGGGGCAGCCTGCTGAAACGCCGCCGCTCCTCTCTACTACTCCCAGGCCTTGTCAAGAGGTTTAACTGCACCAGACAGCTGCAGAAAATGTGCTACAATAAACAGTAGCAAGTACAGGGCTGAACTGAACAGCTGCCGACACCAGATCTGTGCAGCGGTCAGAGAATCATAGAATCGTTTCAGCCGGAAAAGGCCTTTAAGATCATCAAGTGCAACTATTACCTAACAACCAAGAAGCCTGGTGTTAAACCACGTCCCTTAGCACCACAGCTCTGCATCTTTCAAACGTCTCCAAGGATGGGGATTCAGCCAACCAGGGGATTCAACCTCCCAGGGGAACCTGGCTGAGAACCTTTTCAGTAAAGGAAGTTTCTTCTAATATCCAATCTAAACCTCCCTTCGTGCAACTTGAGGCCGTTTCCTTTCAATCCTTGTTACTACCACTTGTTACTAGGGAGAAGAGATCAACACCCACCTGCCTCCAACCTCCTTCCACAGAGATGTAGATAGTAAGGAGGTCTCCCCCTCAGCCTCCATTACTCCAGGCTAAACCACCTCAGTTCTCTCAGCTGCTCCTCAGATGAACTGTTCTCCAGACCATTCACCAGCTTTCACTGCCCTTCTCTGGACCCACTTCAGCATCTCAGTGTCTGTCCTATAGTGAAGGCCCCAAAACCGCACCCCATACTCAGAGTACAGTGGGGCAATCGCTTGCTTGTCACACTATTCCTGATCCAGGCCAGGGTACTGTTGGCCTTTTTGGCCACCTCCACACACTGCTGGCTCACATTCAGCCAGCTGTCAACCAACAATCCCAGCTCTTTCTCCACTGGGTGGCTTTCCAGTCACTCAACTGCGGGGCTGTAGTGTTGCACAAGAACAGGACCCAAGGCATTTGGCCCTGCTGAATCTCATACAACTGGCCTTGGCCCACTGATCCAGCCTGTCCAGGTCTCTCTGTAGACCCTTACTACCCTCAAGAAGATTAACACTCTTCCAGCTTAGTCAGTAAGGGCTGTCCCAGCTGAGCCCCTCAGGGCAGGCTACACAGGCTCCTCCCCACAGTGCACTTGGCAGTCAGCTTCTCAATTTAATTTTAAGTGTTTGTTTTTAATCGCACATGTCAGCATGCCGGGTGGTTAACTTACAATGTGTCACACAAAACAAGGAACAAGCCTCCCAGTTAATCAAATACCAACAAAACGTCTCATGTCATATTAACGATACTTGGACTGGAGCCAGGAGGAACAAGTTTGAAAGCCAAGATCCCTCTGCTTTCCTCACTATCTTAATTACTGTGCTACACTCAAGTTGCTAGAAACATGGACATCAAAAGATGACCTCCTGTACGTACCACAAAAGAGGTTTTTAATGATGCCTGCAGCTGCACCTCTCTCCCTCTCTATAACAACGAGGAAGCCGAAAGAGCCCCACAGCACACAATGGACCCTAAGCCTGTTCTTGGGTTCCATACAAACTCACAAGCACACTACAGGCTCTGCTCTCAGCTGGACAACTCACCCTTCAATCCACAGTCCTCGGGAATGACGTGAATGTTAACATACTCTGGTTACATCCACACCTACTCCAGCAACAGGCACTGTCTCTCCCTGAGTGCTCTGCTGCTTTTGTACTAGGAACCAAACACACATGGCCTTGTGGAGAGGCAGAATGGGCAGCATGCAAACCAGGGCCAAACATAGAGCAGCTCTCAGCAGCTGTGTGAGTGCACGCTAAGCTTAAATCAATGACCAAGCTGTATTTTACTTACAGCTGGGTTCAGCTAATCACCTTTTAAACGTCTGCAGGTCTCACAGAAAACAGATTTCTTTACACAATGTAAAGAAGATTTTTAGGCAATAATTGGACTTGGTAAATGTGGGTTTTTTTCCTTTTTCAATGTAAAAGTACAAGATCCATAGACTGGAAGAACTTCCCCACTTCCCCGATCAAGCAAGTCAAATATTTCGTGCAAAAACAGCCCTCAAGATGCTAGGAACAAAACACTGCAATAACAGTAACAATAACATTCTCAAGCTGTAAAAACGTTAAAGCAAACTTGCAGCCTCAATTTGCATTTCCCAGAGCAAGCTCTAACTTTAAGATACTGTGATAACATTGTATTAAATCTGGGGGGTTGTTCTTTAGCTGTTGGAGGGATGGGCAAAGGTACAGGGCAGTTCATACTATCGCATATCCAGTACTGAATACGTACAAATGGCTGGCTTAACCGAAGAGGATGACTTCACATCATTAGCTAGGATTACTCCAATTTTGCATTCAGGAGATACAGGAACTTTCTAGGGGAAAACAAACTAATAAAAATTAAAATCCAGAACACACCACCATCACACACAAATCTCTGGAGAAATCAGGGGAGGGAAGGAAGGAAACAAACAGAATCACAGAATTGTCAGAGTTGGAAGGGATCCTGAAGAATCATCCAGTTCCAACCCACTGCCATGGGCAGAGACACCTAGATCAGGTTGCCCAGAGCCACATCCAGCCTGGCCTTAAAAACCTCCAGGGATGAGGCTTCCACCCACTCCCTGGGCAACCTGTTCCAGTGTCTCACCACCCTTATAGTGAAGAACTTCTTCCTAATGTCTGATATAAATACACCCTCCTCTAGCTTGGATACATAAAAAAATCTTGAACTTCTGCATAGAGCAAAAACTTTTTTTAGGGGGCTCTTTTGGTTGGGTGAGTGGTTTGGAGGGGGTTTTAGTGGTTTGGTGGTGGGGTTTTGTCGTTTTTGTTCAGTTGGTTTTGTTTTGTTTAGGGTTTTTTGGTTTTGTTTTAAATTATACCTTTAAAATAAAATCTACATTCCAGAAAGGTAAAAAACAGTAGAAGCCAACAACATTATCAATTTTTTTCTTAAGAGTCTTCAGCAGATGAACAGGTATTCCAGTGAATGACTCACACAGCTACCCTGTAAACTGTTCATCTCCTGCCTGCCTCTTGAACACCTCTCACTTATTCTGAAGATCAGGTCTCAGGTGCTAGAAAATACAATTTCCTACAGTTCAAGATGATAAATCTGTTCATTCTGGTGTAAGATCCCAAGACATTCTTTTAACAATCCTAGATCTTAAAACCCTCTTCACAATTCATAGAAATGTCATGGCCAAATTTTTCGCATTACTTGCAAACTGGATTTAGTACTTTAGATGAAGAATATTTATGTTAGTTCCTTTTGGATATTTAAAAAAAAAGACATTAACACATAATTAATTTCATAATACAAGAGCCCAAAATGCAAATCCAACTTTTTTTTTTTTTTTTGGTTACTGTTACACACTTTGGGGAAAAAAAATGAAAAAGTAGTTTGTTAGAGGTACAGATAGGGCGTAGCAAAGAAGACAGGAGACAAAATTTAGTCTTAGTTAAACTCTTTCTGCCCAGGCAAGTATCAGTCAGATAGAAAGAGGAGAGATCCCTTAAAATATGCCAAATATGCATGTTACAATGGCTTGAGAATCTCCACATTAATAATGAACATGAACTTGTCTTCACCATGATCAGAAGAGAACTGAGTTCCACACACATACTATTGCAAGACTGTGCTTGACTACTCTTAAGAGTTCTGCCCAATTTCCAAGTATATAAAGGTTTTTTTCTTCTAGAATCTTATCTCAGAGGGCAAGAAAATTGACACAAAATCCCTCCATTTTACAGTTTATCCTTAAGTTCATAAACAGCTTTGAAAAGAAACCTATTTTTCAGGATAAGATTGTTTTTGTGATCCAAAATGATCGGTCCAGGAGAGGTCAGATTGGTGCAATCAAGCTGGAAATCAAAGCTGTGACTCAAATTGTTCACAAACAGCTGAAATCAAGACAGGAAGCCAGGTTGAGACTACAGATGTTTATGAAATGTTAACTGGCCATTTGACTCAGTTCTGAGGCAGAATTAACAGCCTCATGTACCAACCTTATGATTTAATTGCCTGCTATAACACTGTGATAGTTTAGCAGTTCAAGCTATCATCATTGTTAACATGCTGATATACAGACTCAATTTCACTCCTGACCTGGATTTACTGCATTGCTCATTCTTATTTAGTACTTAAGATTGCAGTTGTAAGTAAGCGAGACTTGCTTGCCTTTTTTTTTTCTTCTTTCAGTCCATTAGGAACAAGTAAGAACTGCTTTCTTTTTCAGCTTCAAACAGAACTGATAACTGAAAGTATAAAAGATTTATTTAGAAGCAATTGGCTGCATCTCTGTGTTAATCTATTTGCCCCTCAAACTGAGAAACATGTTGTAAAAGAATATAGATTCTTATATACACCTTATTTTGCATTCAATTTCATATGTCTCAGATTAGTATAAAAACACTGACAAACACCTGCCACTACAGCCAGGTAATGAGATACGCTGCTTTCACTCACGAAACAGAGTTCTGCTGCTCCTGCAGTCCAAAACCCTACTGCTAGAATCAAACAAATTCACTAGTAACTGATCAAGATTTATTTTCTGACAGAGGCTTCCCAGTGGCCCTTCACCCTGAAATGCCTTTACATTTGGGTGATGCACATTGCTTACAGTTACTGTGCCAAGGCAAAGGGTAAAACTACTGCTACCCCATCCTATGTGCAAACACCCTCGGGGAAAACCAGACTGTTACCGACGCGCTTCACGACGTTATTGTATTAACAAGATCCCACTGATAAGAGGTTTCCCACTCTTAAGTTACAAGAACCTTTCTTCTGGAATCCATCAGACACTTGGAGGCTATTTATGCTGCCATTAGCGGCATATGCTGTGCACACATACAACGCTTGGTGACAGAATGATTTGCAGGGCATGGAGCAGCCTAGAGAAAAGGGATGCTGAGCTGTCAAAGTAACATCTCATTATATCATATGAAAATAGTGAAGAGGAAAGAATAGGGCAGAAGGAAAAGTGGAATAAAAACAATTTAAATAGCTTTCATGCTGTTTCTAGGAGACCATGTCTGTTGTCAGCAGCAAGCATTCAGCAGCAGCAATAATACAGGAGGGCTGGGGGGTGAAAGGAAAAAAAGGGGAACACACAGACACTGGTTGAGTATTATTCCCATTTCAGACAGATGATTTCCCCCAGAGAACAAAATTAAATAAAGTATGAGGAAGCCAATATAGCCACAGGAGAATTTAAACAAAGAAGAATATCAGCTTTTACTAAAACAATGATGGTAATAAATTAAACAGAAACACAACATTAGAACTTGGATAGATGTGAAAGCGCTTGACAGCTCTACTAGAAATACTAAGGTATTCTTGTGCACAAAGTCTGAGCTGACACTCCAGGTCATTTCTTTGACCAAAACACCATGGATGCACAGAATATGTACCTTAAAGAGCGACAGATAATACTGAAATGTTGGTTTTCAGCCTTGGGCCATTTACAGAAGTAGCTCAGAAAATATTTTTACAGATGAGAGGACAGGCCAGGTACATAAAGTCCCAGCTCCAAAGAACAGGACAGTCTCATTGCTAATATCTTTCTCCTTTTTTTAAGGAACCTGCCTTCCTATTTGAAGTTATCTGACAAGTCCAATCATCGTTTTAAGGACCCAAAAAAAAAAAAAAAAAAAAAGCCTGACAAGTTATATATCAGGCCAAGTTTTGTATTATTTATGCATTATGATCACATTTTCCATTTCAATTTTCAAGTATCTTCCACCTCTGAAAGCCTGAAAAGTTACAATTTGCTTTTTCACCATCCTCATTTATAAATAAGTACAGTCATTTCTGTTTCATACACAAAGAATACTACAGTTCAAGGAAGGCCAAACTACTTGACTAATGCCACAGAGTAAGTCAACAGCAGAGCTAGGAATAGATTCAAGCTGTCCCAGTTCCTAGTCTTTTACTTCAGTTGTAAGACCACAGAGGTGAATCCAGGCTGGAAACACTGCCAAGCAGCCATCAGACAAAAGAAAGTAGATTATTTAAAGAGCTCCTCTGTAGAAGCATCTGACTATTGGACCTCATGAGGTAGCACACTTGAAGAGAGCAATCTGACTTGGGAAAGCAGAAGAGAGCTTAGTAGATATCATAATTTTGCACTGCCAGCTTCACAGGACTTCAAGATATGAGTCTGGTACACTACACAGAGACATATTTATGGAGGTATGTGGTAGATGACACTAAGTGACATAAGCAATTTTAATACAGTTACTTTATATAGAATCACAAAATACATCCAGATCTCAAAGATCATCCAAGTCCAACCCTGAACCCAGCACTGAAGGGTCAACACTAAACCACATCCCTAAGTTCCAGGTCCACAGTGCTTAAACACCTCCAGGGACGGCGTCTCCACCACTGCCATGGGCAGACCATTCCAACATTTGATAACCCCTCCAGTGAAGAAACATTTCCTAACACCCAGCCTGAACCTCCCCGGTGCAGCCTGAAACCATTTCCTCCAGTCTGTCACTTGACACCAAGGAGAAGAGGCTGCCCCCTCCTGGCTCCAATCTCCTTTCAGGCAGATGTAGGGAGTGATGAGGTCTCCCCCTCAGCCTCCTCTTCTCCAGACTAAATGCCCCCAACTCCCTCAGACACTCCTTGTAGGTCATGTGTTCCAAGCCCTTAAGGAGCCTCCTTGCCCTCCTCTGTAAGGCAACAGTATTTAGTACAGAGCTTAAGACTGAAAGGAAATGGAATTGCTATTAACTGCACCATTTTCCAAGGTGATTTCTTTGTGGTTATTTGGATGTAGGCAGTTCGGAGACACACATACCAAACATTACTCACAAGGATAAGATGCCAAACATGGTGCAGCTCCATTACTGCAGCAAATCCTTGGCCCAACCATAAAACTTTGTCTCTGATGGAAACCATTCACCAAAACTGGACCTGATTATAGGAATAGACCTTTCCAAAGTTAGGCACCTGAATTGTGGAGTTGAGCTGAATGTCAGCTCAGAGAGATGCCTAAACAGCCATGTTCCTGACATCTGCTGGCTTCACTAATTTGGCATGTTCTTGTAAAAGCATTCCCCAACATGCAGGTAAAAGACTAATTAATTTCAGACATTTCAAACACATGGGAGTACCTCAGTTGAAACATGCCTGTAAGGTAGATCTGTACAGGCAATACAGCTAGGTAAAAAAACTTGTGTCAAAGTCAATCCTGAATGAGTAATCCACAACACTCCCAGGCACTTGGAATCAGAGATTCTCAAACTGTGTATAAGGAGTCCTAAAGCTTCCTACAGAAGCATGCAATATACTTTTATCTTGCAGACAATATAAAACAGCAGAAAAGGCTCTATGCCTCCATGGAGACAGATTATAAAGCTCACAGAAGATACTGTGTTCTAACTTGGTGCAAATCATCTGATTTACAATAACTATCTGTGTGTGCTCTTTACCCACAGCAAGTGTAAAACAATTTGAATTAGGAACACCACAGTTATTTGGAAAGTAAATTTCCCAAGATTTGTGATATACTGCAGAGCTGCTAAGACCCACTGCTTTTAATAAAGCTTTATTCCACAAGGCCCAATCTGTCTGCAACAAAGAAGGCACATCTCTGCTCAGTCTGAAAATTGCAGAAGAGACAGCAGACAGTTCAGACTCAAGATGCAAGCTTAATGCCAAATTGGTCATAGTATGTTGGCTGATAAAATCTTAATGCTTAATATTTAAAAGACCCCAGAAGAAAGAACAGGTTTGTAAATTCCCAACTGGGACTACAGCTGTTAACCAGACACAGCTTTTCAACCAGGGCACACCACCCTGCACGAAGCTTTACTATACTCAATACTAATTAGCAGTGTAGAAGCAACTACCGTCATATTCCAGTATCTACCAAGGATGCATTCCTGAAATGTGTAACACTTAGCAATTTGACAGAGTAAAAGCTACTTTTCCCATATAAAGTCAGCTTGCAGAGAGCTCTGAGCAACCTGATTAGTGGAAGATGTTCCTGCTCACTGCAGGTTTGGACTAGATCACCTTTAAATGTCCCTTCCAACCCAAACTATTCTTTCCTTCTATGATTTTAGGTCCAGGCAGCTTTTGAACATCTCCAAGATCAGAGACTCCACAACCTCTCTGTGCAACCCATTTCTTCCCAGTATGTCCATATCTCTCTTACACTGTAGAGCCCAGGACTGGACAAGGAACTTCAAGTCTGACCTCACCACGCTGAGTAAAGGGGAAGGATCATCTCCTTTAACTTACTGGCAACAGGGTGGAGAAGAGTGAACAAGGTCAGTTTCAAAAATTCATTAAATAGAAGAGATCAGGATCTGAGTCCAACAAAGGAGACGCTGGCATCTCAAAACAGATCATGTTACAGCAAATTTAATCACCATCAGAATTCATTGCTATCACTTCCCTTGAATACTTTAATGGAAAAAGAAGGAAAAGCAAAGAGATTGTAGCAATTAACAATGCACTGATCAACAATGGAACTCTGAAGCGGTGCATAAAAATGCAACAGGCAGCAAGATGCTGCTCTACTTGGGTAACTCAATCTAGTTCCCTCAGACTGCCCCTTTCACAGCAAACACTCCAGATCGCATCGAATCGACCTGAAAGTAGCTCAGTGCTCCAACATGCAGCAACACAGAGCAGCCATGCTGAACCTTCTACAAAGAGGAAAGTGCTTCAGACCATGTAGAACAGACTAGCTCCTCTCCAGAGCTCGCTATCCCTCGCTCCTTGGCGACAGCAAACCTGCACTCACCGCCTCTTTTCTCTGTGAAGTGCTGAGCACACCAGCCCGAGCAGCACTCCAAATGCTAATTACTGCTGCTCCTCAAATCTTGGCTTGTAACTGAGGAGTAAAAAGAAAAAAAAAAAAAGTATGCTAACAAGATTGAAGAGAGAAGAAAGATGAAGGGGGAATTAAAAAAAATTAAACCGTGAATTGGGCAGATGGATCACGAAGTCAAGAGGTACAGTATAATTAGGGGATAAACAGCCTTTCCTGAGGCAGAAAGCGTGGAAAGCTGCCCTTGTAACATCACAAAGTATCTTATGGGAAAGGAGCTAATAGGTTTAAACACCTTCTTCCGTTCAGTGGGACGTATGCGGGAGGCGTCGGAAATCCGGGCTCCAGACAGACGGAGCCCAGGGAAGCCCCGGGCGGGAGTGGGGCTGCCGCGCAGCGGCCGGCATGGCCGGGCCTGCAGCGCCCCCCCGCGGCCACACGGCGGGAAGCGCTCCTGCCAATCCTTGAGCTGCGGCGCAGCGGCCTCCGTCCTCTCATGCAGGAGACCCCTCGCCTCCGTCCGCTCAAGCAGGGCCGCGGCCAGTCCTCGCTGGTCAGGTCCTGATCAACGCCACTGGTAATAGCACTTCATTATGCAGTAAAAACGCCTTTTTGATCTCTAATACCATTTACAGGACATTGTATCAGCTGCACTTTTTACTAACGTACCCTGCTGGCTTGTATAAAGTTAACTTTGACAGCAGATAAACGGATTCAGCTTTCACACAGGTACTAGCCTGTGCCTTGGCGAGCTGTCTGGGATTTTCTGGTTAATTTCCTTTATAAATCACAAAACTTTCTCTTGCCTCAAATGCTGATAGGCAGCCAGACTGCTCCTGAAACCAGCATTTGCCACTCTATGCCACTTGTTAGCCACACACACATCTGCCATTTAGTTACCAAAACCGTCCCCTTATTTGTAGGGGGCCGTACTGCAATGCCTTTCAGACACATGACAATCCCTGAAGGGTATCCTTTCATTTTACTGCACTATTTATTTGGCAGAGAGCTTCCAATTCCCCTCCTTTCAGCAAGGGAGTAAATACACAGTGCAAGCTAGAAAATTAAGTCACTATGACGCAATCTGGTGAAATAATAGATTGTGCTAGAAAGATACAGTCTCTGGAGAGCTTTCCATCCCTTATGCACTCATTACCAGACACAGTGAACGATTCATAGATGCCAGGAACAAAGAATGCTGCAGTCACAACAACATGGTTTACTTATTTATTGCAAAGGATTTAACTAAAAAGTGCTACCAGAAGAAAACAGAAATCAGTAGAAAAGCAGCAAGAAGATAGTATTGAATGAATGTAACAGCAAAAGAAATTGAGGTATCTGTTTCCTTAATGGGGTATTTGTAATTACTCCTGCAGCTACATGATCTTTATAGTAATTCTGGTTGGTATGTGCTGTTAGCTTCTAAGATGACTCCTTGTTACTCCACTAATACACAGAGCCAACTGTAAATTCAGCATAATCCTGATCGCTCTCTTTTGGGAGCAATTTTTCCACCTCTTCTTGCAGGCATTCTCTAATTTCACTTGTGCTCTCAGTATCTCTCCTATTTTGCTACTCTTAACACTGTAAATTTAAAAAGTAAATTTTAAAAGTACATACTGAGCTCAGACTTTTAAAAGAGCTCTCAGTATCTGCTGTACCACTGCTGAATCAAATGAGCAGAACTACTACAGGTCTTTTCCCCCCTACAGCACACACTTCTCCCAGACCACCCAACAAGTCACAGAAGTAGGATATTAATACAGACACATTTCAACATCAGTCAAACCAGCAGGGTTGCAGGCAGAAGCAAACATTTTCAATTACAAGAACTTGGTCTGCAAAAGCACTTAGCCACCTTAAAACAAAACCAAACCAACCCAAAAACACCCACCTTCTGATTGCACGATTCATAGCCACAGTCCAAAATCTAAGACTGTTTCTGATAAACTGATGAAACAAGATGATCTCCTGTGTTTTACATTCCAGGATACAGTCTCTAGGCTCAGGTAATCATCAGCTCAGGCTAGTGACCAGAATTCTTACTTCAACAATGCATTGTCATTACATGCTGACTTGGCATTACTTATAAAGAATGAGGAGGGGGAGATGAGAGGTGTTAAGGAAAAAAAAAAAAAAATCAAGATTATGTGCTCCATGTATATATATATTTATATATATACACACATATAGTAATCAAAACATCTTCCACATTTATTTCCTTCTGGCTTTATAGGAGTTGCAAAAAGAAAACTGCCTTTCACTTACCTCTATATACTGTAATTGCCAACACAGAGTATATGAAATGGCAGAATTACAACTTAATGAGAAAACTCTAACAGAAAGCTCAACAAGAAGGGATGTAACAGCAGATTCCTAAAACTATCTGCTTGGTTTTTACTCCCTTTAAGAATGGTTATCAGTAGAAACGCTGTATCAGCATCTCATTCTCTTAAAGGGAAAATATAAAACGCATTTATGCTTCCCAGAGACATGTCATGGTATTTTAACAGTAAGTTGCTAATAAGAATCTCAGCACTCTCTGGGTTGCTTAAGCCATCTACAGTAATTATGAGTGAGAGTGTTTTAAAAGTCACTGAACTGGAGACAAAGCTCCAAACATACCACCCCTCGCAGCAATGTTAGCAGTTTCTATTCAAATGAAAGCAACACTGATGTTGTTACATAGATACAATGTCTGCAACATTGACACAGTGGGGAAAATCCAGTTCCCCTATAAATCCAGGGCATGTCAGTACAAACAAGGTTTTTTAATTAAAATTGGCATTTTTTAGCCTCCTACTGACTGACAGCGTCTCGCTGCCTCTTCCTCAGATGGCTAAACTGGCTTCCAAGAGAGACAGCTGAAAGAAACAAAATCACCAGAATATCTAACTTTGACAGGTCTCTGCTGGGGATAATTTCAATAGCAGGATGCTGCAGAGAGAGGTAAGAGGAGCTCACATGGCTGCTTAGGAAGTCTTCCCTAATGAAGGCTCAAAACATCACAAACAAAGGCAGTAGAGGAGCATTTTATTCCTAAGCCTTCAACAGGATGATCAAGCAGGACAATTTTAATCAGAAACCATATTGTTGAAGAGAGTGCAGAACAACGTTCGCACCTCAGTGGGTGCAGCTAGCTTTGAATGCAAAAGTAGGCTTAGGGGCTGACTAGACCTCTGGCTGGGAGGTTGGCTCAGCTGCCAGCACTGACAAAGCTTTATCCCTCGCAGAAAACAGGCAGACACAGGCTCTCAAGACAGATAGACAAGTAAGACTTCTTTGATCAGAACATTTTTCCCCAATTTAATGCAAGGAGTTTATATTGACTGCTAGTACTGTACCTTCGGGAGGCTCTTCCCGCAGATGAGGAGGTAATTCTTCACTTGTAGTCTCAGTTTCATCTTCCACCATCTGTGTTTCTAAGCTTGGTCCCTGCAGAACAGAACAGCAAGAGGAAGTAAATAGGAGAAAGTTCAGAAAGAAACTACAGAAAAAAATTACAGGATTAACTAACATGCCAGAAAATAAAGACAAGGAACTCACTTCAGCTGATGAGAAAGCAAGCTGCTGGAAAATTTGTTTGCAGTCTAATCATTTACAGAAAAGGAAGGAGGAAAAAGAAGGAAGGAAAGAAAAAGAAAAGAGGACTCTTTAAGCTGGCAAGCAAAGTTACAAGAGTCTGAGAGGGCCAAAATCCAGGAACTGAATGGTGAAGCACAATTTCTAAATTACTATTTCTAAAACATACAATGGAATAATAAATTCAAATTCCCAGCTACCAAGGCTGGCAGCAGATTTGCTATCTCTTGGAATTTTCAGAGGGGAAAAAAATCCCATCTTTGATTTGTCATACCAAGACTACATTATGTGACCTGTTCAATACAGAAGGAGATCATTATAGCTCAGATTAAAGGTCCCAAATTTTGTTTTTCAAAGGAGGACAAAGCGAACTGCTTCACAAATCTCCTAACCCAGCCAGGTCCACTGACCATGCAGTGTTCCCCTTTGTGTCTCCATACCACATATTTGTGCCTGCACACTGCAACATGCTAAACTAATCACTCCTGAAAAACTACCAGATTGCCCTCCAAAGTTTTGCATTTCCACTTTCAGGATCTTGGAAATGTTGCTGCTGGAAGGATGTGAGCAAAGTTATCAGATTTGTATAGTTAAGAGAGCATTTACTTGTATTTAAGGATGCTGAACTCATTTGACATACACAGCATTTTTATTACTCGTGGAGCTACAAAAATGTAGCTGCTTTTTCAGTTTCAAGCTACCAAAGGGGGGGGGGAAAAAAAGTCTCTTCCATTCCCGCCCCCCTCTTTTTTTTTTTTCCTTCACAATAACAGTATAGTAAAATCTAGACATAGCTACAGAGCTTCTTTTGAGAAAAAAATAACCTGTTTTTTTCTTTTGGAATGCTAGTAGAGTCAAGAATGAGAACACAAACTTAGCAGCTGTCATTAGGAAATTTGGCTTTTATGCACGTTGAAACGTGAATGAGTTTGTAATCTATACTGCCTGAAAATGTGCCATCAGGTGTGCTGCTGGAACATTACAGAAGTCAGCCTAAATACTGGTACATAAACAGCTTGCAAGGTTTTATTATTTGAATAGAAAAAGAGTCCTGCACTTGGGTCATAACAACCCCATGGTAAGTTACAGACTTGGGGATGTGTGGTTGGAAAGTTGTGACTTGTAGAAGGACCTGGGAGTATCGGTTGATAGTTAACTGAATGAGTCAGCAGTGTGCCCAGGTGGCCAAGAATGCTGATGGTATCCTGGCTTGCATCAGAAACACAGTGGCCAGCAGGAACAGCAACATGAGCTGTCAACGTGCACTTGCAGCCCAGAAAGCCAACCAGATCCTGGGCTGTATCAAGAGAAGTGTGGCCAGCAGGTCAAGGGAGGTGATTCTCCCCCTCTACTCAGCTCTGGTGAGATCCCACCTGGAGTACTGCATCCAGTTCTGGAGCCCCTATTACAAGAGGGATATGGACATGCTGGAACATGTCCAGAGAAGGGCCACCAGGATGATCAGAGGGCTGGAGCACCTCTCCTATGAGGACAGACTGAAAGAGTTGGGGCTGTTCAGTCTGGAGAAGAGAAGGCTCCGAGGTGACCTTCTTGTGGCCTTTCAATATCTGAAAGGGGCTACAAGA
This sequence comes from Indicator indicator, assembly GCF_027791375.1. Lineage (NCBI taxonomy): Eukaryota > Metazoa > Chordata > Aves > Piciformes > Indicatoridae > Indicator > Indicator indicator. The sequence continues at coordinate 10,273,911 of NC_072013.1, read as the reverse complement.
AAGCTGGGGAGGAACTTTTTAGGATATCAGGTAGTGATAGGACTGGGGGGAATGGAATAAAGCTGGAAGTGGGGAGATTCAGGCTGGAAGTGAGGAAGAAGTTCTTCCCCATGAGAGTGGTGAGAGCCTGGAATGGGTTGTCCAGGGAGGTAGTTGTGGTCCCATCCCTGGAGGTGTTTAAGGCCAGGCTGGATGAGGCTCTGGGCAGCCTGATCCAGTGTGAGGTGTCCCTGCCCATGGCAGGGGGGTTGGAACTAGGTGATCCTTGTGGTCCCTTCCAACCCTGACTGATACTATGATTCTAAGAGGGAGGTGATCATCTCCCTGTACTCAGCACTGGTGAGGCAACACCTCCAATACTGTGTTCAGTTCTGGGCCTCTCACTACAGGAAGGACATCAAGGTTCTGGAGTGTGTCCAGAAAAGGGCAATGAGGTTCTTGAAGGGCCTGGAGCACATGGCCTGTGAGGAGCATCTGAGGGAGCTGGGGTTGTTCAGTGTGGAGAAGAGGAGGCTGAGGGGAGACCTCATCGCTCTCTACAGCTACCTGAAGGCAGGTTGGAGCCAGGAGAGGGCAGAGCCTCTTCTCCTTGATGACAAGTGACAGAACCAGAAGAAATGGTTACAAGCTGTGTCAGGGGAGGTTCAGGCTGCATGTTAGGAAATATTTCTTCACTGGAAGGGTTATCCAACATTGGAATGGTCTGCCAGGGCAGTGCTGGAGTCACCATCCCCAGGGATATTCAAGCAGCATGTGGACCTGGCTCTTAGGGACACAGGTTAGTGTTGACCCTTCAGTGCTGGGTTGAGGGTTGGACTGGATGATATTGGAGATCTCTTCCAGATATATTCTGTGATTCTGTGAATTCAGGAGGAGAAAGGGCTCATAGCATTAAAGCTGCAGTATTTATTATGATATTTTCAAAACCCTGTGCCTGTCAGGTTACTCCCAACAGCATTCCATATTTTCTCTCCTCATTTTGCAAATTAAAAAGATTAGCACACTTCAAAAATTTCTTCCTTTGCACAAGTAGTTTACATTTTCATCAATTCCCCAGCTTTCTACAAAATGGACATGAAAACAAGAAGTACATTCACATTGTTTTCATGAGTCTGAGAGCAGAGGACAAACAGACTGCTCAGGTGAAATGTTAGTGTCCCCATCACAACCCTGATTTACCTAAACCATGTGCCTATTTCTCCTCAGTTAAAAATACCTGGAAGCAATACTGCCCAGCTTTGGTTCACAAACAGTTCAAACATTAAGCTACGCCTTGTAGCAGCTACCACAGAAAGGAGGGAGGAAAACCAAACCAAACCAGCAAAAAAACCCCACATACACATTTTTACCATGAGAAAGTATTAAGTTTTCTGACAGACCAATTAAAAAAACAAACCAAGGAGTCAGTTATCATCATCACTAATGCCTAAGTATCTCCTTACTTCACCTAAATAATGTGATCCAGACTTGAAGAATGTGTAAACAATTCTGGATAGGAGCAACAAACTGAATACAGAGTTATGTATTTGCATAAGTTTCTACATCATCCACAAGCAATATATTTATACACATTTCTTTCCTACCCATTAATGCTACCCAGAGAGAAAGGAGAAGACAAGGCTGCATTAGTATACCAAATCAGAACATTTCTTTTCATATCAAAGATGCACTCATATAGGACATGAGGTACTAGCATTTGCCTTGCAAAAATTCCCAGCCACAGCTGTAAGAACTCCTAAAATAAAAGTTTCACAGATTGCATTGGGTTGGAAGGGACCCTCAAAGGTCATCTTGTCTAACCCCCCTGCAGTGAGCAGGGACATCTCCAGCTACATCAGGCTGCCCAGGATCACATCAAATCTGATCTTGAATGTCTCCAAGGGATAAGGCCTTGATCACATCCATGGGCAACTTGTTCCAGTATCTCACCACTCTCACTGCAAAGAACTTCCTCCCTATGTCCAACCTAACTCCACCCTGCTCCAGTTCCAAACCATTGCCCCTTGTCCTATCACTACAAACCCTTCTAAACAGTCCTTCCCCAGCCTTCCTGCAGGTCTCCTTCAGATACTGAAATGCAGTTATGAGAGCCCAGAGCCTTCTCCTCTCCAGGCTGAACAGCCCCAATTCTTTCAGCCTGTCTTCATAAGAGAGGTGCTCCAGCTCTCTGATCATCTTGGTAGCCCTCCTCTGGACCTGTTCCAGCAGGTCCATGTCTCTCCTGTATTGGGCACCTCAGAGCTGGACACAGTACTCCAGGTGAGGTCTCACCAGAGCAGAGTGGCAGAATCACCTCTCATGACCTGCTGGCCACACTTCTTTTGATGCAGCCCAGGATGCAGTTTACCTTCTGGGCTGCAAGTGCACATTGTGGGCTCATGTCCAGCTTCTCATCCACCAGCACCCCCAAGACCCTTTCTGCAGGGCTGCTCTCAACTTCATCATCTCCCAGCTTCTACTGGTATCGAGGGTTGCTTCAACTTAGGTGCAGGACCCTGCATTTTGCTTTATTGAACCTCATGAGAGTCTGCTCAGGCTATCTCTCCAGCCTGTCCAGGACCCGCTGGATGCCATCCTGTCCCTCAGTCTCGTCACCCACAGCATTCAGCTTGCTATCATTTGCAAACCTGCCGAGGGCACACTCAATCTCACTTTCTATACCATTGATAAAGATACTGAAGTTGTCTCAAATTCAAATCTTTTGCCTGTACTGTCCAAGGTGCAACACCAACATTAATTTAATTAAAAAAAAAAAACTTAACAGAACCCTCAGCAAAAGGCAAAGCTTAAGTTGTTACTAAGTATATGCTGAGTTCAATTCACCAGGTCTGCTGCAAGCTTGGTAATCAATACTGAAGATAACTGCAATCAACAACCCCAGGAAATTGTCTTCCAAGATGATTTATAACCAAATGAAAGTGGTTGGTCTTAACTCTTTTTTTTTAAATGCTATATAAGGCATCACCTGTGGGGCTTTTTTGCTCTTAAGGATGCCTGACAGATGAACAGGGGAATGGGATGCACATAACAGTCCAAGTTATTGGTTTGCAGCTAGCCAGCCATGCAGCATCCAGCAATTCCACCATAACCCTCCTGAGCTGCAGCCATGGCAGAAGTAGCACACACAGATGTTGCTTTTGCTTTGATGCTCCCTTCAGGAGCCCCTAGCATGCAGGAAGTTGTATGCACAGTTCAGAAACATCAGTAGATTATTAACTGTACAATATTCTTTCAATTACTTAGGGTTTGTATAGCCTTTTAATTAGAGGATGTAGTGGGTCCATTTCTCACTAGAGTCATCAGAGAAACACAGATTTAAGCAGGTGTTATTACAGGAACAGTTAGGTTATGGCACAGAGCCTAGGAACATCTAACTAAGAAACACCTCTTGGCTCTCCAGAGATGATTCCTGCTCTCACCAGCAAGCACACAATATGATTCCTTTCAGCAACTGATGCATTTCTGACTACAAGCACTTAGAGATTTAGTGGCAATTTTTATGTCGTATTTTAAAACAAGACCTAAGCTGACCAGAACCAAGTCAGCTCAAGCAGAGGCAATACTAACCCTTCCAAACTGGATGTGCCAATTCCAATGCAGCTCACCCTCCCAACAGTTTCCATGAACTACAAGGAATCTAAAAAAAACTTTGTATAAACATAGCAAATGATAAAAAGATCATGAGAAAAAAAAACTACAGGGGTTCTCCCAGAAAGTGCCCAAGGAACATATTACCCTATGTTCTGATCACACTGACCTTACAGTGCAGTTTAACCCAAATGTTGTGGGCTGCTGTGATCCTGTAAAATAGCATTTGCTTGCTGTCTTAAACTCTGTTTCATACCAGGCTACTTATTTATGGGTGGAGAGGACTCCCCCAGTACTAAACTAAATCAGAGTGACAAATCACCTCATAGGTGTAGCATTTCAGACTACACCTCATGCTTCTCCATGAGCTACATTGAGAATACCAGAACTTCAGGGATATGCACATATTTTCAGTGCCACAAAGATGATCCAAGGGCTGGGACACCTCTGCTATGAGGATTAGGCTGAACAATCCCAGCTCCTTCAGCCTAGAGAAGACTCCAGGGAGACCTTATATCTTCCTTCCAGTACCTGAAGGGATCCTACAGGAAAGCTGGAGAGAGACTTTTCATAAGGGTGTCTAGCAACAGGACACGAGGCAATGGTGTGAAGCTGAGGGACAGTAGGTTTAGACTGGATCTTAAGAAGTTCTTCAGTACAAGCATGGTAGGACTCTGGAATAGGCTGCCCAGGGAATCTATTGATGTCTCCTCCCTGTGAGGCCTCAAGGCCAGGCTGGATGAGGCCTTCGGCAGCCGAATCTCATTGAGGGGCAGCTGAATCTCGTTGAGGGGCAGCCCTGCCCATGGTGGGAAGGCTGAAGTAGGTGATCTCTGAGGTCCCTTCCAACCTAAGCCATTCCATGATTCTATGCAAAGACTATTTTCAAGTGCTGTGATAAATGCACATGTAACAGACAGAAGGTTCCTGTCCAGTGAGGGTCAGTATTTTCCACAAGGCACTGAGTTATGTTTATGACACTGAAGCTAAGAGCTGCATTTATCACCACATTTGTATTAACAAAGGATTTCAGCATGGTCAATCGTAAAAACCAGCCTGTACTATCCCTGTCTCAGCAGAGTAATAAGAAATCAAAAACCCCACATAGCTCAGGAACGACTCCAGCACCAGGCACGTAAGTCAACAGCAACATGAGACTGTCACTGCAAATGCCCCAAGTCACTCAGCACTGGAAACTGCTACACTTTCTAAATAGCCCCTATAGACCATCTTGAAACAACCAAAGAAACCAAATCCTGCATCACCACCACCATTGCTTTTAGGCCTTTCAGACTGCTTTTGTGCTTAGCATTACATCAATTGCAGTATATGATCTTGAACCAACACAGAGTCTGTCAGCTGCCTGCTCATCAAGAAAGAATTAGGCTAATGAATAGCCAAGAACAAGGGCAACTGGGATGGGGGCAGGGGGGAGGAAATGAAAGATAAGAAAATAATCCATCCTGTGAAAAATTATTTCTGAAATTGAATGAGTTTCAGGAAAAAAAAGTTTCCTTATGACTACTAATAGACACTTTACCACTGTTCTGAACCACAGAGAAGTACAGACTTCACAACTCTGTTCCTTCTTGCCTTTCCAAGGCAGCCCCTACAAACACAGTATTCTTAAAAGCAAACCCAAACAAATTATCTCCCATATAAACAAAACCCACAGAAGATCAGCAACATGAATAACTCTTCACCCTTGTACTGAATTTTATTAGCAACCATTTCCCCTTGCAGAACAGAAGCCAGAGGGATGTAAAGCCCAGAGTCATGATTTTAGTGTCTCAGTTCAGAAACTACCCCTTGGGAAACCTTCTAATATCTGCAGCTTTAGCTACTACTTTCCCTGTGCTTTTTCTACTGAAAATGCTATTTATGTCCTGACTTAGATCTTCGTATTTCCATTCTTGCTCCCAAACACTTTACTCTACTTTTTCCTGTCTGACATTCATCTTCACATTCATTTCCATTCTGCACTTGAGCCTGAAATCTCACTGTTCAGAACTGCCTCCTTCCTCTTAGAGCCTCTCCTTAGGAGCCCACAAGGTCAGACCTCTTCGTTCTATGCAAATCTTCAACTGCCAGTCAAAATCACACATCCTCCCTTCTGCCTAACATCAACTTTCAGGCCTGGTCTTCTATGTAGGCACAATTCCCATAAAGCAGTTCAGCACAGAAACACTACTGGCAGCACAGGCTTCACCTCTCTACATTTGTGGTTTCACTCATAAGCTTTCCCAGCACAGGTCCAACACCTTTTTTAATGTAGCATCACACACACCTCAACTGGTAACTATGAAGGATGGATGCACACCCAAAGAATTGCAAGACTTAGTAGTCTGTGGGAAAAAACAAGTGAAGCCATTCCCAAGTCTAAGACAGTTTGTTAAGTGCTTCAGGAAACTATAATGATATTTTTTAAGTACCTTAGTGAAAGCATTGACTATTTTTACATTGTGCTTAAAGAATGTTTATTGTAATCCCATAAGACTAAAAACCATTACATTTCCTAAACCCTCAAAAGCCCCAGGGGCTCTTCTCATCCCAGGTTTACTTCCACCAGATGGGTGAGAGATGATACATGTTAGTACTGGGCTGCATGCTAGCAGATGCCAAAGGTCTTGTCAGATCCAGTAATAATGAAGCTGACCTTCATTAGCCTTTCCTAGAATGCCATCACTAATGACAGTGTTAATTTGGGAGATATCCAATCACTGTTATGAAGTTCCTCAGAACTTATCTTTGATATTTCATGTATAACCAAATTATAAGCCACAGAGATGTGCTGCTGAGGGACATGGTTTAGCACCATGCTTGGTACAGTTAGATAATCGTTGGACTCAATCAGAAAGGTCATTTCCAACCAAAATAATTCCAGATTTAGGAAGAAGTTTCTCACCGTAAGGGTGGTGAGACACTGGAACAGGTTGCCCAGGGAGGTGGTAGAAGCCCCATCCCTGGAGGTTTTTAAGGCCAGTCTAGATGTGGCTTTGGGCAACGAGATCTAGCTTGAGGTGTCCCTGGCCATGGCAGAGGAGTTGGAACTAGATGATCCTTGAGGTCCCTTCCAACCCTAACAATTCTATGATTCTATATGACTCCATCTTCCATATTGGAAAGTGGCTTGTGGTTTGGAACGTCCTTTCCGCTTCTACACAACTACATAAAGCTTTGACTCCTACAGAAAAAAGAAAAGGGTTTTGTTTGGAAACACACCAAAAAAAAGTGATTTTAAAGAAGCAGATGCTGGGTAGATGGTTCAACATGAATCCCTTTTCCCAGGAGCTGAGGGCCTACAGATACTTAACTTCAGCTGAAGCATCTAACTACCCAATCACCTCCTTGTACACTACTGTTCAGACAGTGGAAACAAGGTTAGAAATGTCACTGTCCCTTTGTTAGCCAGGTATCTGTAGCAGCTGCAGCTTTCACTTCAGCAGTGGATTTTCAGCATATTCAAGAATTAAGACTTTCATTTAACATTTTCTAAATGCAATAGGAACGTTTGCACTGAATCTGCCACCGCTATTGATTGCACGCCCACACCTTACGGGGTTCCAAAGTCAGCTGGATTTCTCCTGCAGAGGGGGAAAAAAAATTGAACTGCCACCACAGACTTTTTTTTTTTTTTTTTGCTTTCCTGTAGGTTTAAGAAAACCTCTTGATGGATGCTTTGCTTTTAATTTTGCAAAACAAGGTTCGCTCATAATGAGAGCTTCTGTGCCAGGTTTCAGCCCAAGGGGAATATGAGTTGTAGTTATAAATCCCAGAGAACACTAAAGGAAAGTACAGAAATAGAAATGCTGAGGATGACAGCAGTGTAAAATTATAGCACTTTGTTCAAAGTACGCTGTGAGCAAGGACTAGAAAAGTTGCTTAAATTACTTGCTCTTCCCTGCATTTGGACAAACACATTAGGGAGGCGACGATTTTAACAGCACTTAATTTTGCCTTGACAAGAGGACTGGAGGAAAGAGGCAGTGAGAGCAAGTTTTTATGTTGCAAATTCCAAATCAAGACTGTGTTGTATTATTCTCAGCAGAAGAGTCAAATCCTATTTCTACAGCAATAAAACAAACCTTGTACTGCGAGTAATCCTAATTAGGGTTTACTTGGCATAAATGGCTTTTGAACGGCACTAATGACACCACAATCTATTCTCCATTCAGCAAGCCACTAAAGAGTCTGGTTTAGACTTTCTGCATTCACACTTTATATGGGACAGACAACACCATTTATACAGCAAAAAGCCAATAAGGTCTGCTCAGTGGTAGTTCAGCCAGTTCTGGATTTGAACTAATGAATTTTGCTTTGATCGACCATTTATTTTCCATCTGAATTTTACCTACTAAATCAATACTAGCACAGAAAAAAAGAGTCAAACCAACCAAACCACACTTCAATTGATGGTGCAGTGGCCAGGCCCAAAGAGAGCACTCCTCACTCTGAGCAGGTTAACCAGTGTAATTACCAAAAGGACACCATGCCAGCAGTGTGAAGGCTGAGAATTACACAGAATCAACCAGCTTGGAAGAGACCTCCAAGATCATCAAGTCCAACGGATTACCCAACCCTATCTAATCAACTAGACCATGGCACTAAGTGCCTCATCCAGGCTTCTCTTAAACACCTCTAGGGATGGTCCCTGGGCAGCCCATTCCAATGGGCAATCTCTCTTTCTGTGAAGAACTTTCTTCTAAGATCAAGCCTAAAGAGGCTGCATAATTTGCTATCAATTCTAGTTTAAACTGCTACCTCCACAAGGAAGGGTCTGCCTTGTCCAAGACATTGCTTATGTCCAAGAAACCAACTGTGCTGAATTGCATTTGTTTGGGGAAAAAAAAAAAAAAAGGAAGTTACATGAAGGCAAAGTGTCACTGGACAATATAACTCAAACATCAGCAATTGTTAATTGAGGGCAGGCTAATAGGAAAACCAATCATCACAGAAACACCTGACAGGCTAAAACAGAGAGAATATGACACTGAATGATGCGGGACCAAACCATGATCCTGCATCACAATAAACCAATCTAAAAGCAATTAAATAATTATCCATAATGATACATCAAAAAAATATTCATTAGCTTATACTGGTAACTAAGTATTCAGTGGTTGAGGTAATTCCAGTGAGAAGAAGTCTCCCTACACCCTGTCAGCCATTCACTGTCTGTCAGCAAAGACTTGGGGAGAGGGAGAAATTCACTTATTTGAGCTGGTGAACCAAAAACAAGCAATAAGATGACTTTGTGTCCTACAGTTTTATTGCACTTTCTATATAACTACAATTAGCAAAAGTACTACAAATGTATCTTCTCCAGCCTGGTCCTTGACAGGTGGATTTAACGATTAACACCACTTTTACTCATACTAAAGAAATGAGACAATGCACCTGCTGAAAGAACACCTTCCACTTGCCTAAAGATGTGTGGAAATACCACTCCAGAAGACTGCAGACAGCGTAAGAATATTGTCTGAAATAAAAATGAGAAGGCCTTTGCTTAATAATATAAGGGCTTATGACAGAGGTCACTACGATTTTCATACCACCACTCATAGAATCATAGAATTGTCAGAGTTGTAAGGGACCACAAGGATCAGCCAGTTCCAACCCACTGCCATGGGTAGGGACACCTCACACTAGATCAGGCTGGCCAGAGCCTCATCCAGCCTGGCCTTAAAAACCTCCAGGGATGAGGCTTCTACCACCTCCCTGGGCAACCTGTTCCAGTGTCTCACCACCCTTATGGTGAGAAACTTCTTCCTAACATCCAATCTGAATCTACCCATTTCTCTTTTTTTCCACTCCCCCCAGTCCTATCACTACCTGACACCCTAAAAACTCCCTCCCCAGCTTTCCTGTAGGCCCCCTTCAGACACTGGAAGCCCACAATACGGTCTCCTCAGAGCCTTCTCTTGTCCACACTGAATAGCCCCAACTCTCTCAGTCTGTCCTCATAGGAGAGGTGCTTCAGCCCTCTGATCACCCTCAATGCATGTAGCAGCTCTCTATAACAGTGGTTCCACATGCTCTACTTGAATTACCTAACTTCCCTGTATTTATCACAGAATCACAGAATGTTAGCTTTTGGAAAGGATCTCGAAAGGTCCAACCCCCCCTGCCAGAGCAGGATCACCTGTACCAGATCACACAGGAACACATCCAGGCAGGTTTTGAATACCTCCAGAGAGGGAGACTCCACAACCCCCCTGGGCAGCCGGTTCCAGTGTTCTGTCACTGTCAGAGTGAAATATTTTTTCCTCATGTTTCCATGGAACTTCCTCTGCCTCAACTTCCACACATTGCCCCTTGTCCTGTCATTGGGCATGACCCAGAGGAGCCTGACTCCATCCTCTTGGCACTCACCCTTTAGTCACCCCTTAGTCTCCTCTTATCCAAACTAAAGAGACCCAGCCTCCTCAGTCGCTCCTCCTTAAAAGTGCACAAATAGTGGTTTAGCTTTAATGAGTTGAAATTTAACTGCTTTTTTTTCAAGGGCTCTTACATGTAGAACATAGTAATTTCTAAGTAAAAAAGCAAGCACCCAGCTTGAAAAATGTCAGCACTGTCCCCCCAAAAGGGAGTCACAAGAGGCATCACTGGCACTGTCTGAAACACAAGTCGAAAATCTTAATTTCATCTTTTAAAATTAGATAAAAATAGCAATAGTGCTGCAAATCCATTTGAAGTTAAAATATTGTCCCAAAAGCAGTCATTTTAAATGCTAGGAACTGACATTGAATATAAAGTATTTTGTTCAGTCCAGAACTCATTTCCTTTTTTTTCATTAGGAATACAGAATGCATTTTCTGCAAAAGCTTCAAATATTTCTGAGTTAGGTGGGAGACTGCAACATGATGTGTTTATCACACAAATTTTCAACAGATTTTGTTGATGGCTAGGTAGCTCAGTATCTCCTTCCTTACAAATGAGTTCTGAACACAGAAGATCAGAGATCTTTCAGATCGGTGTTGCTTGTTCCATGCGTTTATTGTTGTTGTGTTTTAAAGGAGAAACATTTCAGATAAAATATTTATCTACTCTACAGAGCAAAGTCATTTTCTGGTACTATCAAGCTCTCCAACTTCAGAGTCAGCCCACGTGCCTTAAACTTGACAGCCTGAAGCACTGCCAGCAATAATGCCTTTTAGTTCAGGCTTCCTACAGATCCCATCTCCTTCCAAGCTAACTGTGAGAAGCATATGTAAGATTGCAACTTGCTGCATACAAGACTCCAACCTGAGTTACTTCATTCAGCAACTAAAAAGCCACTGGACAGAGAAAACACTTGACCATTATGAATGCAAGCAACACCACTTAAAAGTAAAAACTCACTCTGGCAGCAACAGTTTTCGGTAATGACTGCCTTTTACTTTTCCCTCCAAAACCTTCTGGTTTGGGGTTTGTTTTTTTTTTTTGATTGAAAGCAAGCCCAAGAATTGCAGGATTGTAAGACTTGCCAATGCAAGCAGAAGCTGCTTCTGTTACTTTCAACAAGTTCAACCAGCAACAACATTTCTTTTGAGGAAACCACTTAAGAGCTCTGCCCTCACCACTCTAACCATGTACCTTGTGCAGAACCTTCACAGATTCATAGAATGGTTTGGGTTGGAAGGGACCTTGAAGATCATCTAGTTCCAACCCCTCTGGCACTGGCATACACTGACCCATACTGGTCAAGGCCTCATCCAACCTAGACTTGAACACCTCCAGGGAGGGAGCATTCACAACCTCCCTGTGCAACCTGTTCCAGTGTCTCATCATCCTCACTGTAAAGAATTTCTTTCTAATATCCAATCTAAATCTACCCTCTGGAGCTTAAATCCATTCCCTCTCATCCTATCACTACAACTTTGAAGGCATATATAACCTCTTCTCATCTCTCTGAAATTCAGCTGCTGAAACACAGGGTAAAGAAAACCACCAGAAAGTTTGTAAGGCAGCTCGCCAATAAAGACAAACAGATGTGACCAATCGTAGGCTAATACTGAAGCCAGAAGTATCAACAGAACATGAAACCTACATTCCCTTTTACTCTATAACATTCATTCTCCTCCTGCTTCCTGTAACAAATTGAAGACTAAATGCTAGGGGGAAAAATTTATTACTAAATGATTGATAATAAGCAATAACTTGATAATAAGCAATATCTTATGTCTCTCTTCCTTTTTATAAGCTGTTCCTTTCCCAAATACTTTTTATTTCAACCATCAAAAGCCCTACTAAAGAGGATCAGAGACATGTTAAAAAAAAAAAAAAAGGCTACACAGACATCAAGTTTTGACAGGGCAATCCATGATGTCCTGAAAAAGAGAAAAAATTACATAGGTTTTCCATAACTGTTGATGCTTCATCTTCAAAATACCTTGACTTTATCTGATGTCTAAGATTCATCTGCCAACATCAGGTATCACAGGCAGTCAGAAAACCACAACTATAGCTAGCAAGTTCAGGTTTCTTCTCTTGAATGTAGCTACAAGTTTCTCTAAGAAAAATGTCACATTTATGACACCTGTCTTATCTCACATAACTGAAATGTGAACACATGCCAAAGCACCACAAGCTCTCATTTCCACGTTGAAGAACCACTTCAATTCAATAAACAGGGGAGCAGCTACTTAATTGGGATCACATCTTGAGCTGGCTCTGCCAAACAAGAACTTCAATACAATCTGACACTCAATCCCTTTCATTCTTCTGATTTTGGATTTGTTAGAGCAGTGACAGGAGAAGTGTTAGAAGCAGGCACTGCAGCAGCAACCACACCAGCAAGCCATCAGGGATTACCCTAATGCCCCAATTCATTCACCAAAATACTGGAATCATACTGTATTGTGGGACAGTAGCTGGGGCAGTGTGATGAAAGGTGGGGATTTGGCCATCTCCTCACAATTGTCCACTTTCCTAATGAATGAAACTGCCCTCCCCACCTGACAGAGCTGATGCCCAGGCTCCTAAATGCAGCCTGAAAAGGTGCATTTCCTTGCCATCAAGATGATTTGCCCTTGAAGGAAAGCAAAAGCTTTTAGTGTATTCAAAACGTTAACAAGGTTCTCATTCCTACCTACAGAGACAGACCATTTTCAAGCTGATTGCCTCTCATTCCTAACCTATAGGGCAGGAAATGAGAGCTTTAAGCAGTTTCATATTTTGCATAGCTTGAAAGGGTCCAAAAAAAACATCTTTCAGCACTGTTTTTGCTTGAAAGAGAAGGGAACAGAATCAAAGCACATGTAGAGTCTGTCTTGAATCCAATCCAGCTTCAGCACCTCCAGTTTGAAAGCATGACTGCCACACTACTTTATTTCACACTACCTTTTTAACAGGATACTTACGTTATTTGATTGACTTTAAAATACACCAAGCTTCAGCTGCCTCAGCAATAATCAGACATCACTGATGGATCCTGAAACAATAACTTTCACAGCAGAACTCCCCTGATGTTACCACTTCTCTTCACCTGCTTCTTCCCTCCCGTTAAGTTGGCAGACTTTGACAGCCCTGTCTTCTCAGTAACCTGCTAACCAGCATCAACAAGAAAGGCTCAAAACTAATACTGCTAAAACCACACAAACACACCACACAAACACCCTTCCTTCCCCCTCACTTCACCTTTTAAAGAGTAAAACAAACTGTTGCCTACTTCGATGCATTCCGCTTGCTAATTAAAAATGCAATTATCCCCAGCTTAAGACTATATCATCTGTCTGCCATGACCTTAAAGAGAGGAAACTGAGAAAATGATACAGCAAAAAGTGGCACACATGAAATATACACTGAAATAAACTACCCTGTCAGAGAGAAAGCTGTGAACCGTTTCATAATGAAAAAATATACACAGTGCTTATATCTGATGGTTGGTTAAAGAAGAAAAAATACTCTCTCCCCATACACACATTTTCCTTGTAACCAGAACATAATTCCACTCACATCTTACTGTATTTTTAATGGGCCCATCTGAAATAGCCACGAGCTTTCCCTGCTCTGGTGGGGCAAAAGAGGAATCCAGCAGAAGTAATGGGCTTAGCAAGAATAATCAGCTGTTCACTCTGCATGCAATAACACAGAAACTGAAGGAAGTCTTTTCAGTTTTGGCCTCGGGGTGGATGTACTGTTCAGCCAGCACTCTGAGGATTTTAGTTTGCAGTAAAAGTCAACAACTCACCCAGAGTCATAGCCCTGTTTACCAAGAACTGCCTCATACATAACTTTTTGTTATGCCAAACCATTTGAGCTAACAAGCATTCAGAAATGAACAGGCTTTGAACAAGTGCAAAACAAACAAAAAAAAAAAGCAACACTGCATAGAAAGAAACATTCTTTATACATATACATTTATTTAATATACTTAGAAACTGTCCCTTTTCTTTCATCTGCCAGCTGTGCAGACATACAGCTGAGAGCCCCAATGGTTGTTACCCTGAGTGACCGACACATGTGCTGCTCAGAACCCACAACCTGCACAAGCTGGGGAACTTCCAACACATACTTACTTGACTCAGAGGAAGGCCTGAGCCAAATTTCTCCATCAGGACAGGTACAGACCACAGCTATGTACAGCTTCTGCCTCAAAGAGCTTACAATCTAGCTGATCAATAATTATTTTGTACTGCTAGACAATTCGGTTGATGGGGAATGCATGGTGTGCCTTGTGTTTCAGACTGATTAGCGAGAGGGGACCACTTCAAAAGTCATACACCTGCAAATTAAAGAGATAGGACAGAACATAATGGGAAGAAACCAGTACCACAGCACCACTGACTCCCAACCACCACTCCTGAAAACATAACCTCTCAACTCAGACCTAGTGCGTTGCTACCTCTGTAGCCTCAGCATCCACTTCTCCCTCAGCGCCGAAGCTACCCACCGCCTCAGTTTAGCCCGCTTCTATCCTAATAGTTTTCCAAAGCCACTTAAGGGGACAGGTGACAATCTCCTCCACGCTCTGGAAAGGCCTGCGGGAGAAGCAGCACAGGTGTGCGCCGGAGCTACCCCCGGCAGCGCACGAAACCCCACGGCTGCTGCGGGAGTAAAGCCGCCTACGGGGTTATATGTGCATGAGGGAAGGAGCCCGGGGAAAGGAGGCGGCTTCCTCCGAAGAGACACAAGCCCAGAAGGGCAGCGGGCGCAGGCAGCCTCCCCCGGCTTCCCCACTGCCCCCTTTCCCGCACGGCGCCGCGGGGAACGATATGGGCTCATAGCTAGAAAGAAGGGGGGAAATCCCTCCCGGTAAACGGTTCCAAGAAGCGGCACCACATCCCCCACGAAGTGAGAAGCTTCTGGAAGTTATACTTTATTACAAGAGCGAACAGTCACAGCCTCCCGCCGCCGGTTACCTCCTCAGGCCTGGCCCCTAGCCCTCGCTGCCCCCCCACCAGCCATCAGGAGCCGCTGCGGCCCACTGAACCCCCGCCGGCAGGGACCCCCCGCCCCGGTGACAGCCACTAGCATCACCTTCATGCCGCGTCTCCCGGAGCACCGCCCGGCGGGGATGGAGCAAGGGCGGGCGGCTGTGGCCGTCGGCTGCGTCCCCGTCTCCCCCGGCGCTAGGCTCCGGCTCCTCCTGCCCGATGTAAACACAGAGCGGCGGGAGGAGGGGAAGGTGGGCCGGGGGGGGAGCGCCATGGCAACCCCGGCCGGAAGAGGAAGCGCGGGGGCAGGGGCCGCCATCTTGACGGGGGGCGTCGGGGGCGGGCGGCCGCCTTCACTCTCTTCGCGCTGAATCCTAGCGCCGAGCCCGCGGTTTGTCGGGGGAGATGGCTGCATGCCTTTCAGGCCGAGATGCTCTGCGTCGAAAAGGGCCAACGAAGCCGGAGCTCTGGGCAGCCTTCACCAAGAAAGCCCACCAGCCACCCTGCACTTAAAACCGCTTCCCGGCATTTGATGTTACAGTGCTTTACAGACCGTAACACATCCACCGCCTCAAAATTCGAACACAGCCAAGGGAGATGAACTGACCGAACCATTGCCAAATGGGGAAGTGGTGTTTGGCCAAGATGGGAGCCTGCTTCTGGGTTCTGTCCTGGCCACCATTTAATGAATTGTAGTCAGCAGTTGAGTTACAAGGAGGGATTGGGGCTGTGCCCACTGCTGCTGCTTCACATGAGAGCCTGCTGCTGGGGGCAAAGACAAAATAGAATCTGGGAACAGTCTTTGACGTGTAAAGTCTTTTCTTGTGTGTTGCTTCGATGCTGTCATAGGGCACACTCACACACAAGGATAGAAAGGTGTTCCTGCTAGAGAGTGGTTTGGTGGTGAAGCCACATCAAGCACAGGTGGTTTGGAGCAATGATCCCTGGAAATGGGAGATAAAACAACGTTGAGCAAATGATGGTGATGAAAGTGCAGTTTTCTCTGATTCAGTATTATTCCATGGGTGAATCCTGAGTTAATATGTTTTGTAGAGAATAGAACTACAACTTGACAAGTGGTTGACTCCAAAAGAGGAAAGATTGCTTTTGTTCCCTTTTTTTACCGCTTGACCGACAAACGTTATAGTTTCTCTAACAGAATTTGCCCTTGGCAGCCATGTGTGTCTTGTAAGTCATTCTTCAGCACAGTGGACCCTCTTTAGCCAGAAAACATCAAAGAAAAAATGTGCTAGCTTAAAGGCTAGAAATGCTTTCCCTCAGCGCACAGTGGAGGAAGAGTAGCTACTTTTTTGTTTTGTTGTGTCTTTCTAATCTGCAGAGCTTCCTTGCAGAGTACTGTGGTACCCTAAGACTAGTTTGAATTTTTTCTGTTAAATAGGAAAACCTTGAAAGACACCAAAGTCATTCCCTTTCCCCGCATGAGCTGACATCTACAGAGTCCCCTTTCTTTTGCTTCTCGCGACACAACCGTGCCATAAATAATTTTCTGGATCACTTCTCAGAGGAAGTATCCTGCAGTCCTTTGCTGGCATAGATTCTCAGCATAATTTACAATTTCTTCTGCACAGACAGGCATAGTCCACTTAAAGCAGGTGAATCTTTTCAGAAGATCAGTAGTGGAAGCCAGTGAACTCCAAAAATACCCCTTCACAAAAAATTGCACAGCACAGGCTGCGTACGCACCGGCAGATCAGGCAGCTCACAGGGTGTGACTTTGTTCAGTGAAGCAGTTGGTGCTGAGGACACTAGGTCCTTATGATACATATTTCAGGAGGTGATTGCTCTGAGCAAGCTCTAATACTTTAGACTGAACGCCCATTAATGGCTGTCACAACTGTGCACCCCCAATAAATTTTTCCAATTTAGTTTAATCCAGGAGGATTTAATCCACTTAACGCACTGCAAGTCTGCCTTGGTGGGATTCACAACAAAAGTGTGTCTTTTTCAAAGCAGAAAGGCTAATATAGGTGTTTCCATAGTTAAACTCCAGTTTGAAAATTATAAGTGGTGTCTTTATAATGCAGAAATCCACCAGCCTTCCTGAAGAATGAGCCACTCTAGGAAATTGAGACTAGCAAACACACTCCTCAGGTGCAGCATAACATAATGGTGTCTCCCTGTAATGTGTGCTAATTTTAGGAGAGGAGATTTAGCCCCTTAAGCCTATGCTGATGACCAGACTTGGAGATAAGAGTCTGATCAACAACTGAGATTTCAAATCTCACCACTACAATAACAGAGCTTTCCTTTAGATGTGTTTTAAAATACCGAGATAATTAATGATCATTGCAAAGCATTCAGGTGGACTGAGCATTAAAACAGAGATCACTGATGTTGAATTAGGCTGCTTTGAGGTTCTATTTCACCTTTCCATGCTAGCCACCTGAGAGCAGATGACTGGCACCATAAAGAAGAATTGGCCTGTCCTGTTTCCCCCTGTTACATTCATGCTGTTTTCATCCCTGGAGCCCTGTCTCACATGTGTGCCCCGCAGAACATTTGAACAGCTTTCACATTTCCTTCTGTTAAACAGGATAATGCAGCATAAAAGAAAGGCAAGTACCATGTAATGTAAGACAAGAGAACAATAAACAGCAATAATTCATTGGAACAGGTAGTCACAATATAGTGGCAGTAAGTAGTTGACTCATGCTGAAGGGTCCTGGTAGAAAGGAAATTATCTCCGGACAATGAAGCTGCTAATTAATAATGACTGTAGCATTTACAACTCCTCCAGACCTCTCTGTTCTGGATCAAAAAATTCTCCCATAACTTGAGACAATTAATTGCATGCTGGCCTTATCAAGCATCCCAAGAACACCCAGCAAACAAATTAGCCACAACTTTGCAAAAACTTGAGCAATAACCTTTCCTCACACTTTGTCTTGGTGAAGGACTTGTGCATGGAGACAATTACCCTGAATTTGTATATTTTTTAGTATTATATAGCTGCCAGTACAGCAGCATTTGATTCTCTCTTTCCCAACTTCACCCTTACAACATCCCTGAAAGGTAGGGAGGCACTTGCTGGGTATTGGAGAACATTGCAATTCCAATAGAGAATTCATAAAATTATTTCTGCAAATGAAGCTCAGATTTCTGAAGACATAAAGGTGACTAAACCATAGGAAATTACGCACCTACAACAGCCAGTTGCCTTAACACACCATACACTGCAATCTGAAGGAGGTATTGGATGCGCAGCAAAGAGCATCAGTTGGTCTCCTACATCCTGCACTGGTAACAGTGTAATTCAGGAACTGACTCCAGCCCGTCTGCCCTCTCCTGAGAGGAGCCCGTGGCACTCAAGCTGAAGAATTTGGAATGCCAAAAGCACTCACATGCAGTAGAGCTTATCCCTCTGCAGGCTTTGGCCATTGGAATGTGCTGCCCAGGGAGGTGGTGGAGTCACCATCCCTGGAGGTGTTCAAGAGGGGATTGGACGTGGCACTTGGTGCCATGGTTTAGATAGGCATGAGGTGTAGGGTGACAGGTTGGACTCGATGATCCTTGAGGTCTCTTCCAACCTTCTTGATTCTTGATTCTTGATTCTTGATACATTCTGAGACCTCTAATTCTAACTGTAGAGCACTTGTAAGACTTCTCCTGGACTACAGATAACTTTAGGGAGAGAGACATTTTGGAGGGAGGAAGATTGGGAAGGAAGTTTCTTAGAGGTGAATTACATCAAACTCCAGTGTGGTTGTGAAGAGCTACAAGTCATGAGGTTTAGGGTGACAGGTTGGACTCGATGATCTTTGAGGTCTCTTCCAGCCTTCCTGATTCTATGATTCTATGATTCAGTGTTTCACATGGCCTCTCACTGTGGGGTGCAAGCTGTACAGGTATGTTTAACAGCAAAAAAACAGCTCATTGTTGCATGAAATAAAGATGGTTCCCTCTGGGCAGAGGAAAGTCTTTTTTATCAGGAAAGAGGTATCAGAAAGGGGAATGAAATCTAGTGTGGCCAAGTGATCAGCATATACTTGAATTTCTGTTTAGGGGATGGTAAGGATAGGAGATGAATAGTTTCTGAAATTTGCTGGATTTGCTGTATTATTGCCTAGCCTCATGCATATGACTTCTGGGTATTGCAGATGGAAAAGAAGAGATTTTGACATCTCTAGATAGTCTGTTACACTCATCATGTTTAAAGCAGCTCTAGTGACCACAGATTATTAAAAATGGATACTTACAACAGTACTGCTGCACAGATTAATGCCAGCAACAGCAAGATTTGAGAGCATTTGAAATCTCAAAATAAGGATTTTTTTTCCTACCAATGTCATTTCAATATCTATGCTATAGATATTGAAGGCTAAGGGTAATGTTTTTCATTAAAACATACTCATGACTGAACACTGGTGCTGCATCATTTGGTAATAATAGAGGGGATGGAGAATATACAGCCCAAATGATGTCCCTGGTAGATCTGCACATCTTAAGCAGAGAACAGAATGAAAAGCTGGTGAGGGGAACACAGATTTAACGAGCTGTTTTCACCATCTGAGCTGGAAGGCAAAGTATGAAGACCAGACACTGAGAAATGTTCATTAAAATAGTAAACTTCTTCCCACCTTACAAATAACAACTGTTAATAAATAATTTTAACTCTCAAAGCTCTTTCCCTCGTGGCTCTTGCACACAGCCTGGGAGATGATCGGGCTTGGGCTTATTGTTTCTGCAGGTTTTTTGCTTACAATCACACCTCCTGCATGCATGAGGACGTGCTGCTAAAGGACATGGTTTAGCACCAGACTTGCCAGAGTTAGATAATGGTTGTACTTGAGGATCTTGAAGGTCTTTTGCAACCAATATGGTTCAATGATTCTATGATGACACAGAGTGGTAGCTCCACTGTGAAGTACCAAGAACATTGAGAAGGTGTTTGCAGAACAGTGCAGCAGACTATGCTGCTGACAAGCCTTAGTAGACCTAATTCTCCTATTCTGCATCTCAGGTCCAGGTCACTGTAAGCTTTCTCACTGACAGGAGAGCAAAATAACAAAGCCAGGCAGATTTGTGTCTTGTAACTAATTCTTACTATTGATGACTGTGATACTACATTGCCCTTTCTTACCACAAAGCATGAAAAATCAGCTGGAAAACTCCTTGTGATTGACCTTTGCTTTCATAATGCTTTTCGCTCCCCTTTTCCCCTTCACTTGCTGTTGTTACATTACTAACAGGGTTGGGCATGTTAAATATAAAAGTATTAATCTTACAGGGGAGCCCTAAGCAAGTATAAAGATGTGATTTATACAATGCTGAAAAATGGCAGTAATAGCCCTCTTGCTAAGCTGAAATCATCTAGCCATCAAGTAGATATATGAAAAGAACTCTGTACATGTCGCTGCTCCAGATTATAAATGGCGCTTTTGCTTCAGTCTGGCTGTTTTGCTCAGTTGTTGGGAAAGTTCTTGTTTAAAATCCACTCCAAATCTCTTTTTTAAAGATCCTTCTGCACAGGAGCACAGCCCTCCTTACCTCTTACCTTCTAGAGCTGTACGCCCACTTCTCTGAATGCCAACGGGTTTTGCTCAGTTGTGTAAAATCCTGGACTCCCAAATATCAGCTTGGCTTCTTGTGTCATCGTTTCTGGTTCTTTGTTGTGTTTCTTCAGAGTTCTTTGAAAGAACATTGTTAACTGAGGCTAGCTGTGTAATGCCTCTGACAGCCTTTTTGCAAAATATTACATGGCAAGAAAATACATTTATCAAAGGTGACAGGAGGAGACACTGAACTATGACCATGGACTGCTTGTTCTCCGAGCACCAAGAAAGAATGAGTTTCTGTTACACTGTGGCAGGCAGTATTTCATGGTGCTCGTATTAAATGGCCAAAGCACTTCCACCAACAGATGATGGCCCCTTCTAGAGAGGTTTTCACAAAATGAGCTGTGTAAAAAAGGGCAAAGGATTCTCAGAGCCTGATTTTTCAGCTGCCAGGCACATCCCTGCAAGTGCAGTATGCACCAGGTAGAAGATGCTGCCCCTTGGAACGATGGCATAAATCAAGTAGTAAGAAAAGCATAACCATGATAGCTGCACCTCCTGCATGTTGGATAATAGACACAGGAGGACCCAGGGAATAAAATCCTTTCAGCCCTGAAGCCATATAGAATTCCTTCTAATTTCCATAGGGCTAACATTTGGCTTCAGTTTGATAGCAGTGCATCAGATCCCTCATCTCTTTAATTCTCAAACCGGTCAAGAATTTTACATTGCCTGAGAAAGACCTCGGAGTCCCAGCCAACTTCTTGTGCCCTTGTGGCCAAGAGAGCCAATGGTATCCTGGGGTGCATCAAGAAAAGTGTGTCCAGCAGGTCCAGGGAGGTTCTTCTCCCCCTCTACTCTGCCCTGGTGAGACCACATCTGGAGTATTGTGTCCAATTTTGGGCTTCCCAATTCAAGAGAGACAGAGACCTGCTGGAGAGAGTCCAAGGGAGAGCCAGAAGGATGATTAGGGGACTTGAGCATCTCCCCTGTGAAGAGAGACTGAGAGCCCTGGGGCTGTTTAGTCTTGAGAAGACAGAGGGGATCTGATCAATATCTCTAAATATCTGAGGCGTGGGTGTCAAGTGGAGGGGGCCAATCTCTTTTTTTGGTGGTGCACAGTAATAAGACAAGGAACAATGGATATAAACTTGAACATAGAAGATTTCACCTCAACATGAGGAGAAACTTCTTTACAGTGAGGGTGATGGAACACTGGAACAGGCTGCCCAGGGAGGTTGTGGAGTCTCCTTCTCTGGACACATTCAAAACTCGTCTGGATGCATTCCTGTGTGGACTACCCTAGGTGATTCTGCTTTGGTGGGGAGGTTGGACTTGATGATTTCTGGAGGTCCCTTCCAACCTTTAATGTTCTGTGATTCTGTGATCCCATTTTTGCTCCTTTTTTTTTTTTTAGTTAGTATTTATGTTCTTTGAGAATGGAGAAGTTGCTAATTTTAGTTTAATTTTAAAATTTAATCAAGGTAGTCAGATTGTTCATGTAGTATAGGGTTAGCTTGGCATCACTGAGAAAAATAAACCCACAAGATTTGAAAGCATTTCATACCAAGTAAACTGTGAAAGCATCTATGCTTCTGGGTTTCCAAAATTAAAACTCAGATGAGATTAATTGAAAATCCAGCCTTAATGTATTTGGCAATGAAAACAGGTTTTAATGATTTTAATGAGGGGGGGAGGGGGTAGAAGTGAAAATAAGGGAGTTTGAACTTTTGGGTTCAGTTAAACAAAGCTGCTGTATTTCATATGCTGCTAGTTACAGAGCATGAAGGCATTTTTTTTTTTAATGTAGGCTTCAAAGTCTTGCAATAGAAAATTGTCTCTGCCAAAATGCCAGGATACATAGCTGGAACCACATAAGGGCTTCCCAGACGTCAGAAATTCTCAGATTCATTTTTACTTTGAACTCATGCCAAAGACTCTGAACTGTACAGACAGCAAAACTCTGCTAGTAGATTCTGCTGACATTCAGAATCACCAGTGATTTATTCTCAGGATGCCAGAATAAGGCTCTAGGTAATATTTCACCCTTACCATGAACAATAGAATTTGTATGGGGGTATCTCTCTTTTCAGGTGATTTTTGACCTTTTTGGTTTAAGCATTTTTTTCCCCACCTACATAGGCAGTAAATTCTTTTACAAGGAGAAGACACTGACATAAAAATTCTTGCAGTTATGGTGTTTCCTTCAGCTAGTGCTTCTGGCCAAAATCGTGCAATGAATTTATCATCCATTTTGTGATCTCACCTCCCTAGAGTAAAGTTTCTTCTCATCACTGATAACAACAGCTAGCAGCCTCCAAGCTCAGGATCTATGGTCCAGGAAGAATATTAGTGGCACTGAACTGAGATAGACTTTTATTTCGGCATAAATTGTACCTGACAGTGTTAAAGCTTAATTAAATATTGGCCTAGTTAACCTTCTGCTGAATTTCAGCTGCTTTTGCAGTAGGCTTAATTTTCCCTTCCCCTATTCTTCCTGTGGAACACTCTCCTTTCTTCTCTCTTGCCACCACACATGCCACCACACATATTAAATTAAGTTGCCCCACAGCTGCAGATGGGAAAAGTTGAGTAATCTGTCCCCTGAGACAGTGGAGGGAAAGAAAAGGAATCAAATATCCTCTCTTCTCCTGTTGTTAAAGAGATGGTGGACACAGTAAAGGAGAACAAGACCCTTCAATCCATCCAGTGGTAGGTTAAATGCAGGTAAGACACGAAGTATCCAGGATTTTAGATCACTCATACCACCCTTCACACTGTCTATAAGGTCTTTGGAGACCTCCTAAAGAAGACTCTCCCAGTTTATCTCCTGGCCATACACTGCAGAGGTAAATGTGGAAATGTGATTTTTCACCATTTTTTGGGCCTTCCCTACAATTCCTGTTCATGACATTCACTCCAGGAGCTCATCATGGCTGCTCTCACATGTAGCATCTGGACTCTGGAACCACCCTTATGGTGTAGAGGTTGAGCAGGCGCTCCTGCCCAACCAACATGCCTTCCTAACATACCCACCTTTCTAGCAGCTAAGAAGTCAAGGATGTTCCACTGGCATTCCTCACTGGCAATGCTCCTGCCCTCAGATGCCCAGTCTCAAGCCCCTAGGGCCTTTGCTCACTCTGGCTGTGTCAGGATGGCTGTGCACAATAAAACAGTACTGGACGTTTATAAATTGTTACCTGGAGCATCCTTCACTCTGCTTGCTGTTCATTACTTCAGAGGGAAGTAATTGCCATGAGGCACTGCAGCAGGTGGACTTGGGATTTTAGCTGTGGCTTCCATATACTACTTGTGGAGCTTTGCTGCTCCTGTCACCAGCTCTGTAGCTCCTTCAAGGGTCTGTGCTGTGAGATTCCAAGGATTTTGTCTTTCAGCCCAATTCTGCTAGGTTGAATTGAATCTCTATAGAGAGTTCTACCTGCAGAGGTGTCTACCATTCAAGATGCAGATGTGCATCTTGACTAAGGAACCTGTGCTGCAAAAATAGACTGATGTCCTAAAGCAACTACTGTCAAAAGAGGAGACTCGTTTGAGGTTAGCAGTGCTCTCAGTGGATTCTTGGGTCATTGGGAAAAGGGCATGAGGCTTGGTGGGGCCATCCCACAGTATGATGCCTTGACTTGTATCTGCTTTTAGACTGCCTAGTACCAGTTTATGGTCAGCACAGATATTGCCAGCTGCCAGAGATGACTAAGTCCCTTTTTATAGATGAGGTTTAGAGCCAGCTGCAGTCTTTGTTTGATAAATGAACTCTGAAGGACCTTATTTCATTCTCTAGGTGCTGGTCTCACTTTAGTAAGAAGAGAGGCTCCTAGATAATGACTTGGAGCAAAAGCTGCATGAAAGAGGAAATAATTCACCAAGAATTAAACCATGCACTGGGGATGCTGGATGAACAGGAATGACAGGGGCATGGATATAAAAAAAAAACCTGGCAGTACATCAGTCAAAGGATGTGCCTTTCATATTTGTGAATATTTAATTGAAGCTGCACACAAAGTGGCTGATAACAACACTTCAGAGCTGATGATATAATCCATAACCACCATCTGACAGAAATAGAGCTCCATCTCAGACCCAATCACAGAAGTAGATCAGGGGGGACTGAGGGAAGGAGATTCCTACCTTATCCTCACGTGAAACCAAACAGAAATGTTTTGCACAGACTGTTTAAATTCCTGTTACAGATCTTATTATACATCCTTAAAAATCTCTTGCAGGGTAAATATTTGTTTGCCTCTGCTTGCAAGAGGCAGAGCCCACATACAAAGCTACTGCTGCATTTATGCATGCACTTAAGATTGCATTTGGGGATTAGTACATACAATTATTTCTTTTTCCAATCCTAGTCAAATGTGGTGGGACCATTACTGCTGAGAACTTTCATTTCCTTCACACCCTTCATGTTATTCTCCTCTAATGGGCTGTGCCTTGGTAATTACAGCTCTGGAGGGAAAGAAGTTGACCTGGCCTTACCTGCTGTAGAGCTGCCATGGAGATAGGCCATTAGCATTACCCTGGAAATAAAAGCAGGGACAAGTTACATGAGTTCTACTAACTGCTGAAAAATATATGATCTATTTAAAAAGCAAAATGCTGAAGGTCTCAGTTCTTTACTGCATCCAGAGAAAATGCTGTGCTTAGCAGAGGTGCAGAAGATGGCAATCCCATGGCTGGCAGTCAGCCTTTCTGAAACACAGGTGCAGACTCCTATTCTGTCACCTTCTCTTTCTCTTCCTCCTTTCCCTGCTTTAATTTGACTGTTCACAAGGTATCCAGTTCTTCAGCAGATGGAGACAGACATATATAGATGTTTCAACCCCTTTTCAGTCTCCAGGTAAGACAGTGACCAATTCAGATGCTTTTTTCTCCTATAAAGCATTGGGATCTAAAATGTCTGACTTTAATGTCAACCAGCACTAAGATACCACAGCAGAGTCTCTCATTCACCTGTTCCATTGTTATTCCTCCCCCTCCCCCTGCTACTTCATCTATTCTGCTGATAAAAAGACCCTAGAAATCAGTTGCTGATCATAAATTCCAGAAAGGCAAAGCAGAGGAAGTCTGGGCATGGATAACACACTGGAGAGAAGGGAGCTGCTTCAAGGATCCCACCGTCCTGGTAGCAGTAGATGTGCAGGTTGGATTCAGTATGGCTCCAGAATGCAGCCTGAGATTATTTTCTGTACAAGCCCAGGCTACAGGGCTGCTTGCATGACATGATCCCATCATGGAAACTGCTCTCAAACAGCTTACCAACAACACACAGTTGAAACACCACAGTTTGGAGATTCTGAGATAATCTGAGATAATGCAACTCCAATCTTTGAATTGCTGCTATTATCAAATACTAGAAATGCAATAAACCAAATTTAAACTGCTATATGCCTAACTCCAGGATTAATCTTATAATATGTATATCTCCTGGAGATGCTGTAAGCCCATCAGGTTTCAAAAGCAAATATAAAACTAGAAAAACACTTGTGTAAAAGCATTTTTCAGATAGCCAAGATAAGTGGAAGAAATAGAGCTGGTTACTAAATATATCACTTTTTCTCCTGTGAATTATAACCAGCTGATATTCACAGCTTGCTGTTTGAAGTACTTCTGGCTGGAAACTCCACGTTTCAGATGAGATAAAATTAGGGCCTCAAATATTTATTTTCATGAAAGCTCTCCTTGTGTGCAATATCAGGTCTTAAGCTGTTGAAAGCATACATATCCCAAAACTGAGGAAGGATAATGTGGGTGGTATTAGCTCCTAAATTTCTCTTTGCTTTTGCAAAGAATGTTATCATTTTCCCAGGGGGCAAGTGAGCTGTCTTCTGTCTCCATGCTGCCCCATTTCCTCAGCACACCTGGAAACAGACATCCCTCTTGCAGACTATAAATCACTTTGCTCTTTGACCATTTATTTTCTTCTCAGTTCTGGGCACTTTGGCTCTATTTCAGCAGCCTTATTTTGCTGTGGGAGGTGGCAGATAGGAATACTTAGAGACTTCCCATCACATAGGAAAATCCTGTGCAAAAGACCCCATCCCTGCTGTTAACTCCATGCTGTCCAATACCACAGCAACTACTGCTGCAGTCCTTGAGATTCAGGGCAAAGTACTTGATCAGGAAGTATAAAGAGATTAACTGCAGAAACACTGACTCTAGTGTGCAAAGGTAGACAACTCCCTCAATACAACTGCTTCAAAGCTGGATCCCCTGAACTCTCTGAAATCCACAGGTATTCAGCACTTCTGAGAACTAGCTCACCTGTTTCAAATCCTAAATGTGGCTGAAGGTTCTTCTCTTCAGCAATCAGCTTTGAAAACCTGACCTTAATTTCTTGTCTAGAACAGAGGTGATAGCACCCAGCTGCTTTGCAAATGCTTCCAAGAGCACACTTGAAGACTGAAAGCTCTGGGGTTCTGTCAAATGTTGTCAGGGAAGTGTAGCAATCCCCGTGGGGAAGGATGACATTCAGCTCCTGCCTTCTAGTTCTCATTCTGCTACTGGGAGATCCTGGATACACTTTTTCATGAGTCAGCATCTGAATTCATGAAATGCCCTAAACATCCCATTTTTCAGTGTAGCATGCCAACAGTTTCAAAGTA
This sequence comes from Indicator indicator, assembly GCF_027791375.1. Lineage (NCBI taxonomy): Eukaryota > Metazoa > Chordata > Aves > Piciformes > Indicatoridae > Indicator > Indicator indicator. The sequence goes on along the minus strand of NC_072013.1, from coordinate 10,246,827 downwards.
ATTGGAATGACACATACTAAGAAACTCCTGACCATTACCTGTTTGCACGTTTTTCATGTAGTTTTTTTTATCCTAGCAGGGTATATGCCCAAGACATGCACTGTCCCTACAAACATGCAGAGAAATTGTGCCTATTCTAATTTTGAAGCTTCTTCCTGACAGATTTATGAAAGCAAGGCTGGTTCTTACCCAAGAGGCTGATGCCTATCTATGAAGAAATTTCATCTGAAAGTAGTCTTTCATGAATGGAACCAGATTTGTTTCTTAGCAAGGTTTCAGGTTTCTTTCCCCAAAAGCTGCTGTGGAAATACCTGTGTGCATGTATAAAAGTTTCCATCTTTGTATAAAGGCAAAATTTTAGAGCTAGACCAGAACTTATCCTATTCAGTGATGTTACTTTTCAGCTCAGTCTAAGTGACTGCACTTTCTGAAGCTGGCAGCACATTTTTGCAGACAGTGGCTGCTTCTAGAAATGACAAAGCTCAACGTTTAAAGATATTACCATGAATTGGGATGTAGAAAGATTCTTGCTTGTAGTTTCTCCTATGGAGGCTAAGGTCACTGGCTAAATCTTGCATGCCACATAGGAAGTGCAACAAGCAAGAGGTCCCACTTGCAGGGAGGAGTGGACAGGTGACCCTAAGCTGACCAAAGGATTCCATTTCATATAAATCACATTCAGTATAAAGCTGAGGGATCACGAGGGTCAAGCTCTCTTCTTCAGTGGCCAGTGTCCAAGGAGGACTCTGTTCTGCATTAGATCCCAATCTGTGTATTCCCAAATCCAGTTCCACAATCCAGCTCCTGAATCTGGTTCCTATCTGCTGCTGAGTCCATTCTGAGACTTCTGTCACAGCATCTGTGGTGATGGTGACTGATTGCCATCAGGAAGTTTGAGTTCAAAACTGGTTTTGTATAAATTTCTATACATCTCATTTTAGTGGTATCATTTTCATTAAAGCTGCTTTAGTTTTCCAATCCATAAGTTTCTCTCACTTATTCCCTTTCTCTTCCCCTTAGGAAGGGAGAGGGGTTAATAGAGAATGTTTGTCATTTCCCTAGTGGCTGGCCCAGCCCTAACCCTTGGCACCTGTTTGCATAGAAAGATGAAAAATACACAGCTGTAACATTACACTTTAAAAAGTGTAACTCCATAAAAACAAAGGATTTGGATAAAAGGAGAGACTAAAAGGATAAAAACTTGCAAACTGCAAGAAAACATCATTATCTGAAATAGAAGTAACATTTCTACTAGGCATCATAAAAAGAACGATGGAGACATGGAGAGCAGCAGAAGAATGGAAGTAATTTCTGTATGGTGACAATAAAGAGCAGTGTAAATCACAGAGTCACAGAATCAACCAGGTCAGAAGAGACCTTCAAGATCATCAAGTCCAATTGATCACCCAACCCTATCTAATCAACTAGACCATGGCACTGTCTCATCCAGGCTTCTCTTAAACACCTCTAGGGATGTTGACCCCACCACCTCCCTGGGCAGCCCATCCCAATGGGCAATCTCTCTTTCTGTGAAGAACTTCTTTCTAAGATCAAGCCTAAAGTTCCCCCTGCACAGCTTGAGTGGCAGCATTACACAGTAAAGAAGACAATTCTTCTTTAAACTTGGAACTCAATGGAATCAGTAGATAAGCAGGATGTAAAGGGGGAAGATAGTGTTACTGCAGAAAGGCTGTGCATCCCTTAGGTTGGCATCTGCTACAGAGCAGAACAGGGATTGTCCTGATCAGATCATTCCTTACAGGGGTTGATCTGAGGAAATCTCAGGTTCAGGAAGAACAGCTCAGAAAACACGGCTCAGAAGAAAGGGCCTTAGCACATATCAGTGCAATGAGCAGTAAGAACTTGCTAGCAGCAGACGATGCTTGGGAGTTCAGAGGCCACTCACGTGTGGAACTGCTCAGCTGCTGAGTGAGCCTGGCTGCCTCCACTACAGGCAAGGTCAACTATCAGGGCATAGAAAATCAATGCTGGGAAGAAGGGAGAGTGGAAAATGAGTCAGTGAAGAGGGAAAAAATTTTCTCCTGGGTAAGGGAACAACCAAACGGCACCGAGTGAAGTGAATCGTGGTGCCCCTGAGCTGCAGGAGCGCCCTGTGGTCAGCAGGCGGCAGCACCTCCGTAACGCTCCTGAGCATCAGCGCCATGAGCAGGGACTGACAGCCCAGCCCAGACGGGAACTGAGGGCGGGTACAGCGCTTACATTCCCCTGCCCTTGCCCCTATCGCTCGCAGCCCAGGCAGCGATCATCATTGCCTCTCTACCAAATAGCATCGAGTGGCTCAAGTGTTTCGGTGCTTTGCAAACAATGGTTTCGGCTGGAAGGGACCTCAGAGATCATCTACTCCAACGCCCCTGCCATGGGCAGGGATGCCTCACAACTAGACTTGCTTGCCCGATGTCCGATCCCCTCCAGGGAGGGGACAGCCACAACCTCTCTGGGCAACCTATTCCTATTCTTGCCATCCTCATACTGAAGAACTTCCTCCTAAAATCCAGTCTAAACCTCTCTTCCACAGCTTAAAACCATCGCCCCCCTAGTCCTGTTGCTAGACATCCTTATGGGAAGTCCCTCTCCAGCTTCCCTGTAAGCTTCCTTCAGGTATTGGAAGGCAGCTCTAAGGTCCCCGCAGAGTCTTCTCTTCTCTAGGCTTAACAACCCCAGCTCCTTCAGCCTGCCCTTATAGCAGAGGTGTCCCAGCCTTTGGATCCTCTCTGTGGCCCTTTGTTTCACTATGATTGCACCATCAATGTGACCTGGCAGGGGATTAAACTTGATTTTCTTGTGGTGTAGATAGAAAAGGGGTAGTTGTCCTACTAAGCTAAGTAGGAAAGTAGCTCAGTAAGTGTGGTAATGATACTATTATTTAAAAAAAAAAATACGTACTTTAGTTTCCTATTAAAATGTCCCAAATGCTACGAAGTTACACTTCATTTCTAGCAAGAAAAACAGCCTCAAGTTGCAACAGAAGAGGTTTGGGCTGGATACTAGGAAAAATTTCTTGACCAAAAGGGTTGTCAAGCAGTGGAAGAGGCTGCCCAGGGAGATGGTGGAGTTACCATCCCTGGAAGGATTTGAAAGATGTGTAGATGTGGTGCTGAGGGACACGTTTAGTGGTGGACTTGGCAGTGCTGGGCTAATGGTTGAACATGATGATCTTAAAGGCCTTTTCCAGCCTAAACAGTTCTGTGACAAAACCCACAAAGTTAGATAAAACAGATGAAGGTTATTATCTGCTCCAAAACACTCTGGAGGAGATCTGAGCCAGCAATAGACATCTTCGTGATACCAAATAGAAACTTACCATAGGACCGTGAACAAAATGACTTCTCCTGAGCTCTAGGATGGCTTCAGAAAAGGTTCTGACAGAACAGGAGGCATCATCACAGGGACTAGAGGTCCTAAATAGACCAGAGAGATCAAAAAGTTCTTGGGGATGCAATGAGCTCAAAAGGGAATTGAACAAAGCACAAATATCTCAGGGGACCAGAGGCCAAATGGAGGAGCACCAAATGGATGAGAGGATAGAAAGACTAATGAGGATAAGAGATCCAGGCTCAGGAAGGGTTCTGAGTGGAAAAGAGGGGTGCAAATTGACCTTCTGAGGGCTCTAGAGCACAGGGGACATCTTGCAAGAGCTCAGCAAAGAGAGCAGAGGAGTCCTGAGGGGGCCTCAGCGACCAAAGAAGCCTCAAAGATGAAAATGAGGAACTCTGAAGGGGATTTCAACAAAGTACAGATGATACCAGTGGGGCAGAGGGTTGAATGAAGGTGTCCTAAATACAAAGATTAAGATAAGAGCACTCTGAGGCACAGAGAAAGCCTGACAGAGGGTTCTGAGGGGAAAATACAGGTACAAAGTGTGCTACAAAACTGGAAGAGCTGTGCAGGAACTTCTTGGGAAGGACCATGATAGGAGCAGAGGGGGTCCTGTGGGGGACAAACAGGCAAAGAAGGACACAAAGAATACAGGAGGAGACCTGAGTAGAATACAGAGATGTCCTCAAGGGGTCAGGGACCAAATGGAGGCATGGTGGATGTGAGAGAGAGAACAAAAAGACTGAGCTAGGGGAGAACAGAGGACCAAAGGGCATTCCAGAGCTAAAAGCATGGCTAAAAACCACCAAAGAGACCAAAGAAAAACTTTGTGAGGCAATGAGGAACTCAAGACAAGGGCACATTGCTGGCTCATGGTCATCTGGTTGTCCACCAGGACTCCCAGGTCCTTTTCCTCAGAGCTGCTCTCCAACAGATCAGCCCCCAATCTATGCTGCTCATGGGGTTGTTCTTCCCCAGATGCAAGACTCTACACTTGGTCTTGTTGTATTTCATTCAATTTCTCCCTGCTCAAGTCTCCAGCCTCCTCTTGGAAGTTTTTTCCCAGCCTAAGCATACCTATGATTCTGTCTCTCAGTATCTACAGTGGAGGTTTTGCTTTTAAAGAATAAATCTATCATTTAACTATAAACGCACCTGAAATGTGTCAATGTGCCAGTTTATGCTGTGATGTAAGATACTCAAACCTAGACTACAATGGACTTATTGTATTAAAACCTAGCATTCAGTTGTTTATGCACCAAGCACATCCTGTGCCCAGCAGCAACCTTTTCTCCGAACGATTTCCTTTTGGTGCCTGCTAAGGAGAGAGCCACCAGGGACCAGATTTACAAAAAAATTTTGTGTGTGTTTGTGAATTTGACCTTTTTCTGCAAAAGCCAAAACTTTTTATTTTGCACTTGATCAAGGTCAATGATTTAATTATTCTAAACTGATTAACTGACTGGCAACTGAAAAGCCGGAAAGCTCATTTTCTTCTTCCAATCAGTAAATAATGAGGCATGAATTGCCTGCTTTCACTAATCCTTGCATCCTGAAGGACACAATATCTGTAAACAGATGACTGTTAAATAACATTATTTTAAACACAAAGGAAGTTTTGTGCAGGTTTTTTATTAAACTCTTCTCAGCCTGTTACAGTGTGATATAATAGTTTCATTTAATGGCTGCAAAGTTACTTTAAAATGCTCCTCAGCAGAATCACTTTTCTCTCCAATTGTAGCATCACACAAAACAGGTTTAAAAAGAATTGTCTTGTAGTAAGGGCAATGCTTTCTATTGCTGTGGCTTAAAAAAATAGGATTCTTAATGCAGGAAGAACAATTGGCCTGTTTAAACATGTAGGGATAACTGTGAATCCTCCTGAAAAGTAATAAGCTTCTTAAGGTGAGCACACAGCTGAGTTAAGCTGACTGCTTGTTCACTAGCAATTGTCTGCATGACCTTTTGTGTGAATAGCAGAGACACTGAGCATTGGAGTGATGTTCCTCTGGATCCTTACACATTCACATGGCCTTTAACTCTCCTCAATTTTGTTTCCCCTGGAGGTTCACACACTGTAGTGCTTTAGCCAGGGAAAGAGCCCTCTGTACTTTCTCATTATGGAAAGGAGCACTGGGCTTACTATTCTTGTTGCTTCTGATGATACCTATTACTGGTACAGAGCAAGGGAAAATCCCTCTGCTTAAACACCAACAGATCAAAGAATCATCAAATCATTCAGGTTGGAAAGGACCCTTGAGATCATCAGGTCAAACCACTAACCCCACTCTACCAAGTTCACCACTAAACCGTATCGCTACGTGCCACATCTAAATAACTTTTCAACACATCCAGGGATGGTGACTCAACCACCTCCCTGGGCAGCCTGTTTCAAAGCTTGACCACTCTTTCAGTGAAAAAAATTTTCCTAATGTCTAGCCTAAACCTCCCCTGGTGTGGCTTGAGACTGTTCCCTCTTGTTCTATCACCTATGAGAAGAGACCAGCACCTACCTCTCTATATTGTCCTTTCAGGTAGTTGTTGTTTGGGGGTTCTACCTTTGTCATTTAATATTATGCCAAGAGGGACTTGGATTACATGATGAAAGAAATGCTCATTGTCTGCTGTGGAATGAAGGTGAAACTAAGTAAGCATCACTAAGGGTGTGATAAACATCATATTAAAATTTCTAACAGGAGTGATAAAATATCTGTCAGATCAAGGACAGCGTGGCTGAGAATGAGAAATGTCCAACAGCAGTGTAAGAAAAGGCACACAGGAGAAGGAATGCAAGTTGCAGCTGTGTAATCAAATTATTTGGGTAACGAGACTGGGACCTGAACATTGTTCTGCTAGAATATCAAAGCAGACAATGCAGACAAGCAGCATCAAAAAGGAAATTTGCATCTACGAGACAACTTCTGATAATGTTATCAGGTGATATAAGACTTTAGTCTATTAATTAGCCTTGAAAAATACCCAATTCTTTCTGGCAGTCAGGAAAATGAATTAAACCATGGGATAGATCTCCTGACTCAAGGGTTACTTCCACAGAATGGATATGCAAAACTGCATAGCAGAACTTCAAAGGGCCTTTCCATCCCTCCTTGCTGCACGCCTGGAGTGTGACCCGGCTCCAGGCTCTTCACAGTGATCTGTCTCGTTCTCTTGCTTTTATTATCTAATAAACTCAGCTCTCTCCCCTGTCTTTTTGTGATGTGTAGCAGCAGAAATGTGCTCCTATGATTCCCTCTGCCTCTCTTTTGAACCTGATCTTGAACAGACACAGAGATTGCTCAGAACTGTACAGGGAGACCTTTGGTTACTGATGTAACAAACTAATGAGGACTTCTGAACTTCAACATCTTATCAGCCAAAGCAAAAGAAATCCTTTATGCCTGTACCTGGATACTGAAATATAACCTGCATGGAAATTAGAAATGTAGATGAATTGTGGAAGTCACAGAAATGTGGAATATTTTAGAAAGTTTAGGAACAAACTATTAGTGGAATAAAATGAAAATATTAGTAGCAAAGCTTTACATAATGTCAGCAAAAATTTTCCTAGCTAAGTACTCCTCAAAAAACAAACAAGGAACCCATCCATCTGTCTGGAAAGGCACTCTCTGCCATCTCGACCTGCTTTGAACCACATAGATTCCTCTGGATTTTGCCTTTGAAGGCAATTCCAAAGGTTTTTGTACTTGTTTCTTAGAGATCGGATGCAACAAGTCCTTAGGACTTTCTGTAGCACCTAGGTATTTGTGCAGGGGCTGAAGCTAGGGGAAGAAAGCAACATCTGCCTGCTTGTGGTGTGTTCATGTGGCTTCAACATGAAGGCCGTATGAGGAAAGGCTGAAGGAACTGGGTTTGTTCAGCCTCGAGAAGAGAAGGCTAGAGGAGACCTTATTACCATGTACCAGTACATAAAGGGTGGCTACCAGGAAGATGGAGACTCTGCTTTTACAAGAAGTCACACGGAAAAGACAAGGGGAAATGGGTACAAGTTAGTCCTGTGGAGATTCTGACTGGACTCCAGAAGAACATTTTTCACCATGAGAACAATTAGACATTGGAATAATCTCCCCAGGGAAGCAGTGGATTCCCCTCCATTGGACAGTTTTAAGACTTGGCTTGACAGGATGCTGGACCATCTCATTCAAACTACACTGTCACCTAGAAAGGTTGGCCCAGATGATCCTTGGAGTCCCGTCCAACCCGGCATTCTGTGATTGTGTGTGTGATTCCCATTGCATAGCCTACTATTACAGTGAGTTTTCTAGGCTTCAGCCTGCCTTTCTAGGCTTGTTTTTAATTCATGGACATCAAAGGGAAAAGGGACTCTGGGAGCTGGTGGTTTTATTTATTGGTAGAGTCCAGAAAGACACACAATCACTGCCAGTGATGATTATATTGCAAGATACAGCACTGGAAAAAACAGTTTTCACCAACAATCAGATTCATCTCTGACTCCAACAGATTTCCGGTGCTCCTGGCCAGCAGTGCCTGGCTGAGAGCTGTGTGCGGAGAGGACAGGCTGGCAGATGGGCTCTGCAGAGCGAGGTGGCTCCTGGCACCAAGCTAAGGAGTTTCTAGGACAGGTAATCAGTGTGGATGGATCAAAGAGTTCCTTGCCATTGAGTTTTGCTGTAAACAGAGTGCTACCGGATATCCTGTCCCTTGGTCGGCAGTGAAGGGACCTGCAGCAGCTCGTGGATTCTTCTTAGAATGAAAGATGAGTCACTTTTAGGTTGCTGGATTTTCTTTGCTATTACTCCACTTCCTCTGGTTTCTGAAGATAAATAAGAAATGAGAGCCTGGAAATTCTCTTGAGATGTCCTGCAGCTTGTTTGTTTTGTGAAAATACTTCTTGTTATCTAATTTTGTCACACTTGGTAACAGCAGCAGCAGCAGCTTTCCCATAAAACTTGCCCCAAGTCAAGTAACCACAGCTTTGAGAACTGGGCTGCGGAGCACAGAACAGCATCCTGGAAACTCGAAGATGAAGTACTTTCTTCTGCCAACTCATTTGGCATTTCTCTATAGCTTTGCACTAAGTAAACCTGTCCAGGTGTGTCCTTGCTCTCAGATCTTGAGAATTGACATTGCTGCTGCTGAGTTGCTCTGATTGGCTTAAATTAGTTGCAGACTTTCACTGCTGTGAGTCTACATGACAGAAGTTTTTGCTTTGCAGATAATCCTTTGTATTAAAAGATACGGGTTTTGGTTTTGTTTTGTTTTTGTTTTGTTTTGGTTTGGTTTTTTTTCCTGCAGAGAGCTACAAGAAACAATGATTTAGGTGAGTCTGATTGTAATTATCATATAAATAACTGTAGGGCTTGGTGGGGCTGCTTCTCTAAGGCTCATTTTCATTATCTGGTATGGTTTAGAGAATATCTTCCAGCAATCGTGGAAAACAATGTATAGCATTCAGATATGTTTTAAAGTCTCATTCAATGTGATTATTTATGCTGTTGTGGTAGAGAAATTAAGAAGAGTTACTGAGCAGTTGCTACATGGAATGTTCTTTCCCAAATGTAGCCTCAGCAAATCAGAAGACTTTTCACTTTGACTTCTCTCTGATGTGATATAAGGTACTTCCCTGTCTGCTGTACCCAAGACTATTGCACATTTTGGGCGTAACAGCCAATGGCTCCTGCCTGAAAAGCATATTCCAAGTATTTTGGAGTCATAACTGAGGACCATGTCCCAAAGTCTTGTGTCAAATGAACAGTTAACCTGGAAATTAACATCTTGCATGTGTTCAATGTGCATGATAAAGACAGCAATTTCTTTGGTGGTGTTTGTCCCACTTTTACAGAGGTCAGTTAGGATTTTTCTTTAATTCCATGAGCTCTCATGGAGAGCAATGACTTGTAATATTTAGCCTTTCACTCTGAAGGCTCCCAAAGCCTTGTGAGCTAAAATATATTTAGTCATAGCTTTGATTACATCTGCATTATGGTATCTGTATTAATATTAATCTTTTCTGTCCAGGAAGCAAGGCAGACCTAACCAGTCCTACCATATTGTGAATGCTGCATTCCCTCAGTCTGAATTTACTAATCCTTTGTCACATTATTGGGAAAGGAAATTCAGTGAAAGAAATTTCCAAAGGTACAAAAACTTGGTTAGTTGTCTTCTCAGTGCCTTGTATATTCTTTATCTTCTCTCACCTGCCAGGCAGTGAAATAGCTGTGTATGAAGGAGACATCCTCTTGAGAAGAGGACGCCGCAGTGCAATTAACTGTGAGAGTTGTTTATGGCCCAAGTCACAAGATGGACTGGTCAAGGTTCCAATTAACATCTCTTCTGATTTCTGTGAGTGTATGCAAATGGATGCTGTAAAGTTAGCATTGATCTTCAAGTCCCTAAACTCTCTGTTGTTTTATGTTTCTGTGGCATGCACCAAAAGCAATCTTCATCCAAATGAGAATTTATTGATGTGTCTCTTTTGCTAATCTGTTAGCTCTATGGTAATTTGCCTAAGACTCCAAACATTTCAGTTCAATTACCACTAGGAGCACTTTTTGGTACACTCTAATTTTCTTTCAAATCTCTCTCAGAAATATTTCTGCACTAGAACTCCTGTGGAGGCAAAAAAGCAGGAAAAATACTTGGAAGGTTTTTTTCCCACCTTGTTATTTATTTCCTTCTAGTGAGTCAGCAGCTCTGTCCTGTACAAAAGGCTGCAGGACCAATGCCTCAATCCAGAAAATTTTATTCCAGAAGATTTCATTACGGGCTGTGCAGCTCTTCCATCTCCCCCCTGCTGAGGATTCTCTGGACTGAAGCTTCCATACAGACTCTTCTTAAAAGATCTTAGCCTGAGAGAAAATGGCATGGCAGTGACATGTAGCCTGTGTCTGATCCCTGTTCCTGGGGAGAGGGAACCTGCGTTATCATCTGAGCTGAGACAAGCCCAGTCTTTGCATTATCCAGGCTACTCTTCTGCCCATGTGCTTCCAGAACTTTAACACATGCTTTTGTGGTTAGGTTAGGTTAGGGTTATTCCATCTACCTCCTTCTCCCCAAACTTTAAAGATAAGGCAAATGAGATACAAATCAGTTGTAGATGATTCATAACTGAGGAAGCCAAATTAGGCCAAAATGTTCAAGAGCAGATAAACACTCTGATCTTTGTTTGGTACCTGAATAGAAACACTGTGATCTTCAGAGCCTCTGACTGCTGGCTGTCTCAAATGATTCCAAGGGGTGTGTAGCAGTCATTTGTTATCTCTGATAAACAAAATAGGAGTTTGGTGCTTAGCAATGCTCCGATGGTTCATTTGGGCTACTTTAATCCAATTATTTGTATCTGAAACTTTAATTTTTTCCATCCTGTCTAATGGAAAAAACACCACCAGTCTTTTGCTTTCCATCAGCTGTCTCCTCTAGAATAGGCATAAGGGCCAGCTACAATTCTTACATCTCCCTTTAAAAGTTCAGTCAACCTGAAGACCCCTGAAGGCTTTGTGCCCTTTTTCAATTACACTTGTATGATAAAAAGCTAATGGGTGCTATGAACTTTTAAAGGAACGTACCCCATCGGTTCACCTGAGTTTTGATTAACAAAGGAAGATTTCTCTTGGCCCCTTTCTCTTTCTAGCAGTGACAGAGAGGTCTTGGATTGCTGATGCCCTGCAAGAGATCTCCACACTGACCTGTGTGCAGTTTGTAAATCGCACTACGGAAACAGACTATGTGTATGTTGAACGTGGGCAGAGGTAAGCTCCCTGCTTCCTGAGACACTCAAGAGATCTTTCAGCTTCCTTTCTGGTTTGATCTGGAGTTAAGTAATTGCCCCTTTTTGTATCCTGGGAGGCAAGATTCAGGTAGCAGGTGCAGTTTTTCATTTTGCATTAGATATACCAGTACCTGCACCAGTTAATAGGCTGTGGGAATAAATGTGTGTGTGTGGACTTAAAGATAATGAGGCATAACTCAAAGTGAGATCTTTTCCTTAATTGTTGTAAAAATGTAGTGCATTTGTTTCAGGTTCTTTGCCTAACTACTTTAACTGCTTCATCTTAGATTGACATAGCCATTCTGCTGGTTTTAAATCTGCCACACTCATCATGAAGATCTGAAGGGGACTTACAGGAAGGCTGGGGAAGGACTGTTTAGAAGGGCTTGTAGCAATAGGACAAGAAGCAATGGTTTGAAACTGGAGCAGAGTTGGACAAAAGGAGGAAGTTCTTTGCAATGAGAGTGGTAAAATACTGCAACAGGCTGCCCATGGATCTGATTGAGACCCCAACCCTGGAGACATTCAAGAGCAGAGTTGACATGACCCTGGGCAGCCTGATGTAGTTGGAGATGTCCCTGCTGATGGGGGGGGGGGGGGCGGGGGGGTGTAGACAAGATGTTCTCTGAGGGTCCCTTCCAACCCAATACAATCTGTGAATCATGAAGGCTTTATTTCTCCCCCCATGCTGCTTGCCAGCTTTTGGAAGCCTAAATATCTCACAGCAGTGTCTATTTGCATGTTCCCTTCTGTGGCTGCACATCTGGAAGGCCTTGATGCCACAACCACTACATCTATTTCTTTGTATTTGCTGAGTGTGATCATTTTGATTATTGACTACCTCTTTGTAGCTGCTGGTCTTACTTTGGAAAAATTGGAGGACGTCAAGCAGTAGGCCTGGTGAAAAATGGTTGCATGGACAAAGGAGCAATTCAGCATGAAATGAACCACGCACTGGGTTTCATCCATGAACAGGCACGGAGTGATCGGGATAGGTTTGTCAAGATTATGTGGGAACACATCATGGCAGGTATGTCCACTAAAGCTGAAGAGAAAACACATACTTTCAGATTAAAAAAAAAAAAAAGATTCTTCTGTGAACAGCAATGCAAATAAGAATCATGAATAATGCTGGCTGAATTGCAGCAGCAGCAGCACATTCAGTACGATGGAATTTCTCATTCAGTGTTTGTATTAAGGAAATTTCTGTGGCTTCATCTACATTAGTGTGGTCCTCCAAGGTGGATGCAGCCTAAAAGTAGCTCTTTGTTCTTATTTTGAATGCCATCTTGAGCCTAGACTCAGATCCAAAATACCAAGATCATCAGGAATGCAAATTGTTGCAAAGACTTAGCCAGGAGGCAAGACTATGGGATTTTTAGCTGAGGTGGGGTGAAAGATGATCTTCAAGAGAATCATGGTGGGGAATCTCACAGCAAATCTAAGGGAAAAACATGGAAATGGGGAAGGCAGCAGGCTGGCATCTTGACACTGCAGTGAGTGAAATGAACATAGCTTAAAACATAGACTCAATGTGGAGTCCTGCCTCTTAAATAGAGTATAAAGGCAAAGGGAAGGGAATAACATGGTATATAATCTGGTGCCACCCCTTGGGTAGGGTTTTCCACCCTAGGGTTCAGCAGTTAACCCTTAATTTACAACAAGAATGGAAGGGCAGCCACTGGCATGTGCAAAATTCTTGGACCTGGCATGATGTGAGAGGAAGGTCTGGAATTATTTCCCTTCTTCAAGAGAGAATAATACACACTGCCATAAAAAGGACCTATGGAGAGCAATCAGAACCTGGTAAATCTGTAGAGGGAAGACAGGTGAATGTTATTTAGGGAAAGGAATGCAGGATAAATAGTTTGGGCATGTGCCCTTCATCTGTGTGCTGGGGACATGGCAGCATATATGGAGCTCCATGCTCTAGGGAAGGTGATCCCAGGGAATATGAGAAAGTGGTACATAGAAGGAAAGTAGGGGAAGAAAGGATGCAAGAAATCACTTGTCTGGCAGTTCTGAAAGAGCTGGACAACCCATACCAGTTGTAAAAAAATAACAGTGTTCTTAGTTCATCATAGAAAATAATTGTAAATGAGACTGGACAATTTGAATACAAAATCCTAGGAGGTCTCTTCAACAAACAAGATATTCAATTCTTGTGTCATGCACAGCTGAAAATACATCTATCTTTTGCTCCAGATGGAACGTGATTGTTTTTACTGCAAATTCCTAACACACTGTTCTCCAACCTTTTTTCAGCTATTCCCATGATATCCTAAGTAAATTCCATTTGTGCTGTTCTTTATTGAGGTTTCAGCTCCAGCGTTAAGGCATAATTTTGCTATGAATTGTTTGCCATTGCACAACGAGGCTGTGCTGTGTTTGAAATGCTAGCAAAGGAGGTGCTGGGAGACAGGAGTTAAAAACATGAAGTTGCACCAAAGACAGCAGACACAAACAAAATCTTACACTAGTTTTGCAGGGTGAAGTCCACAGGTTCAGATATCATCATCCCTCAAGGATACAGATGTAACCTAGCTCTGATTCAGGCACAGTACCACAAAAGCATAACAGAGGGGAAAAAGATGAAGAAGATAAGATGATGGAAAAGGAGATGGGGCTTATCTTCAGTGTGTTAACAGCATTCACCAGGAGCAAAGGCTGGGAAGATTGGCATGACAAGAGAGTTAGAATGCAGAGTGTGTGCAGCACAAGCACTGTAGGGAAAAAAAAAAAAAGGCAAAGATATGCAGGGAAAAAGAAATGGAACACAATTATGTTCATGAGGACTGCTAGGGTACATCTCCTGTAAAAACATGCTGCTATTAACAGTGCTGATGGCAGAGCTCCCACTGACCTCTGTGGTGCAGAACTAGACCTCAAGACCTTTTGCAGCTTCCCAGCTCTCCCACACAAGCTGTTATTCCCTTGCCAGGACTGCAGTACTGAGGATGTTTGCTGGGTTTTGTTATTACCCAGCAATTCACTTTGGAAGCAATCCTGCTTCTTTGTTTTGACAAAATGCAGCCTGGTGTTTTGCTGTCCACTTAGCTACTTGAAATTCAGATTGGTTTCTCTCAGACTTTTGGGGAAAAACCCCTACAGTCAGTCTTCAGCCAAAGCTTCCTTTTCAGCCCTTCTGAGTCATTACACTTAGATTCTGGCAGAGGGAGGGTTTAGGGGTCTTTTAGGGTGGAAAAGATTAGTTAAGTTCCCACATGTGTGCAGGTCTGGACAACCAAATCTCTATGGCATGTGATGAGAGAGACCAGTAGTTTTGCTGGCAGTACCTCTGTCCAGCCAGGCTGCTATTACTTTTTCTTTTCTTAGCAAACCAATTCAGCAAAGCACTTCTGTGCCAAACAGTAGCCATATGCTTAAATGTTTCACTGCATTTGAACTGTGTTCTCTGTTCATCACCTCAAAAGAAACTGTGCACTTGCTGATAATTCTTTCTGAAGTCAGCAGAGCTGATAAGAGGAGCTGAGATAAAAACCCAACAGAGTCAGGAAAGCCAATGCTGTTGAGAACTCATTTGAGCCTTAACTGAGTTTTTGAGCTGTGAAAAGCTCCAAAGCCATGTTTATCCCCAAACATTCTGTAATTCAGGGTTATGAAGGTTCTCTTTGCAGTTTCTAGCCCTCTCTAGGACCAGTGCTGAAGGACGTTGCTGGAAGTGACTGGCTCTGATTGCAAGCCTGCCAGCCAAGTTGTACAGACTCCAGAGATTTTTCTGACAAGTGTCCAACCCTGAACTCTTGTCCAGATGGTGTGTGATTCACAAACCACTAGATGCAATAATGAAGGTGCAGATGTTGAACTGGAAAGGAGTGCTCAGTCGTTAGGGCATTAGCCTCAATGCCAGGCTGACTGTATCCAGCTCCCCGCTCTGGCACTGCTTGTCTGTCTTACCACGGACAAGAGACCCTGGCTGCAATTCATGTTCTCCAGTCAGTGGGGAATAGATACCTTCAGGAGAAACCCTCTCCAGCTGTGTCTTTTTTCTCTCTTCCTCTCCTCTCACCATCCCAGGAGCCTTGATGAATGGCTTCAGTGCCTAACTTAGAGAAATAAAAGTAGGTGATACAGATTCCAATCTGTGTCCCTGGGCCCCAGTCTTGTACCAGTTTAATGCTTTCTTTCCTCATGTGGTCTTTTTAAGGCTTAATAGTCTTAAACATCACAGAACAGAAACATCTACACGTCACAGAGAAGTGAGGAGGTGCTGAGCAGCTATGATGAGAGGGGCTCTGTCAGCAGCTATATTCAGACAGAATGTTTCTATCTGCTCTCTCACAAGTCATATTACTTCACAGTGGTCACTGCTGATGGGTTTGAGACAAAGCCAGAACATGGCTGATTACATGCCCTTTGGGGCAAGTAACAGGCAAACTGTATCCTTTTCTTTCATGGTCTTATAACCCTCTGGTGGAAGGATGTGGCAGTATAAGTTGGTGGTCACCATAACTCTGAATTTTTGATCTAGGTAGCCAGATTTCCCTCTCAGGGTATGGATGCAGCTTTGGGGACACAGATTGGATGCTTATAATGTTCAAGATAATGCAGAGAAATATACATGGAGAAGCCCTAATGAAGATAGTCAGATCAATACCTTTACTTGAAGAGTGGAACTGATTGTTTATAGAAAAAGTTTAACTTTTTTGATTGTTTATATACTGAAACCTACTAGACTGAGTGGAAATGCATTCCCAGGGGCTTCAAAAGGCTCTGGTGGTTTTGATAGATCCAAGATCTCAAGCTGCGCCAGGGGAGGTTTAGGCTGGAGGTGAGGAGAAAGTTCTTCACAGAGAGAGTGGTTGGCCATTGGAATGGGCTGCCCAGGGAGGTGGTGGAGTCACCATCCCTGGAGGTGTTCAAGAGGGGATTGGACGTGGCACTTGGTGCCATGGTTTAGATAGTCATGAGGTGTAGGGTGACAGGTTGGACTCGATGATCCTTGAGGTCTCTTCCAACCTTCTTGATTCTTGATTCTTGATTCTTGATTCTTGATCTCATGAGAACAAGTATTTGTATCCCAAGTTACATTAAGGGATTATAACAGCAGGCAGTGAAGTATTAGACCAGCAACAGTTATTCTGATTGAAATGTTGTTTTCCTACCTTACAGGGGAGCAAGGGAACTTTGGAAAAGTGAATTCCAAAAACCTGGGCCTGCCCTACGACTACTCATCAGTGATGCACTACGGCGCGTAAGCTGTTTCCTGAGATGTCTTTGCAAAGGGGCAAACAACCTTTTGGACCTTCTGCTCAGATCTAGGAACAAGCAACTGTTCTGTGCAGGGAATTCCTTTTGATTTTCCTTTAAAATTGAGCGAATTGATATAATTTCCTTCGTCAGCAGGCTCCTTGGATAACAGAGTTGATACGGACAGAAGAAAAGAAAAAAAAAAGACATTTTCTTTCCCTGTACTCCTGTCTCTTGCAAGAGACCTTAGACATGGCTAAGGTCCATGGCCATCAGCAGTTCTGAGTCAGCCAGCACAGCTGACTTGAGTTGGCTACAGGGGTATCCCAGACCATAAGCATCACACTCAATATAATGGAGGAAGTTTGCTGTGGAGAGAGGAGTTTTTCAGTGGAGCTTTTTCTCATCTTGCTTCTCTTCTGCTCTTGAGGACTACCTCCCTGCTTAGTGTAACTGCTGCTGCATCTTTACTGGGCTGAGTATAGCTTTATATACTTTCTGTTGATATTGGTACCAGTTTGGCTATTTCATTAAATCCTTTTTCATTTCAACCTGTGGGCCTTCTCTCCCTTTCCTCATCCTCCTTCTCTGCTGGGGAGGGGTCATTAGGTGACAGAGTAACTGCCATAGTTTAGCCCCAGATACAGGCTAAATGTAGACGCTGCTCTAAATCAGCTCTGGAATTTTTTTCTTTAATGTAGTAGCAGCTGATCATAGACAATGCTATTTAGGTACAGAGAGAACAAAAAATGGGCATTGTTTTTAAGGTCATTATAATATTGTGTGCTGCCTCACTCATCTGTGAATATTATCTAAGGCTGCATTTTACCCCATAATGCACAAGCTTGTATCATGTGCCTTCTCCTTTATTTCCATGAGCAAGGAACAGCTTTGAACAAAACTGTGGAATAAAACTTGTTTAGCAGGAGGCAGGAAATTGCAGACAGCACATAATTAGTAACTGAGACAGAACTATTCCTGCTCCTCTGCCTCTGGAAGCATGAGGGTGGGATTCACTTCATTTTGCCAGGACCTTGGCAAAAGTTCTCCTCACTCAGGACAGTGCAGCTTTTTCTCATTTCTTGCTTTCTGCTGCTGCACACAAACTGGCTGCCAAACTGGAACCTTTTCCCCCTTTTCCATTGACATTCTGGCATGTGGTACATGAATATGCTTATGAGAGAACTTCCCTGTCTTAGTGATCTAGAGAGGTGATTTCCTTCTTTCTCCAGGTATGATTTCTCCAGCACTCCAGGGAAACCAACAATTGTAC
Source organism: Indicator indicator (assembly GCF_027791375.1). NCBI lineage: Eukaryota > Metazoa > Chordata > Aves > Piciformes > Indicatoridae > Indicator > Indicator indicator. The sequence goes on along the minus strand of NC_072013.1, from coordinate 10,229,260 downwards.
CAGTTCCTGACCCCACTATACCCATTGGGCAGAGAGAAGGGCTGAGTAACTTGGATGTAGCTAAAATCAACAAGCTCTACAAGTGCAGTAAGTGCTGTAGATAGAAGGTATGTGAATCCTTATACAGCTGACGTCTGTAGGCAGTGTCAGACACCCCAAGTGGCCTTGAACACTTCCAGGGAGGGGGCAGAGAGGGAGACTGCTCACACTGTCCTCCCTCCAGTAGGCAGCCACCATCAGCTAAATATGTTACCAAATACCCTAACTTGCTTTATTTTACTCACTGGTGTTGAGTAACTTTCACACTAGGAACACAAACACAATTGTAAGCATCATTCATTTCTCTTTATAAGCTCAACTGATGCAAATGGGCAGAGAGAACTGTCAGGCATTTCTGGAAAGTTTTGTTGCAGTTTCCACTCTTTTTAACACTGTTTGGTTCTTCCCTTCAGATTGCTGTAGCAATCTACTTTACTATACTTTCCTCTTAGTTTGTATTTATAGACACATCCAGTGTATGCATACAGAGAGGATTTAAAGGTCAGATGCAGCTTATATTTTGGTGTTTGGGGTTTTTCTTTGTGTGTATCTTTTCTGTCAATGTTAAAGTAGAACCTTACCAAAATTTGGCAGTGGGACTTTTGGATTGTTTTACAAGAATAGTTTCAGCTAAGAGGCTGCTGCCAGGCTCTTGTTTATGTGTGTGAAAGGAAAGATTATGGGTGAAATTATAAAAATTTGGAGTGAATGCTCAGCACAATTGAGTATAGTGGACCTTGCTAACCAAGTGTGTGGAAAAACCCCTTACAGTTATATGTTGAACTGTCAGGCATTTCTGGAAAGTTTTGTTGCAGTTTCCACTCTTTTTAACACTGTTTGGTTCTTCCCTTCAGATTGCTGTAGCTCTGTGTTGCCTAAATCCAAAGGCTCCTTCTCCTCTGTCAATTACCCATCCCCATACCCGAACAATAGCCGCTGCCTGTGGCTGATCCGCATCCGTCGAGGCAAGGTAATTTTTATCAGGAGGTTAAAAAAAAAAAGGGTTTGAACCACAGTGTCAAGGTGGCACAGCATTATTTCATTATTATGACTGCCCTCTGGGAATCATTTTCAGGGACCAAGACATTTGTTTTGTTAGGCAGTGAATGAAAAGGCAGTCTCAACAATTTTCATAAGACTATCAGATGCATTATTTAACCTGATCTTTAGCCAGTTGAGATTGGATGGCTTTTCAAAGACAAGCAAGAGTCAAACATCAATCACTGGGCTCAGTAACAGCGTGCCTGGGTGAAAATCTGTCCTCTTTTTATACAGAAGCTAGCATTTCAGTGATAACATGCAGAGTAAAATGAATACAAAGTCCTAGCTCACCTCATAATAATTAGATGGTTTGAATCTTTACCTGTGTATAGCATGAAACCCAACACCTGTTTTCTTGTTTCTCAAGATTTTCCTGCAGTTTGAGGCTTTTGATGTCCAGCCCTCCTCAGACTGTTCTTCTGACTATATGAGAATTTACAACGGGAACAGCAAGAATTCCCCTGTCTTGCTGGACAAATACTGTGGGAAAGGGCCACTGCCCTCCTTAGTGGCATCTGGATCGATGATGCTGGTAGAGTTTGCAAGTGATGAGAGCATTACAGCCACAGGATTCAGAGCTTCCTACAACAGGGGTATGAACACTCCCTTACAGAGCTTGGAGAACAATGTTAAGAGTATTCATATGGAAGAAATGAAAGATTTGAACATGTGCTTTTTACTTCCATAGCAATTGCTGATGGAGAAGGCTAGGCAATGATGGGGGCTGAAGGTCAGCAGGAAACAGAAAATTACATGTTGCATGGGCCTCATGTTAGTGATCCTGAGAACTCACATTCTTCTGAGAGCCTCTTTGAGGCTTCTTCATGTCTTTAGAACAATTCCTTTAAATAAAAACAATGCAATGACTGTAACCAACAGCAGCAGTGCAGCCAAAGAGCATAAAGCCTGCAGAGCTCAACAAGAAGTCCCAACCTGTGAGATGTAAAGCCACTGTCTGAGCAATGTGCTTTCCAAGGTTTGGTGGCATTGTGTGCAACAGGAGAGGCACTACCCTTGGGTCACTTAGACTTCCTGATTTCACGGTATCACAGTATATCAGAGGTTGGAAGGGACCTCAAGAGATCATCAGGTCCAAGCTCCCTGCCAAAACAGGATCACCTAGGGTAGCTTGCACAAGAATGCATCCAGGTGGGTTTTTGAAACTTTCCAGAGAAGGAGACTCCACAAACTCCCTGGGCAGCCTGTTCCAGTGCTCTGTCACCCTCACTGTAAAGAAGTTTCTCCTTATGTTGAGGTGAAATCTTCTCTGTTCTAGTTTGAACCCATTGTTCCTTGTCCTATCACTGTGAACCACCAAAAAGAGGAGCCTGGCCCCCTCCCCTTGACACCCACCCCTCAGATATTTATAGACATTGATCAGATCCCCTCTCAGTTTTCTCAAGACTAAACAGCCCCAGGGATCTCAGTCTCTCTTCATAGGGGAGATGCTCAAGTCCCCAAATCATCCTCGTGGCTCTCCATTGGATTCTCTCCAGCAGAGAGAGGCTTTTGTTAGGTCACATGAAACAGTGTTTGCTGTGGTCACTTGGATGGGTGTCTGTTACAGGAATGCACAAATGCATCACAGGCTGCTGGATACGATTCTCTTGTGCTGCGACACGCTTTCAGTTCCAAGGCAGTAGCCCAAATAACCTCTTACTGCCTTATTTCAACACAAAATGCAAACTTCAAAAGCATAAATTGAAGAAGTCTTAGAAATGTGCCAGTTGTACTCTTGCATTAGTCTTGATGGAGTCATTTCCAGATAGCATTAGATGTAGCTGGATAATGCAATCTTGACTACTTGAGCCAATTCTTTTCTGAAAGAGCAGTAAGTTCGAATGCTGTGCTAATATGGTAGCACTCAATTGTAAAGACAGATACAGCTTTAGATGCAGCTGTTTTCTGTTCTCCAAAGGTTACTTAGCAGCCATGTTTTAAGTTCCTTCAGTGCAGCTGCTGATACAAATGCTAAGCAAAGAAATAATATATTTCAGCAGTCGATTTTCATGCTGGCACATTTCTTCTTGGGTTGAAAGAAAAATACAATAGAGTATAAGCAAGCTCACTTCTACTGCCAAAATACTCCTCTTAATATGCCTTTTTTTGTCTTTCTTCTTTGCTCCTCAGTGAATTGTGGAGACACTTTCACAGGCTTCAGTGGAGTCATCACCTCTCCAAACTACCCCAATAAATACCCCAAAAACCGAGCATGCTTCTGGGTCATCAGTTCTCCAGTGGGATACAAGGTAAGGCACAGATTAGTTCACTTGTGGGTTCCATCAGTGTTCTGTAATGGAATCTCTCTTTGCATTGGAGAATAGCAGTGATAATGTTGGTTTTTGAGCAGGCATTCTCAAGAGTAAAAATCTGAACACAAAAATCTAGTTTAAGAAGTTGTGCTGGATCTTGGTTTCTGAGGTGTTCAGCAAGGGAAAATCTTTACACATACATGTGACCTCTTACAAATTTAGCTTGCACCAGGAGGCTTTGTTCAGAGTAATCCCTAGGTAAAAGTTCCCACTAGAAAATGGAAATATTGCACAGGTGCTGGTTTTATATTTCTCTAGAGAAAAGAATTTAAAGCATACACAATAAATCTTGTCCCTTGCTTCTCCTTCCAGTACAAATGCTGATGAACTAAGCAAATGATTTGCTGTTCATTTGCATTAAAATAGGGGATCAGGATGTGGTGCAAACACAGAATGGGGAAAAAAATTAAATAGTTTGTGCTTGTTACAAAAGGTAAGAGAAAAGGATATAACCTGGATGCAAAGTGCTTTGTTTTTATTTTCTCCAGATATCTCTCAAAATGTTATTCTTTGAGCTGGAAGATAGTGACAGATGCACCTATGACTATTTGCTCATACATGATGGAAGCCGACCTACATCACCTGCAGTTGGACCTTATTGTGGGACAGACAAGGTGGTGGACTTCACTTCCACTGGGAATTTTGTGCTGGTTGAATTTCACAGTGATATAGTTTGGGAGTTTCCTGGATTTGTGATGAGTTACACATTTGGTAGGTAGCACTATACAAATGGGAGTTGGAAAACACAGAATGAAAGTAAGAGGTAAAGCTAGCCAAAGGTAAAAGTCACCAATTCCAGCAAAGAAAAAAAAATATAGCTCCCTGATACCTTTAACAAGCTTGAAGCTTGATCTTAAGTCTACAGTGGTGTAACTTGCACGGTGAATTGTGAACAAAAGTGTTCCTGCTCATGGGATGCCTCTGTTAAGGATTTTTTTTTAGAGGACTCCCATTGCTGGTGTTGTGTGGCCACTACAACAGCAGAACTGAAACTATCTAAGGAGATCTTCAAGAACATCTTGTGATAGAAACTATACCCATACAAAATCCAGAATATGGCTATGTAGCAACTTTAACTTGTGTTCTAACAAATGTTTTTGCCCAGCCTTAACATGCATTATGAACCTTCAGATGTGTTCATTTATCCTTTGCAGCCAAGTTCCTGTAGGTACCTTAGCTTAGCCTGGAAATTACCATTTTGCACTGAAGGTGCAAGCTAGGATGTTTGTATAGCATCTCATCCCAAAGAACTGTACTATTCCTCTGTGAGATAACCAGGGCTGGGAACAGATTTAACTAAACAGTGAAGAGTGGCAGGAGCAAGCAGTGAGGGAGAGGGAACAGACTGAAGCACCTATTGCTGCCCCTTGGTAGTGGCCTGAGTCAAGTATTGAATTTGTTCATAGGGTATTGCCAAAATATTTCTTAAAAATGAGGCATGAAAACCTAAGGCAAAGTCCATTGAGTGTAAACAGAGCCAGTAACTTTGGAGAACATGTTGGGTGTGAAGTACTGTGTGTGTAGAGAGAAATGTTCTACCTCTGAGGAGATGTCTGAAGAGGAGAAAGAAATTGCTACTGTAGACAGCTAACGCTTTGCCTTGACTTGATGTATTCACAATGAAATGCCAATGCCAAACTGGAAGATGCCAGAATGTAATAAATAATAAAAGTTCTTGCTGCAATTGTACCTTTGTGAAGAAGAGCACACAGAAAATGCCAATTTGCTTTCCTGGTCTTAGGAAGGTAGCCAAGGAAATTTTCAATTATGCTGATTTATGGTTTGGTTTTGGTTTGTTGGTTTTTGGGGTTTTGTTTTGTTTGTTTTTTCCTTTTTAAGGCTCTGTAATGTTTCCTTTTTAAGGCTCTGTAATGTTTCCTTTTTAAGCACTGGTTAATTCTCACCCTCAGAAGAATGATAATTGGTAAGTTGTGGACATTGGGTCTAGAGCTTGCTTGCATCAGGATGGGAAAGTGCACGAGCAGCAGGTAACAACTATTTGTAGCTCTTACAAGCTCCTGTCTTCTGGCTATACAAAATATTCCTTCATTTAATTTGGCTCCCCATTTAGATTGGCACCTTTTTGGAGGATGTAATGATTGCAGCAGCTTGAGAGAAAATTAAACTATTTCTATTTTTAACCTGAGCTTCAGACTGCACAAAAGCTAATTCTTCTCCCTGGGTCTGAAGTCTTTCATGGAGGTGCAAAACTAACAACCCCATGACAACTCTGGTTGTATATAAAGTTGAACAGGTCCCTCTCTTAAATACACAGTGCTGAACAGCTTTGTAACTTGAGTATTACTTTAGGTTTCCATCCCATGGCCTCGTGGGGGGCTTTACATGGGTCAAAGATTTTAGATGTTCACCTATATTTGGTAAAGGAGCATGAACAACATGTTGAAACAGGCTGAAATAGAATGTGAAGAATAAGTTCTCTCTTTTACAGGAAAAGCTTTTCAATCTGAGATCTAAAGGTTCTGCTTTTCATGAGTTCTGTTAGGGGTCCTTGTTAACCATTTTCCTTAGGGATATGCACACAGCACATGTGGAGCTTCCACACATGCTCCAAACCACCTTCTGACCCTCTGCAGGTATCAAAACCTTCAGCTTTCTTCTAATTATTGCTAAAATCTCTGGTTTCCTGCCAGCAGTCTCCAATTAAGTTATACATCTGTGGGCCAACAAACAGAAAAATGCACAATACAAACCACCCTGATGAATGGCATCCTTCTTATAGTGCTCTTGGTCATTGCTGCTCATTTTCACCCACGTTTTGTTGTGAGTTATCTAGCAGTGATAAATAAATAAATAAATAAGTGTATTCCCATATGTACATCTGTCATGACCCAAACATGGATTACCTTAATTGTTTAGAAAACCAGCTCTGTGCTCAGACAAACTTGCTTCCACAAGCCTCTGTGTGTGCAAGAGATAAGAGTGTTTGTGTCTGTGCATTCCAGTCTTACCTGCTTTGGGAAGGGCCAGCTTCTTATCTGGGAGGCAAATCAGGGCCTTCAAGTGCTATGTTCTTGTAATCTGTAAGAACCAGAGCAGAGATCTGACTGTTAATGCTGCAAGAGGAAAAACATCCTGGAATAAAGCACTACAGAAAGAGACCAAAACTGCAGTACTCCTAGGGAGGGGGTTGTGTTTAATTTAAAACCAATTTCCCTCGCATAAGTAAATAACTGTGGTGGAGATGACATTTGCTTGCATGACTACAACCCCAGTTAAAGAATCATAGAATGTTTTGGATTAGAAGGGATCACAATAAGGTCACCTAATCCAAGCAGGGTCACAGTGTCACAGAAAACATTTGGTTGGAAAAGACCTCAAAGATCAACCCTCGGCCCACCACTGAAGGGTCAACACTAAACCATGTCCCTAAGCGCCAGGTCCACACTCTGCTTGAGAACCTCCAGGGACAGTGGCTCCACTGCTGCCCTGGGCAGACCATTCCAATGTTTGATAACCCTCTCTGTGAAGAAGTATTTCCTAATATCCAGCCTGAAACTCCCCTGCTGCAACTTGAAACCATTTCTTCTAATCCTGTGGCTTGACATCAAGGAGAAGAGGCTGCCCCCTCCTCGCTCCAACCTCCCTTCAGGTAGTAGGGTCATCTTCAACTAGATCATGTTGCTCAGAGCCCTGTGCAACCTGATCTTGAATGTTTCCAGGGATGCAGCAACCCATTCCAGTGTCTCAATACACTCACTGTAAAACATTTACTCCATATATCTAGCCTAAATCCTCCCCTCTTTTAGTTTAAAACCATCACCCTGTGTCCTCCAGCAACAGGCCCTGATAAAGCGTTTGCCCCCATCTTTCTTAGAGGTTCTCCTTTTAAGTGCCAAAAGGCTGCAATAAGGTCTTTTCTTCTCCAGGCTGAACAACCCCAACTCTCTCAGCTTGCCTTCATAGCAGAAGTATTCCAGCCCTCAGCTAATTTTTGTGACTCTCCTCTGGATTCAGTCCAGCAGGTATATGTCTTTTTTTGTGCTGAGGACTCAAGAGCTGGACTCAGTACTTTAGGTGAGGTCTCGCCAAAGCAGCGGAGGAACATCATCTCCTTCAACCTGCTGGCCACAGCTCTTTTGATGCAACCTAGAGTGCATGTTGACCTTTTGGGCTGTGAGTGCACATTGCCAGCTCATGTCCAGCTTTTCATCCACCAGTACCCCTAAATCCTCCTTTTTTGTTCAGGAAGGACTTGTCTTCAGTGAAGCCATGCTGGCTCTCAAATCACCTCCTTGTCCTCCGTGTAACTTAGCATAGCTTCTAGGAGGATCTGTGCCATGATCTTCCCAAGCACAGAGGTGAGGCTGACAGGTCAATAGTTCCCAGAGTTGTCCTTTCTACCCTTTTTGAACAGAATATGTTTCTACCCTTTTTGAACAGAGTATGTTTCACTTTTCCAGTCACCGAGGGCTTCACCCAACTGCCACAATTTTTCAAGCATTGTGGAGAGTGGCTTGGCAACTACACAAGCCAATTTTCACAGGAATGCAGGATGCTTCTCATCACAGACTTCAAGGTCTAAGGGTCCTTTGGTAGTCACACACCTGATCTTCTGATAGAGCAGGAAGGGCTTTCTCCCTCAGTCTCCATCTCATAGCTGATTAACTCAGAAGGTGAGGGATGAGAGGCTGACAGTGAAGACAGGCAAAACAGTTAAGTACCTCAGCCTTTTTCCTCATCCCTTGTTAACAGTTTACCAGTCTTGCTCATTGTGGGGACTATGCTTTCTCTGACCTTCCTTTTCTGGCTGACATACCTATACAAGCCCTTATTATTTTCTGCATCCCTTGCCAAATTCATCCCCAGGGGTGCCTTGGCCTTCCTGACACCCAGGCAGCATTTGCTGCCATACCTATGCAGGACAGAGAACATACACCTTACTGTGCAACAACTGAGTTTGGGGAGGTGAAGATGTATGAACCAAAGACCATCTCATCTCTCCTACAATTGAAACAGAAATCGAAAACCTTATGGGTTAAGTCGTCACACGGGATTTTAATAATTGGAGTTCTCTTTATCATGGGAAACACCTGCAGGCAAGAAAAGACATAAAAGCTGCTGGTGTTCAGCTGCCAGGTGGCCTTCTGGTGCAGCAGCTGGAGGACCTGCGGGGGCCGGGCGCCCTCTGGTGGACACCAGCAGCGGAACACGAATGTACCTCGCTCCTTTTCTACAAACACGAGAGAGTGAGGTCTTCTCCTGTCCTGGTCACGATTCTCAATTCCATCTGAATAGATAAGTTCAGCGTCTTTAAAGTGTCTTGCTCCCAGCCCTGCGCCTCTGTTAGTGGTGCTCCCTGGATAAGAAGGTTCTTTGGGTCACTGCTTGTATTTTGTATCATAGAGCAGCATTAGCTTGCACTGTTAACACTCAGGCTCAAATTTCCTCTTTTCCCATTGACCAGCTCAATAGCAAAGGCAACGTCAAATTAAGTCTTCTCTTTGTGTAAATTGTGTTTTATATTTGTCTCAATTCCCAGATTTATGCCTACAGTGCATAGAATTTCCAGGTGGTCTCTAATACAACTGCTGGACACGCACAAAGTTTGGCTACCAAGTTTTACACAGGTGTCTTTCTGGTGTTCTTTATCTGAAAACTTGAGAGGGGAAACTCTGTTTTTCCCCCTGTAACTTTAGCTTTGTTCAGATAGTAATGACCTTACTTCTTTGAACTGATCAGTAAGCTTCCTAATTTGTGTGGGTTTTACAGTATGGGCTTATCTATTAAACTGGAAAGAATGCAAAATGTAATTGTAAGCCCACGTGATTAAGAGGATCACTCATGGGAACCAAACCGCCCCTGGAACTACATTCAGTAACTTTTGTTTACAAATACTGCAGGTTGTTCACTTCTGAAGGCACATAAACACTGGCAGCAGTATTGGCTGAAGTAACTGGAGTTTTGCAGTTCAGCTAATTACATGCCTTTCTGAATCAGAATCTTACCAAAAAACCAAAAAGGGTAACTTGAGCACAGTGCTAATTCTCATTAGAAAATACACTTTTTTGTCTTACTAACACCCAACAACAGCTAACGGCCCAAAAGTCAACACGCTACTAACTATGCCTGCATGGCGTACATTGGCATGTAAGCTGTGATGCTGCACTGGAACTTCAAATTATAGAAGAGCAGATTTACACTGGATGTTAGGAACAACTTCTTTACTATGAGAGTGGTGGAACACTGGAACAGGTTGCTCAGGGAGGCGGTTGAGGTCCCTTCCCCAGAGATATTCAAGGAGAGGCCCGACAAGACCCTGGGCAACCTCATCTAGTTGAGGATGTCCCTGCTGACTGTGGGGAGGTTGGACTGGATGACCTTTGGAGGGCCTCTCCAGCGTAGACCACTATGATTCTGTGAATCTATGAACTGCTGTAAGCAGTTACTTAACTACATGAGAAACCAGCCAAGCACCCGGCCTGCCGGTCCTCCCTTTCCCCCTTCACAAGTGACAGCTCTTTTCGTTGCTGTGGGAACAGCAAACACGCGGCAAAGAGAGCTAGGCCAGGCGCCGGGGGAACCCTGACAAGCAACGAGGCCGAGGCAGCACCCACCCCGTGGCGTCAAGAAGGCCGCCCTCTGTGCCCTCCTGCGCGGGGAGGAGTCGCTGCCGGGCCTTCTCTCCTCCCCTGCCCGCCACACGGGGTACGAAACCAACTAGCCATGCCCATCGACCAGAAGCTCCCATTACCATCAGCCCCACCGCGGTGCCTACCGGGAAACGGAGTCTTGGCAAGCCCCACCGCTTGGGTTCCCGCTGCTGTCAGACTACAGATACCACAATGCATCGCGCGGCAGGACAGGATGTTGTCGGGCAGGGCCGGTAGCTCCCGGCATGCCTGGGGCAGGGGACGCTGCAGAACCCTGGGCAGGGTAGTTCTTCTGCGAGGATCATCTGGCAGCTGGGGGCGGGCTGAGCGGTACAGAGGACTACAACTCCCGGGGGGCCTTGCGCCGGGGAGGGGCAGAGCCGGCCGGCGTGCGAGGGGTGGGAGGGCGGTGACGCATCCTCCCCGTTACCGATAACTCCGGCTGGCTGCCGCGATTCCGTGCTGTAGACAGACTCTGCGGGCTGTAGAGCAGAGGCGGGAGTATGGAGTTTAGCATAGTGGTGATGCAGCGCTGTGCTTGAGCGCTGGGCCGTCCCAGTCTCGCCCCCTGTAGTGCCATGGATAGCCGGTGCTATGGGTGTGCGTCCAAGTTCTCTGTCTTCAAGAAAGAGGCAAGTCCGGCTGAGGGGGGACAGGACTCGCGTGTGCCTGCCCAGAAGTGTGAGGGTCTGAGAGGGGAACCGGGGAACTGCTCTCGCCAGGCGACTGGGCCCGCACCTCGGCCAGCATCGCAGTTTTGTGCTGCTTCCTGAGCTCTCGTGGTGCTTGGTTTCAGTGTGTCTTGAAATAGGGGTGAATACTTACAAAAAAAAAAAAATTAGGTGCCGTTAGATGCCATAGAAACCCACACACGCTTTGTTGCTCTATGAGATGTGTCTCTGTTTCCAGCAGGAGTTACGTGCTGGTGGTCAGATGCTCGTGAGCGTCTCCGTATCTTTAGCACCAGCATCTCATGATACGGTTCTCTTTCAAAGTCAGCACTACCTCAGCGTTATTTTTAGTGCACCTTGGCATGGGCGTTGCTCCTGCATGTGGCCGGCCAGAACTATGGGTTCTGTGCGTGGTGACTCCGTGATGAAGCCCTGTCCTGCCCCTCCTTTGTGTCTCTGCAGTGTGGATGCAAGAACTGCGGACGGTCGTTCTGCTCAGGCTGCCTTAGCTTCAGTGCAGTGGTTTCCCGCTGTGGAAGCACTCAGCAGAAGGTGTGCAAGCAGTGCCATGGAAAGCTAACTGGGTAAGGTTGGAGTGTTTCTTCACTCAAAGTCAGCATCCTGTTGTGTTCCTTCATTTTGCCACCCAATGCTGTGTTGCAGAGCTGTGCCTTGCACTTGTGCACTGCCTGTACCCCAGAGTCTCCAGCCAGGCCGTTGCTGAGCTGCTGTTAGGTGCACTGGAATCAGGATTTGTGAAGCTGTTCTGTATGGTGACAGAATAGTCTGAAAGAACCAGGTTTGAATCATGGATAGACACTGAATGCCTATGGATATCTTAGCCAGACAAGACCAGGTTAAGCCCCAGCATGGTTTTGCCCAGGAATCTACACCTCTTTGTAAGCACTAGCAGTCTTTTCAGATGTGTTGTAATTGAGCAGCTTGACAAGGTGACACTCAAAGTGTTTTTACCTCTCTAGGCTGTGACACAAATGAGGGGTCCCTGCAATGTGAAGCCTGAAGACTCAAAGTTTTGTGTCATGAAATTGATTTGCTTTTAAAAGAGAAAAAGATTTGCTTTTAAAAGAAAAAATATTTGAAAACATAACCTATAGGTTGCCTGTTGAAAACAAACAAAAAGTAATGCACTCTGGTTAGGTTACACACATCAAGTAACCTAAGAGCACAAGTTTACACCTCTCTGAACCAATTCTGTGTCCTCTTCCTTCTCTTAGAGTTCTCTTTTACCTCCCTTCATCCTTTCTTTCCTGTAGCAAGGAATTTTCACCAGTGAGTTTGGAATTTCGTGGCTTTGCAGGTGTCTAAAGCAGAAGAGCCTCTCCTTAGCTGAGGTCTTCAATTCAGAAGCACTGGCTCATGAAAACAGAGTGAGCTATTGATGGTGAAAATGCAGTATTGAGTGCCTCAGTTCTGAAATTTTCTGGTTTCCATTAACAAATCCAAAGCCATTAAGAAAAGAGGGCAGCCTTTCTCCATGTTTCTTTTGTGGGTTTTGTTTTTGGTTTGTTTTGTTTGTTTTTTTTTTTTTTTGTCTATTCAATGTTAATACTAGGCAGTTACATCAGAAAAAAATCCTTCCTAGTTTGGAGAGCAAGCAGATAATACACGTAGGCTACAGCTTTGTCAGCTGCACACATTGATGTTCTTCTTGCAAATAGCTTTCAGAACAGAAACCTTAGAAGTGGGAAGGGGTCCAACAGTGTTGCATTCATTCATTGCTGTACAGGCCTTAGCACAGAACAGATGTGTGTGGAGCTGTGCCTTTTAAGAATGACTACAATATGCTACCTACCTTAGCTAAGTGTATAGTTCAGCAGCTCAACCTGCATACAGCAAAGTAGAAGATAGCTACACAAGACATGTTTGTGGTGTCCAAGTGTGCTAGGTGTCATTATGATACTGGTGGTTGTATAATAATTTTGGTAATGTTTTCTTTAGTGTGGATTATATAATTCAGTGTTCATTGTATGCCACAGCTCCTTTCAGAGTGCTCTGCTGTATGGAAGCTAATTACACTGAGAGTCTTACCTAACTGCTCTCTGTCTGCTCTCTCAACTGGGAGGTGCAGGCTGTGGGAGGCAAGGATATTTCAGCCACACCTCCTCTGGATCACTGGTGACCATATTAAATCACATTTTATGCAGATGCAAAACAACTGGACCAAAGAACTGGAAATGAATCCCCTGCTGTCCCAGGCAGCTTTATGATCTCAATCACTTCCATAAGCTGATGACTCTCCGTATTAATGAGATTATGAAAGGGGCTGTACCAGGAGGTTGAGAAACACACACTGGTTCCTCTTGATTTGAGAGACTAGATGGTTGAAGCATTGCCAGTATCGTGACTTCAAAGAAATTGTATTGTCTTCCAGAGAGGGGTCTCCAAGCAGTTCAGCAAAATGGTCACCACCAGAAAACTACAAAAAGTGAGTTGCTCTTGTCAGTCAGATGGTTGTTTCTGCTGCAGAATAGCCTTTCAGGCCCTCATTCCTCATCCCCTACAGAGACCAGCAAAAGTGGGGGCTGTGATGTGGGTATTTGCTTGTTCAGAACGAGATAAAGAATGAGGGTTTTGTTTTGTTGCATGGGTTTTTTATTTGTATGTTTGGGGGGAGGGAGTGTGCTCTTTTGAGTAGACCTCTGAGCAGCCAGCTGCCTGCCTTTATTTGTGACTGATTGGGGTTGGCTTGGAAACAAGAAGCTGGTGGTGAAATGTTCCTTGTCTCCCTAGAAGTGGTGCCAGGTGCGTTGGTCCTGTCAGCTAAGGTTTTCCTTATTCTTGGGAGTACCTTATTGTGCTCATGTGTGAAAGGCTGTTACAGGAGGGAGTGGTTTCTGTGTAGACACTGATGCTCTTCATGTAGCCTGTTGGCTTCACAGGGGATGTTTTTGTACCTCAGAGTTTAAACCCTTGTTCTCAATTGTCGTGTCTTCTTTCCGTCCTTGTCACAGGCGTGTAGCAGCTTTTGAGGCTAAGCAAAACCAGATGAAAGAACAACAGAAGGCAGCTACAAAACCCCCAGGTCAAACAGGCTCCAGGTACATGGGGCTCTCAAAGGAGGATAGAGCTATTGCAGAGAGACTGGAGAGGCTCAGGGAAGAAAGGAAACCAAGTAAGTTTTGGAGGATGATGAGGATACTACAGCTGCTTGGGAAATGTGGAACCTGTGGGGAGAGGGAAATGCTGGGCTTTCAGAGCCTGTCTTATTAGGGAATTGAAGGATTGAGGTTGCACAGAGCATCTATATCCTCCTGCCACAGTGGTCAGATTCCACAGTGATTTTTAGATTAATGTTCCAATTTCTTTTTGCTTCTTGGGGTTTCCCTTGAGACTGCTTCTCCATTTTGGGGCAGTAGTTTAACCTGTGAAATTGAGTTCTCATTTTCCATTGCTTGGGTAAAAGTCTGCGTCAGGCCCAGTACGAACAGAATGAAATGAAGGTCTTTGGCCAGACTGTTTTCCAGAAGGTTTCCTGTGGGTCATTGTCCTGGGCAATAGCAGTGCCATTCTCTGTGGTACTGCCCACAGGCTGGGCAGGGACTGGCTGGAAAGCAGCCCTGAGGAGAGGACTTGGGGGTGCTGGTGGATGAGAAGCTCAACATGAGCTGACAATGTGTACTTGCAGCCCAGAAAGCCAACCAGATCCTGGGCTGCATCAGGAGAAGTGTGGTCAGCAGGTCAAGGGAGGTGATTCTCCCCCTCTACTCGGCTCTGGTGAGACCCCTCCTGGAGTACTGCATCCAGTTCTGGAGCCCCTATTACAAGAGGGATATGGACATGCTGGAACGTGTCCAGAGAAGGGCCACCAGGATGATCAGAGGGCTGGAGCTCCTCTCCTATGAGGACAGACTGAAAGAGTTGGGGCTGTTCAGTCTGGAGAAGAGAAGGCTCTGAGGTGACCTTCTTGTGGCCTTCCAGTATCTGAAGGGGGCTACAAGAAAGCTGGGGAGGGAGTTTTTAGGATATCAGGTAGTGATAGGACTAAGGGGAATGGAATAAAGCTGGAAGTGGGGAGATTCAGGCTGGAAGTGAGGAAGAAGTTCTTCCCCATGAGAGTGGTGAGAACCTGGAATGGGTTGTCCAGGGAGGTGGTTGAGGCCCCATCCCTGGAGGTTTTTAAGGCCAGGCTGGATGAGGCTCTGGCTAGCCTGATGGAGTGTGAGGTGTCCCTGCCCATGGCAGGGGGGTTGGAACTAGGTGATCCTTGTGGTTCCTTCCAACCCTGACTGATTCTGTGGTTATGTTCTGGCCAGTCCCACCTCACAGAAGAGAAAAAGGCCTCTCATCCTGGTCCACAGCTGTCAGGTTCTCGACAACCTTGTAGTGCTTGTGGGAGGAGAACCTACTTTTGAAACTGCTATGTGCTCTCTGAAGGGCATAGAGCACACTGCAAAGTGGTTACCTGATTATCATAGAAGCATAGAATCATTTGAACTGAAAAAGACCTTCAAGATCATTATCTAACTGTAGCTCTAACACTGGCAAGTTCACCACTAAACCGTTTCCCTAAGTGCCATGTCTACACATCTTTTAAATACCTCCAAGGATGGTGACTCCACCACATCCCTGGGAAGCCTGTTCTAACTTGATAGCCCTTTCTGTGAAAGAATTTTTCCTAATATCCAACCTTAGGTTTTCGTGGCACAACATGAGAGCATTTCCCCTCATCCTGTTGTGTAGCACAGGAGGGTTTCAGGCTGTGACACCTCCTAGGTCTGCATTAAGAGATGTGGGCCTGTACTGCCTAAATGACACTCTGGTCTCTGCCTGTGCCTGGTATCCTGAGTAAGCTGATTGCCAAATGAGATTACCCTAATGCTGACAGGAGATAAGGAGACAAGGAGTAAAGGATAGCAGTTAGCATTAGGGTGGTCTCGGAGTCATTGCAGTATGACCCCTCATTGACGTCAGGGGCTGAGGGTTTTGCTCAGGCTCTCAGAGTCTGAGTCCAGAAATACAATTTTAAGAAAAAAAAAAAAATGAAGCCTTTTATTTTCAGTAACAGAGTAATCTTCCCTGCTTGGGCTATTCTGAGTTGCAGAGTCCATTCCTACGCAGGCTGAGATTGAAGCTAGGCTGGCTGCTCTGAAGGAGGACTGCTGGAGACCTGTTCCATCCACGCAGGAGATGGAGGACCGGTTGGCTGTCCTGCAGGGGAGGGATCCTCCTTCCCAGGCTCCCAGACCTGTAAGTTCCCTCAGCTGTTTAGCCAGCAGTATATTCTAAGCTGACATAGTATCTGGTGTCTCAGCCTGTTAGCTGTTCTTCCTTACTTAGAATTTTTGTGTCCAGGTGGCTTCCTTCAGAATCACAGAATCAACCAGGTTGGAGAAGACCTCAGAGATCATCAAGTCCAACCTAATACCTAACACCTCCTGACAACTAAACCATGGCTCCAAGTGCCACATCCAATCTTTTTTTGGCCACCTCCAGGGATGGTGGCTCCACCACCTCCCTGGGCAGTACATTCCACTGGCCAGTTACTCTTTCTGTGAAGAACTTTCTCCTCACCTTGAGCCTCAACTTCCCCTGTCACAGCCTGAGACTGTGTCCTCTTGTTCTGATGCTGGTTGTCTGGGAGAAGTCTCCATTTCCTGTTTGTGCCATTGCTGCAGAAGTGAGTGGCCAGACTTTGCCAGTTCACTGTTTCATTTTAAATGCAACACAGAATCACAGAATGCTTTATGTTGGAAAGGACCTTTAAAGGCCACCTCACCAACCCCTCTGCAGTGATCAGGACGCTTAGAGCCCCATCCAAACCAACAGGGAATGTTTGTAGGAATGGGGCTTTTACCACCTCTCTGGGCAAATCTAGGTCAGTCTTTCACCACCTTCACTGCAAAAAAAATTCCTTCTCATATCTAGTTTCAATCTTCCCTCTTTTTGTTTGAAAACATCACCCCTTGCCCTGTGGAGTATATTTCTTCATGTCAAATGTAGGTTGTGTTTATTTTTAACAATAGATGCCATGTTCTTTTTCCATTCAACTTATTTGTATATCTAATATCTGTTGTTTTTTCAGAGCTGTTTGTCTGTGCTTGGGGCTTCTCAGCCCTACCTTCTAACCTTTTCTTCTAGTTGTTACTGCATCCCAGCTGGGCAAAATCTTGTTACCTATTCCAGAAATGGAAGCACAGGGTGGTTAGTCTGAGATTACAGAGGAATGAGTTAGATATATGCCTTCAAAGAATGATCTTCTCCCTGTTTCCTCATGCTCCTCTTTCAGCAGTGCTGCACACCCAGCTGCTATCATAGGCCTCAGCAGGGCTGCTGGCTGGTGCTGTTGAGAATTGCACCTTATTTACATCAGGGTGGTGGCAGAGCTGGGGTTGGGACCCAGCAACATGTACTGCCATGTGTTCAGCAGCACTTTGCCTTATTTGGGTCACTGCTTTTAGAGTGGTGTGCTTTCAGCACCTCTGGGAATGAAGCCCTGAAAGTCTTGCAACAAATAAATGTAGGATGAGACTCTCAAGATCAGTGGAAGCACCATTTTGTGCTGCCCCCACCAAGGATGATCTTCATTACCAAACATTTCCTTTGAGTATGCCACTTTCCTCTCATTTGCCTTTTTCCCTGCCCTCCTTGTTTCTTAGGTACACAAGCCTCCTGACACTAGAAGCCTGGTCCAGCAGACAGATGACTTGTTAGCTCAACTGTCTGAGGAAGTTGCCATTGATGAGCATTACAGACCAAGAGTCCAGCCTCAAGGTATCTATTTTGGCTTCCAAAGACCTGTTTTGTCTAATAATGTATGTGCTGTGGTGAGGAGGGAATATGTGCCTCCTTATCTAGCTTACAGGTAAGCTGTGTGTCCAGTTTGTCCTTGTCTCCCCTTTATGACTCCTAGACTGACCAAGGGCAGCCATCTGGCTGCTTCTCATTATCTTTGTTTGGAGATGTTTCCTCCTTTTCAGGGTTGTGTTATTCATATTGCTTCTCTCTGAGGTTACCCTTCCCTGGGGAGGAGCTGTTGCTGCTGCTAACCCACCAGTGCTCTTAGGCAATCTGGGATACCATCATCTTCCTAGCTGCAGTGCTTGCTTTGGAATCTCGCTGTAAAGCACAGATTAGTTCCTTTCCTTCTCTCTGTACAGTGTGGCTCCTCCTGTGGCATACCTTCACCCATTATTACCCAGATGGAAAGCAGCAAGCTGCTCTCATGCCATTGCTTTAGCTGTGTTGTCTGTGCCCAAGGAGCATTGCTGCTTTGCCACCAGTGTGATCTGTGTGTCTGTTTGCAGTTGCCAGTAGCCAAAGCTTGAATGATCTCAATCGGGACAGTGAAGATTGTGTTTGCCCTGCTGATCTGGACCCAAAACAGCTGGAGGAGGAGAAGAATAAACTTCTGGCAGAAGCTGCTGCTGAGCTGAAGGAAGACAACACGAGGCAGGAAAAGATCCTCCAAGTTGCCAAGAGACTGGCAGCACTCAAAGGCGAGGACCCAGAGAAAGGTGGGTAACAGACAAGAATACAGTGCCCAGAGAGGAACCAAGTTCCTGTGACAGTCATTGCTTTTCAGAGATGTTACCTGTTTAATGCCTTTCCTCTGCAAGAAGCAGTCTGAGATTTGGTTCTGTCTGTAAAGTTGTTCAAGTTGGTTCATCATGAGACCAGCATGAGTGATCTGCCAGGGATGTAAGGTCAGACTGCTTTGTCTTGCACCCTTCTTTGAGGTAATTCTAGCATGCTCTGGTGAAGTGAGCAAAGCTTTTAAAAGCAAAGCTCTGGTTTTGGTGGGGATTTTTACCCTCCTTCTCCCAATATTAAAACCAAACAATGATGAGCCTTTTGTGAGGAGTCTCCATCTGAAAAGGATCTGTTTGTGCCAGAGCTGGGATGGCAAACCCACGCACCATGAAGGACTGTGTGGCAGCAGGTTTGAGGCAGGTGTGGGTTACAGTCTCCTGTCTCCCTCCTGCAGTTACACTGGAGATGTATCGACTCCCTGACAGCGACGAGGAAGTGGCTGAGGAGGAAGCCATCTGCAGAGTGCTAAAACAGGTCAGAAGTGGCAGCTGTGGCCTTGTTTATCTTCCTCTCAATCCTTCCCACTGTATATGTGGAAAGGATGAGTTTCTGTTCCTGGGCAGTTTGTTCCTCCCCTACTAGTGCATTTTCCAACACTAGCTCCCATGGGCCATTCAGCTACAGGCTATTGACAACATCACTTCTTGTCTGTCACATTGTCTGTCTCATTCGTGCTTAGTGTGTCTCATGGTGTGTGTTTCCTCTCCAACCTCACCTTGCTGGCACTTCCTTACTTCTTGTTTCATCTTTTCTCCCACTCAGCTAGAACATGGATGAGATGTGTACTATTTAGCACAGCTTCTGCCTGGGTTTCTCTCTCAAGTGTCTGAATTGTCTTGCATGCAGACACAGCTTTCTGTACTTATGTTCCTGCCAGGTTAGAGACCATACATCTGTGATTAGCATCATGGTGAGGGTCTCCTGATAGCTGCATTGCAAAGCAGAATGTGTTAACTGAAGGCCCCTCCTTGCTACACTGACTCTTTGGAGTGCAAAGAGCTAGCTCACATCTGTCTAGATAACATCAGATATATTCAGACCTGTCATCTCCTGTTACTACCTGAGACCAAGGAAAAGGGCAGGACATTCAGAGCCTGAAGTATGGCTCCCAAATGTTTGAAACAAGTCTTACTACTTTCTGTTGTTACCAGCTCACAGAAGAAGCAGCCCTGGATGAAGCAAGTGGGTTCAACATTCCCCCAGGGCCCTCACAACACAACCCGCACAAGAAAGCGAAGCAAAAGGTCAGTGAGCTGGTCAGTCTCTTGAAATAACAGTTATAGGGTCTCAGGAGAGTACAGTTCTGCAGCAAGTTTGCTGTATCCTAGGCTTGATGCAGGAAAAAACCTGGCAACCAGCTTCTCCAGGGCAGACAAGGCTTCTGCAAGGCTGCCCAGCCCTGAGCCATCATAGAATGGTCATCTAGTCCAACCCCCTGCAGTGAGCAGGGTCATCCTCCAGTAGATCAGATTGCTCAGAGCTTTGTTGTTCCTGACCTTGAGTATCTCCAGGGATTGTGCCTCAACTACCTCCCTGGGCAACCTGTTCCAGTGTTCCAGCACCCTCATGGTAAAGAGCTTGTACCTAACATCCAATCTAAATGTCCTCTTCTCTAATTTCAAACCATTGCCCCTCCTATCACTACAGGCCTTTGTAAACAGTCCCCCTGCAGCCTTCTTGTAGGCCCCCTTCAGGTACTGGAAGGGCATACTTTTAAGAAGAATTGCTCCCTGGATATAATTCCAGCTCCCTTTCTGCTGAATGGGATGGTCTCTTCTAAACCCAGAGAAGTTAACTTAGGCTTCACAAGATGAATATTAGAGAAGGAATTTTTAACTCACCAATATAACTAGACCAAGAAGGTCACAGTCTGGTACCATACAGCCTCAAGCAGGGTAAGTGGGAGGTTTGCCAGTGCTTTCAACATGTGCAGAAGAGAACCCCTAGATAGTAATCAACTGGCTGTGTTCTCATACAACGTCAGAGGAAGGAATTAGTAACAAGATCCCCTATGCTCAGAATGAGTTCCAGCCCTATTAGGGAGATATATACACCTTCTCTAATGTATATTAGAAGAATTCAATGGACCTGTGACTCAGAGACACCTGACAGGCCTGTCCCCAGTAGGAGAAATTATTTAATTGTAAGCATTATTGCAAACATCCATCTCATAAGCTACACCCTGCACTCCTGGGGTTACTGATGGAAAAGATAGTGCCACCTCATTGCTGTGGTGTTAGCAAGCTGCCCTTGCCAGTGCCCAGACACTGTGTCCCAGTGTGTGTGTGGCTACTCACTTCCACAAGAGTTATCTGTCAAGCAGATGGAGACAACAGGTGGCCTTATGGATAGATTTTTAGATTGGTTTCAGAAGATCTTTTGGGCCCAGTCTCAGGTGCAATTCAATAGCAGGGGCCTTTAGGCAATCACTTCCTTTGTCTCAGTTTTCTTTCTGTAACAGGGAGAAAACAACCCCTCCCCACTGCTTTCCCCTCCTACAGAGAGGTGCTTTGCTCTGCTCTATTGAGGCCTCACCTGGAATAGTATCCAGCTCTGAGGTCCCCAACACAAGACAGACGCAGACCTGCTGGAGCAGGTCCAGAGGAAGGCCACCAAGATGATCAGAGGACTGGAGCACCTCTCCTGTGAAGACAGGCTGGAAGAATTTGGGCTATTTGGTCTGGGGAAGAGAAGGCTCCAGGGAAATCTTACAGCTACATACATTTCAGTATCTGAAAGGGACCTACAAGATGTCTGGAGAAGAACTGTTTAGAAAGGCATCTAGCAATAAGATGAGGGGCAACAGTTTGAAATTGAAGCAGGATAGATTTAGGTCGGACATAAGGAGGAAGTTCTTCACAATGAAATACTGGAACGAGTTGCCCAGGGATGTGGTCGAGGCTGCATCTCTAGAGACATCCAGGATCAGACTTGATGTGGCCCTGGGCAGCCTGATGTAGTTGGAGATGTCCCTGCTCACTGCAGGGGGGTTGTACAAGATGACCTTTGAGGGTCCCTTCCAACCCAATGCCATCTGTGAATCCGTGAAACTTCTCGGTCACTTGTTCTTGCAGCAGGGGTTGTCTGTCTCTTGGTATTGCTATGGTGACTGCCAGAAGATCTGGGCTTGGTGCCCTTAACACAGTATGGACAATGATTAGGGGACGTGAGCATCTCCCCTGTAAAGAGAGACTGAGATCCCTGGGGCTATTTAGTCTTGAGAAGACTGAGAGGGGATCTGATCAATGTCTATAAATATCCGAGGGGTGGGTGTCAAGTGGAGGGGGCCAGGCTCTTTTTGGTGGTTCACAGTGATAGGACAAGGAACAATGGGTTCAAACTAGAACAGAGAAGACTTCATCTCAACGTGAGGAGAAACTTCTTTACAGTGAGGGTGATGGAGCACTGGAACAGGCTCCCCAGGGGGGTTGTGGAGTCTCCTTCTCTGGAGACTTTGAAAACCCACCTGGATGCGTTCCTGTGCAGGCTACCCTCAGTGATCCTGCTCTGGCAGAGGGGTTGGACCTGATGATCTTTTGATGTCCCTCTGATACACTGTGATACCGTGTAATGTTGGTGTATGTTGCTGGAGACACTAAATGAAGGTGAATACCAGATTAATTTCTGAGCAGCATAGATTCATCAGCAAGTGCTAGGCAGCACCTTGGGTTTTTATTTAACCATCTAAATACACATGGAGCCTGTCCTTCAACTCCGAGCAAGTTCTTCTCTCAGGCTTGGGATCAGCAGAGGGTGAGCTATGGATTGTGTGATGTGTAGCTGTGGCCATTGTGCATTACAATGAAGGTCCTGAATTGTCTGCTGGGGTTTGAATTCTGTGTCTGTTTTCCTTGTGAACTAGAGCCAAGCTCCAACTGCCACAGCTCTCGCCAGGGCTGATGACAGTGATGAGGATGAGCTGCCCTGGTGCTGTATCTGCAACGAAGATGCCACCTTGCGCTGCCATGGCTGTGATGGGGACCTCTACTGCCAGCGCTGCTTCCGGTAAGCCTCAGGGGGTGGGTCACAGGTGAGCTTGGCTGCTGTTGTTCCTCCTTCCCATGGGGCACAAAAGCAGGCAGCAGGAGGGGAGGGCTGAGGAACCCAGATCTGAGGGGAGTGCTAGTCGTTAGGGAAGCACTGTGTGTGAACAGGGACTGATCAGAACAGAAGTGTTCTGTCTGAGCTGCTCCAGTGCCTGTTTGGGAACATTGTCTGATGTGCTGTGTTGTGTGGGATGGGATAAGCAAGACCATTGTTCAGTGACTCCTATGGCTTGTTAGTGACATTGGTGGATAATCTGGGCTGCATTCCCATAAGAGGGGAGGGAGATCAGATAGGATAAATTCCTGAGGCTTTTCTTAGGTTGAGACTTGGTAGTCTTAACCCCTACTAAAAAAAATGTGTGTTGAAATATATGTGGGTGAACCTTTTTTCCTCAGTTAGGCCTTGCAGCAGCTAGTCTTGGCTTTTAAATGTCTGTAGCTTGATTTTTGACAAAGAAGTTCAATGTCTCAGATTTGGAGGGTTAATTCCTTTGAAGACCTGTGTGGCTTCTCTTTTTCACGCCTCTAAAGCATTGGGTAGTTGGCTGGATGACATTTGGACAGCAGGATGCTAAGGATTTGGTCGGGATAGCAAGAGATGCTTTTTGTGTGTATTCTCTCATTGCCTGCAAATATTTTCCTAGAGATATGGAAATGGAGTTGGGGAGAGCATATGAAAATGGTAAGGAAGCATATGGCTGTCAATGTTAGTTTTGTTTGGTTTTAATCATCTATCAGAGGCAAACATCAGTAAAAGCAGAGTCAGCAGTCTGGCAGGTGAGTGAATGTATCAGTTGTACGCTTCCAATTCAGGCTTGTCTTACTCAGGACTGCCTGCTTCTAAGCATGGTTAAGGCAGCTGCTTGGGATTTTGTGGGATTTTTAGCCACAGCAGTTATTTTTCAGACTGTCCTTTTGACTGTTGTCATAGAAGTTGCTAATGTGATTGAGAATCAGACATAGTGCTGAAAATGAGCTACGTGAATCTGGGAGAGGGAAAGAGACAGAGGGACCTATTGTTACTTCCCCTTCCAGCAGGCAAAGATGGGCACCTCAGAGGTTTCTTTTAAAAGAAAGTATCTTAAATATTCAATTCATGTGACTGCCAGTTGAGTCCTCCCAGCTAACTCTTGGGATAGGTTTCTGGTTAAAGACTGCTGGAAGATACCTTGTGCAGTGGCTAAGAGGGAGTTGCCTGCCTGTGTCTTCACTTCTGACTGTACTGCATGTTTGCTTCTCAGGGAAGGCCATGATGAGTTTGACCTGAAGGACCACCACACCTCCCGCTATCATCTTCCTTGCAAGTAGAAGTGGTCATGGCCTTCACGGGCAGAAAAGGAGATGGAAAACAGGAAAAGAGAGGAGTTGGCCAGATGAGAAGAATCCAGGTGGATTTGCAGCCAAAGCGGGTGATGCCTTGGACAGTTAAAGGATGTGCTGTAACCCAAGAGAGGCTTGGAGGGTGTGACTTACAACCAAAGAAGTGCATGGTTTGCTCTGCATGCTTGGGAATAAAGGAGGACTTGATGTGAGAGCTGGATCCGAGTCTATAAATACAGCCATTAAGGCAACGTGGGTAGCACTAAAGATGTGTGTTTCAGGCAGTTCTGACTGGCTGATAAGTAACTTCCTGCTTTTGCTAACAGCTTACACACTGGTTCAACAGGCAGCAAAGCACTTTGCACTAAGAGAACTGTCTCTGTTGTGGTCATGTGTGATGAGAACTTCCAGAGCATAATAAAAACTATTTACAGAGACGTGTGGTTAAAATCTGTCCTGGAAATGCCTGATAGAGCCCTTTACAAAGTAATGCAATCTCAGTCCTAGAATCAGGTGGCTTAGAGAAAGAAATGAAGGGTCATGAAGTCCTCAAAAATATTTCTGTGGCATGGCTGGAAAAGGTGCCTGGGCTGCCCAGCCTTTTGCTCACAAAATGGTGGATGCTTTGCAAAGGTAACTTGCTCCTGGTGCACAGCATTTTGATCCCTGATGGCTGTGCCAGGGTTCCAAGGGGTCTGGAAGAGTTTGTGTCCTATGTGAACAATACTTATTTTTTTTTGGTCCCCAGGTAGGATGAAGATGTTACCTGTGTGCTGCTCTTTGGCTGTGAGAGGAGCTCACATCTCTCCCTAGAGACAGTCCAAATGCAAGGGGCAATTGGCAGTGACCAAAGCACACAGAATTACTTCAAACACCTAACTACACTTGCCCTAAACTGGCTCTAATATCCCCTCAGGACGAGTTCTTCCCAGGACTAGAATGAGGTTTCTGAGACAGCTCTTGGAGGCTGACCAAGTCCAGTGGCAAAAAAACCCAAAACAACTGAGGATTTGCCTTTGACAGGGAGTTTCCAATGAATCTTGTCTGTCTGGTTTGACACTGCCACTCCCAGCTGAGGGCCCTGCCCCTGTGCTCAAGGTCACTGCCTCTGAGGTGAGTTGACAAAACAGCCTTTGCCTGCACCTCAGCCACCCCTGGCCAGAGCACAGCAACTAAACTGCTGCTGAAGATGGTTTTGTTTTAACATGCTGGACTGGATGAGGTCCTTCAGTAGAAACCTGTATCAGACAATGAAAGTCATACTGCAGGTCAGCACACTGAAGGGTGCAAGGTCATTCAGCAGGGCCACTAAACTCCTTTGTTAGGAAGGGGTGATAAAACCTGACTCCTGGAGGAGGATCTTCTTTCTCCTGGCAGGCCTTGCTACACCTTTTCTCTGTGGAACAAGGAGATAGGAAAACTACTTGAGTTGTTGTGATGCCAGAGCTCACCATGAGCCCTGACTCCTGGAGGAGGATCTTCTTTCTCCTGGCAGGCCTTGCTACACCTTGTCTCTGTGGAACAAGGAGATAGGAAAACTACTTGAGTTGTTGTGATGCCAGAGCTCACCATGAGCCTTGTGTTAACACCAAATTTAAGTAGAGAGTAACTGCCCTGAGGAGCTTGCAGTCTTAGAAAACAAAATGCTGTTGTAGCTTTGTGTTATTGTTGGAATGAGAGTTTTTCATTGCTATTTGACCTGGGCAAAATTAGTCTGAGAGCAAGACAGCCCAGTTCTGTCTTTAGGTTAAGTCCTTTGTGTTTTGCATGTATAGGAGAATCATAGAATTGTTAGGGGTGGAAGGGACCTCAAGGACCATCTAGTTCCAACCCCGCTGCTATGCTCTTGTGTGTCTTCTAAGACACATGCACCCCCTTGGGTTTCAGTCAGTCTGCTTTTTCAAGCAGTTGGTACACACTTTAACATTTTAATTCCTGTTTTACAGCTGCTTGC
Organism: Indicator indicator; assembly: GCF_027791375.1. Classification (NCBI taxonomy): domain Eukaryota; kingdom Metazoa; phylum Chordata; class Aves; order Piciformes; family Indicatoridae; genus Indicator; species Indicator indicator. The sequence goes on along the minus strand of NC_072013.1, from coordinate 10,203,715 downwards.
CCTCTCTCTTTTTTTGTTTGGTTTCATTTTTGTTTTCTAGTAGTATGAGTTGATGATGAGCTTGCAACGTTTTTGAATGCTTCATCAGCCACAACCAAGCTTTGAGCTGCTTTTGCAGCAAGGCAGTCTGAGTCTCATAAGCCCTGCCCTGTTCACATCAGAAGTGAAGGAGCAGGTTACGACCAGAAGCACTTTTATTTCGTTTCCCAGATTGGTTTCTGTGGGGCCATCCCAAGGAATCCAGAAATGCACCCAACCCAGTACCTGAAATAGGACTTAGTCATGCACAGAGGAGTCTCTTCAGTCATACACACACATGCTGATGCTTTCCTTGCACCGCCAATGGAGGTTTTTGTGGCTGCTGAGCTTTCTGCAGGTAATTGGCCATTTTAGTAGCAGGCCAATCACTTTTGCCCCCTCCCCAAAAAACATTCCCACTGTTGCTCCAGGGAGCAACATGTAGAAGGGATGGGAGGGGGTATCTAGATCAGGTGTCTGTTGTGAAAGATGAATGCTGCGTGACCTGCAAGTGTACAGCGCACTTCTAGCTGTGTTGCTGGTTCCTTGTCCTTGCCTTTTAAAAGGTGCTTGCAAATAAGAGATTGGTAAACAATCAGTTCCTGACAGGAGGCCAGATCAATCTCACTCATATCCACTCAAGGACTGAAGAGAACTTGGTATCTTCAAGAAAAATAATCAGCTCCTTTGCGTCTTTGCAGCATGCCACGAGAGCACAAGGAGCCTTTTGTTTCCCTCTCCAAATGTTTTGTATGTGAACTATTACATGTAGGCTCCACCCCAAGAGGAGATCAAAATAATAACACCAGGTTGAAGTTGGGTTAGCTTACAGAGTTCTCTGCTTGGTTAAACTGCATTAACTTTGCCTTTGCTGTGGTTCACAAACATGCAGATAGTCTCAAGTGCTGTAATGTGGTCAGGTGCTCAAAAGCAGCAGACAATATTTTTTTAAAGGCAATGTTGGTCATAACCAAGGGGAAATTGCATTAAAGGTTATTTTATACACCTTCAGCAATCTTCAATTAGAAAAGCACCTGAACTTCAGTACATTCTGAGTTATCTTGGTAGGGTCACAAGGGCAGAGTTCCTCTCAAAGAAACATTGTTTGGCAGTATTCTGTATAGCAAACACTACAGCCTTCTGCTAGTGATGGTGCTGAGAAACAGCAAAGTCAACTGGAAGCTATTAAAAAAAACAAATTAATTTAATCTGTCCTTATAACCTAGGTTGAGAACACCCAAAAATTAAATAAAAGCAAGTGTGATTTACTTCTTTTAAGAACTAAGCAAAAAGAAGTTGCTCTGATTGCCTTATGCTGGGTTTTTTGTTTGTTTGTTTGATTACCCCTGGGCTGAGAAATCATTAGCACTGGCCACATCTTGCTTTGGGTTCCCCATGGTCACACTGCTCATCTGAACTGCTCTTGTCTGGTAGTCATGTCCTTAGGTGTCAGAACCAGCTCTACACCGTGGGGGCAGCAGTTTTTATTGCTACTTACAGAATAGGCACAAAGACAGCTCCTGTCAAGCAGAGTTTCAAGAATCTGCGTTTTCCTGAGTTTGTAAAAGTCTGCCTTAAAGCACAAACAAAAATGCTCTTTGCATCCCCTCATACTGGGGGAATACAGAATAATGTCTGGAGGGGAGGGGAAGTCTATCTGTCAGGCCAGAGGAGAGGCATCTCACGTCTTGGTGCTGTCACAGCTCAGCAGAATAAAACAAAGCCTTCTGGTAGGGTTTGTAATTAATCTGGATGGCTATGCACTCCTGTGCTGAAGTTAATTACAGCTCTGGTTGAAGACGCTCAACCCATGGCCTGTCCACCCAGATTTTTGCCCCTGAAGTTCTGCTTGAACCTAATAGGTGTTTTTAACAGTGCTGAGGGCTCTTCATGTGTTGCTCTCCTTTCTCAAGGGGTCTGATACATGAATCTTAGCAGGTGCAGTTCAGGAGCAATGCCAGATCTACAACCAGTGCAGCTCTGGGTTTAATTTTGTTACTTATTTTACTTAAAAAGTTGAGATTTGAGGATAGTAGGCCTGTGCCTTAGGATGTGACTTAGCACATCTGTAGGGTTACAACAGATAGATATCCAGACCTGATAAAGGAAGACCATTTCTCCAACCCAGTGAATGAGAAAGCTGCCTGGAGTAGCCTTAGGACAAGGTATGAGCTGCATGGCTTGCTAATTCCCAGCATGTGAAAAGAAGCAAACCTTTACATCACAGTTGTTACTGAAGCTTGGATTTTGTCCTCAGAGATGTGCACACAGCCCACAGCTTGTTCACTGACATTGTGCTGGAAAATAGGAGTGAAGCAAAAGGTAATTAGTGGTCATAGAATGGTCTGGGTTGGAAAGGACACCCAGAGGTTATCTAGCCCAAGCCCCTATGCAATAAGCAGGGGCATCCTCAACTAGATCAGGTTGCCCAGGGCCCTGTCAAGCCTCACCTTGAATATCTCCAGGAATGGGGCCTCAACTACCCCCCCTGGGCAACCTGTTGCAGTGTTCCACTAACCCACTCACCCTGTTACTGGTAAAGATGGCAAGACTCTTGTATTTAACATATTACTGGTCCAGGACAGGAGTTCTTGTTTGTCTTTCTTAGTTAACCTGCATGTCCCTTTTGTCCCTATCTCACTAAACACGCACTCAGAAACTGGCCTTGAACATACTGGTACTTGGCTGCTCCTCTGGATGCAACTCAGCAGCTCACCTCCTGTGTTTGAGAGCATAGGGGTGAGACATAAGGTGAGAGTCTGCTCCGCCCAAGAGATCAGCCTCCATTTGCCATCTTATTTCCTAGACACATGGGTCAGGTTACTGACTTGCTGAGAGGCTGAATGCAGTTTCCTTGGTATTTTTCCAGCCATGCATTAGTTGCAGCCAGAAAAGTTTGTGCAGCAAGACAATGTGTCCTGTTGCTCCTTTGTGAGATCCACCTGCCTACAAAAGACTCACTCTGAGGGGCTCCTTGCAGGGGAACTGGGAGCAGGGATTTTTCTTTTTCTTTTTTTTTTTCACTTCAGTTTTCCTTTAGAGTCCAAAAAGAGAGCAATGCATAGCTGGTTTTCTCTGGTTTAATATACAAAATAAGCATTTTTCCAACATCTTTTTAAATGATGAGAAAAATCCTTCCCAGATCTCGCTCCTTTAGAAGACGCATCTAAATCTTTAAGTCCTAAATTCCACCAAACCCAGGAAAACAATCCTTCTTCCATTAGCTTCAGCAGCTCTTTCACTGACTTCCTCTTCCCCTTGAGCAGACCAGGTGCACTGGAACATCTTCCTTCCATCCTGCCATATAGTATCTGCCTAACCTTCAGGAATAGCCAAGGCTTAATAAGATTTAGAAAGTACGTGGAGTGCTGTAGAGTTGGGCACAGCAGTAACAGGCAAGAGACATCACAGCTGGGTCCCAGCCAGGCTGAAACAGGGTGCAGCTCAGTAGTAACTTATTTTCCACGTTGGTGAATGAGTGATATCCAGTGAATGAGTGATAACCAATGCCTTGTTTTCCTTGCAGCACTTGGAAAGGAAGAAATCCTGATGAGTGCCTGAGGATTGCGTTCAGTGCTCCCCAGCCATCATGGAAATTCCTAGAAAAAACTAAAGGAAGGACATCTCACCCTATTCCCCAGCTTAAAGTGCCCTTTAAGACATCTCACCCTACTCCCTCAGGTTAAAGTGCCCTTTAAGAATCAGGAAAATCTCCAGTTTTGCTCTCTGCTGTATGTGTAGCTCTGGAAGGAATGGAGACTTCAAACCATTGGTACAAAGTTTACAAACTTGGTGCTATTCCTCACTAACAGTAAGTCTGAAGTGATGTTGCTGATCCTGGTTTTTGTGGGGAAGATGCACATTTCCTTGTGACCAAAGCTTGGTGGTCCACGTGGGCAAGGTCATTTCTTCTGAGGATTGGTGACTCTCCTGAGACCTTTCAATCGACTCAGCAGTTCTGTAATGAAGTCCTGCAATGAGAATGGGTTGAAGAAGGATGTCATGTTAATTCCAGGGCTCCTGAGCCCTGGGGGTACTGTGGTGCTTGCATTGTTCTCACATTCACCTTTGTGTTGAGCAGAAGCCAGAATTTTTACGTGTTCAGCAGAACTATCTTTTAGCCTAGGAAAGGAGACCTTTTGATGGATGAAAAGGGTCGAAAAGCCTCTCTGCTTCCCTCCCCCTGTCTCCCTCTGGAGCAGTCATGTTTACTTGCTTGCCCCTCTTCATCCCAGATATCTGGGTTTTGTTCACCCTGAGATGACCTCAGGATGCTGTTGTCCTCTGTTAGGTTCCACTGCTTCCTGTTGCCACCATAACCTCCTGCCCACTTCTGCTGCGCTCCCAATCTAGGGCAAAGCAAGCTGTCCCTCTTGTTCAACCTGCACAGCTCCATGCTGTGGATTGTAAACCATCTTGGAGCTCTGCCAATTTGACAAGGAAGTGGCTGGCAGAAGAGAGGTGGAGCAAAACATACATAGGACTAATGATAACCTGGAGGAGGGGTTGAGGACAGGCAGAAGAGATAGACGAGCAGTTAATGGAGATAAACCCCAACTACTTTGCTGACACAGCTCAGCACTATGAACTGAACTGGACCATCTGGTTATTCCAAGCAGGAGTCAATGTGACTGGTGCAAACTTCACCCTCTGCATGACAAGTAACATCACCATGGAGGAGTGTGCAGCCTTTCTTCACTTGACAAGACAGCTACATATCCTTGTAATTAGGCAGGGTTCTGGAAGTATTGTAACTCATTACCATTTGTGCTGTGTGGAAGCTTCCTCACTTGGGTGGTCAGAGGCTGCCTGCCACAGTATGCTCTGGAAGTTAACTGCCCAGGACCATGCGTACCTTTACAGTTAGTCCCTTTAGAGGAAACCAGTTTTGTTTCCTCTGTCTGCTTTCTGCAGACAGGCTGCTGTGATTTTTCAAGGGGACTGCACTCAAGATCAACAGAGTGAAAGTACTTATTTTTGCCAATAGGGCAGCAGCATCTGTAGTTGGCAATACCATGCTGTCTGCAAGACACTCATGAATCAGTAGAGCAAACTCTTTTCAGTTATTTCTCTGAGAATGTGAGATTCTTACCTCAGATCTGAAATTCAAACACTCTGAAAACTATTTCCCTCCTGCCAGCCTTGTCTGCTGAACCTCTGCTAGGAGACTCTCTGTAATGATTGTTAAAATGAGTTTGATTTCCACAATAGTTTGCATCCAACTCATTTCCTGTATGCTTGCCACTGTACAGCCACATAGGCTTGACAAGATGTGGAGACTGGTGCAAGATGGCCAAGCACAACGTTCACAGGCAATGCATGTGACTGAAGCAGCGATGGGGAGACTCCATTTGCTCAGGCACGCAGAGATGCAGAGCAGTGAAGGGAGTTGCTGTGTGGTGCATCCACTACCCTGCCAAGTGTTGGACTCCAGTCCTTTGGACGTTGTGAGAACTTCTGGGATCTCTTGAACTCTCTGACTCAAAACCAGTACTTGTAAAGTTCAAAAGGGACAAAAAACAAAACAAAACCCAAAACCGATCCAACCCCAACATGTATAAAACTAACTGATGTGGCCACAGCTCAACAGTTATCTGCCCAATCAAATCTGAGGGCCATCCTACATTCTTGCCACTTGTAACACTAGAGTGGTTTGAGCCACGAATGTATTTAGTTAACAATGTACAAGATGGTTTGGGAGCTGTATCACTGCCTGTGGCTGTGGCTTTTTTGGTCAGTTTAGGATGTCCAAAACAGGGAATGAGCATTCTTTGGTTGCAAAGCATAAATCCTTATTTGCTCCACTGCTCTGCCTTCAGCTCACCCATGCAGATTTACACAAAATGACAAACACCTCCCACTGGGAATTCAACATGTCTGCAACATCATGTTAGGCACAGTAATCTCTTGGCTGTTCAACCAAGTAGCAACAGAGACACACTCTTACAGCACAGGTATATATTGATGGTGCTTCACTCACCTCTGTTGGGCTGGAGCACTCGTGGAGGATTTCCTAAAATCAAAGGGGGAGTCATTTTAGTATTTATGAGCTGACCTGGTCTCCCCTCCCTGTGGTCGTACTGCATTTGACAGGCTAGGAGGCAGGGAAGCATCATGCACACTCTATATACAGATTCTGTACCCCATGCATCACTGCTTCTCTTTATGAAGCAAGTCCCCAACTTAAAGTCACCAATTCCCTCTATCTGACCTGTAGTTTTAATTTCTGTTCTTCATTAGGGACCTCCAGGAGATCTTCAAGATCAATTTGTGGTTCAGGAGCTGCTGCCTCTGTTTCCTCTCTTAGCTGAAACAAACAAACAAATAACCAAGCCACAGTTAATAAACATTCAAACTTCTAGGAACTCTAGAGGCCATCTTTAAAGAACTGAGTAGTTGAGAATGCAGTGGTTAGAATAAAACTCTGCTGCAAAGTTATGCTACAAATCATCTCAGAATAAGGAGGTTCTAAAAAAAAGAGGGCATGGATTGCAGCCCCTCTGTGGTGCCTGCTACAGCCACACATCCTGACATCCACATTCTTCATCTTTTTCCACCTTATCGCTTGATAGCACTGCTCAGGGATCATCATCCCTCCTGGAAAGACCTCTTCCAGAATATCCAGCTGCAGCTGCTGACTGCAGCACAGCGTGAGCCAGCCTGGGACAGCCCTCAGCTGTGAAGAGCACACAAGTGTTCACCAAATAAATCCAGTGGGGCTTTATCTCAGAGAGACACAACTGATGAAAGGAGACCGTGGGCTTTTAGGCTAAATGCATTCAGAGTCTCCTTGGTATTTATCCTAAGGCTTTTTGCAGTAATGGAGAGTAAAACAATGATGCTTTTGGAGGGCCTAATAATATTTTGTCAGCTTTATCTGGCAAACACGACCAGGATGTAACAGTCGCCTTTAAGGTAAGAGAGACCCCAGGCTTTGGTGATTGGAGTAATCATCTTGGAAACGTTTATATGCTTGATCACAGACACACTGTAGCTCCACATGCCTCTACAAGACTGGAAGGAAAGCAGGCTGTGGTCTCCAAAGCGTCTCCAAACTGAATTTGTGACAAGACAGCACCAGTGATGTTTTAACACAGTAAACAGCACAGTACCTGGTCGCTGGGTAGCCTTTATGGTTGTGTGTATAAAACATTAAACAAGTTTCTTTTCTTCCTGTAAGCGTTATCACAAAGGTAATAAATAATAAATATCTTTATGATAATACTTACAGGAAGAACAAACCTTGTTCAGGGCAGTGTCTTATACCAAGCCAGAGAGGAAGCAGAAAACCTTTGTTTAGCTTTGTTAGACAGCTGGCTTCACAGTAAGTAATAAGAGGGAGTTAAATATATGTAACACTGTGACCCACACAGCATTTCTTAGAAGTAATAGTTTCCATGTGACTGTCAGACAACAGCATTGATCCAGCCTGACTTTGTCCCTGGCTAAAAAGCTCCGTAGGTCAAGAGGGCAAGACAGGGTAGGAGTCCTGATGGCTCTCTGATCTTAGTGTGGATGGTGTCCTGACTTCCATGTGCAGGGAATCATCTTGAAAAAAAACACCAAAATTGTCTCCTGAGTCTTAGTTTTGCTTTGTAAAAAGCCCCATGGCAGTAAGTATCACAGCATTCAGATTATCTATGTCAGGAGGTGATGTTTGAACTAACCTTGCTGGCTAATCTGCAATGCTGTTTGTTCTCACTCTGTCACACAGATTTCTGGAGGAACATTATGCTGCCAAGGGCAGGTGGAGCAAAGAAAGAAGACAGCAAAGAGACAGTGTGATGGAAATAGATGGATCCAAGGAAATCCAGACTAGCAGGACTAACTAAATACTCTTGCTACAATCCACAAAGGAGATCAGGAGGACCTGCTGGGCACCTGGGTGGTTGTAAGTAATGTATTGTGACACATGTATTTATTTTGTAAGATTCTATGTCAGCCCCCGTTGTATCCTATTAGCAGCCTCTGACCTGGCACAGCATCATGTTGTGTATTTCCTGGTAGCAAATGCCTTTGGTTGGCCCAAATACACCAGGAAGCTGGGAAACCTGTTGTGCTGCAGAGGTGCTAGCAAAGGCAATCCACTGGCAATCTGTGCCTGTAAGGGCATGGCTGGATTCCTCACTTCTGCCTGCTAGGATTTTGTAGTAGGATAAAAACTATCCCCTTTGGGCAGCTCCTCTGATGGCAGTAAATCTCAGAAAATCAGAAATGATAACACAACCTGGTTTGTGTTTCTGACACCTTTACAAGCGTACATCCATAGACTTGAGCAAGTAAGAGTAGAACACAAGGACACTCACCTTGGGTCACATCACTGATGGTACCATGCTACTGGTGGTACCATGTGCTTTTCACCTGTCTCAAAAAACCCCAAACCATCTCTTTAAAACAGCAATAATTCCCCCCCAGGGCAAGGTGTTCTGTTACTCAAAGCAGCAGCCATTCTCCTTGCCCATCTCTGCCAAATCTCTACAGTCAGGCTAAGGACTCTGCACTGAGCTAACAAGCCCAGGAACAGTCCCTTAAACTTCAGTGTGGCACCACTGCTGCTGTTCTTCTGAACAGCCTTCACTCACCAGGACCAGCAGTTTGGAGACACGCTGAGTTTTTGCCTTTCTGAATAGGACTAGCAGCAACATCTACTCCTATGTCCACTGTATGGTGTTTCATAAGGTATTATATCATGAGGCCTGAGATACAGCTGAGAATTTGTTACTGTCATTTTATAAACTATAGAAAACAACTGGAAACTCACCAGTAAGTCTTGAAGAGATGATGAGCTTTCATCCTTTGTCATTTTCATTAAACAAGCTCTAAAATTGTTTGGGAAGTTTGAGAATGTTGATTAACAGAACAGGAGCAGTGCTATGCTCATTTTCAGAGGAGCCATGCATTTGTAACAGAGGAAGGGGCATTCTCCTCCATATTTATTTTCTGCTGCATGTTCTTTGCATCAACTAAAACAGAAATTAATCATTTTTCTCTCCCAACATGTCTTGAGAATGACAGAATATTAGAGATTGAAAGGGACCTCGAAAGATCATCCAGTCCAGTCCCCCTGCCAGAGCAGGATCACCTAAAGAGGTCACACAGGTACATATCCTGGTGGTGGAGTTTGAATGTCTCCAGTGTAGGAGACTCCACAACCTTTCTGTGCAACCTCTTCCAGTGCTCTGTCACCCTCACAGTGGAAAAGCTTTTCCTGATGTTCACATGGAACTTCCTATGCTCCAGCTTGCACCCATTGCCCCTTGTCCTGTCACTGGACATCACTGAGCAGAGCCTGGCTCCATCCTCCCAACACTCACCCTTCACATGTTTATAAACATGGATGAGGTCACTTCTCAGGCTCCTCCAAGCTAGAAAGACTCAGCTCCCTCAGCCTGAGGTTTAAGACCATGAGGTACAATGTCAGAAATCCATTCACCTTCTCCTGTAGCACACTCCAAAGGAACTATCTCAAACAATGAAAAGCACCATCCCTTCTGAACACTCCCAGTGGAAGTGCCAGCCATCTAAGCACAAAATATGAATAGAAATGACACTACCGAGTTAAAATTTCAGTGTACCCAACCAGTGTTAGCACTTGACTTAAATGTAACACCACCCTGAAGGAAACATATGATGTACCCTGCAACAGATCAACCAAAGATTGGTAGCATTCAGGTGCTGGACATAGGCACTCTTGGATCTTAGTGGGAAAGCTCTCAGGCAGGAAGAATTTAGGAAGGGCTGTTGGTGGTGTGCAAAGGGAATCTCAGGCAAGAAAGACAGCTGTGGGGATCTTTGAAGATGAAGGCATAGGATCTCTACGTTTGGTCACGGTTTGGTTTTTTCCTTTTTCTTATGCTGCCAGTAGTGTGTCCAGACCCTGGAGCCACAGAAACAGCATTATCTGGAGCTCATTCCAATGGCAGCTGTAGCCATGCTGTTGTGACCAAAAGGAACAAGGATACATGGATAGCTCTTACCCAGCTAGCTGCTTGCAGCAAAACCTATCACCACACAAGGCTCAGCAACAAGAAAGCATCCCAGGTTTGTACATCTCTAGGTTTTGCTACTAACCTGAACAAGAGCTACACCCAACCCCAGCAGGTGCAAGACCAAGCAGTTTAAAGCTAGTTTGATGATACTGGTGCAAACTCCTCTGACTTGCAAACACACCAGTCAGAGACAGCGCTGTAGCAGGTGGCAATAAGATACCTAGTGAAGACTGAAGATGGGAAGCTACTTCCAACAAGGCAGAGCAAGCAAACTGTTGTGCCAACACACAGGGCATCTAGTCCCCTTCACCTGATGAGAGAGGGACTGTTTTCCCCCAGTGACTCACCCGGCACTGGTACAGCTCCTGCAGCTGGGAGTTGATCCATTCCTCCAGGTCTAGCCAGCGCTGCAGGTCCTTGCGGTTGTACTTGATGGTTAACTTGCCCAGCTTCCTGTGTGAGGACTCCTCCCCAGGTTTCTCTGGGGTCTGGAAAGTCACCCGGGGCAGTGCACTGGGGTTGCTGGCCATGCTCACTGCTTCCTCCTCCAACAGCTGCAGCTGTCCCTCCTGTGGGCTCCCCGACTCCTTTTCTCTGTCTGCTTTAAGCAAGGCCTCTCTGTGGCTCACAAGCTGCTCGCAGGCGCCAAGGGTGGGCAGCATTGGTGATCCCGGGGAGAGAGGTGGGGGAGAGCACACAGCCAGGGCAGCAGCCAGGCTCTGCAGGCAGAGTTACAGCAGCAGACTCTTGGGTTTCACCACGGGCTGTGCTGATGGGAGCAGGGAGGCAGGCAGAGGAGTTGTTGTAATAACATCTGTTGTTAAAAGAAGCCAAGTGAACCAGGGAATTGATGAACCAAGCTGGTTAATATTTAACACAGCAGCTCCCAGAGGTGGGGAAGCAGGAGGTTTTAAATTACTGTTTTCCTACAGGCATAACTTATGTGCATGTGCAATTCCAGAGGGCTGATCCAGACATCAGGCCGTGAAATCCTGCTGTGTTCAAGCTCCACAAGACTTTGTAAACTACTTTGCCTTCAGCTGCAGGGTTTAGCTCCCATTGAAGCGATGTATTTGGCAGTTTGGTCCCAGCACGGACAAGGAGAAGAGGTCTGGAGTCAGGTGGATGCATCCACTGTTTTAGGAGAGTAGGTCAGTGACACTGCAAGCCAGCTTGGGCTCAGCAGTCCCATTTTATGGCAAGAGGAAAAGGTCTCAAGTTGCACCAGGGCAGGTTTAGATTGAACATTAGGAAAAAATGCTTTACTGAAGCAGGCTGCCCAGGGAAGCGGTGGGGTCACCATCCCTGGAGGGGTTCAAAAGATGTGTAGATGTGGTGCCTGGGGACACGGTTTAGTGGTGAACTCGGCAGCGCTGGGCCAACAGTTGGACTCGATGATCTGAAGGGTCTTTTCCAACCTAACCAATTCCATGGCTCTGTGGCTTTACATTGCTCCTCAGTCTGTAAATTTATTTCAGTTTTATCAACAATTTCTGTAGAAATCCTGGTGGCCTGAATTTGAGATCATTTATGAAAGAGGCTTCTGAGATCACAAACTGCTACTGTACTCTATGTTATCATGGCTTGGTTGACACCCTCTTTCTTACTGGAAGACAGGTTAAAGGTCTGCAGCATTATTGCCCTTTGCTGTTTTAAAAGGATACACGTGAGAGGATAGACTGTTCAGAGGAGCAGAAATCAGGCTGGCTGTGTGTATGGAGTGCCACATCACTAGGACACCTGTCTTCCCTCTAGATGCTCTATCACACCTCTTTATTTGTCTGTTCCCAGAGCCCTCCAGCGACCTGCCCAGGCAGCTGCCCTATCAAATGGATGAGGCAGCTGAGACCTTCCATCATGAGGCAGATCCAACAACCCTGGTGCCATGATTTATATGGGAAAAGCAAGTACGCCTCTGCTGCTCCTGGCAGCCAAGGCACTTCTAGTTTGGAGACCAAGAGCTAGATAAACCACAGGAAAAACAACCACCTTCTCCCACTGACAGCTGCTGTTGGACAGCGTGGGGCGATTTGCAAGGGAAGTCATACCCAGCGCCCCTGCCAAAGCCACATTCCTGTGCCTAGAGGGATGGTGGTACAGCCAGCCAGGAACTTCTTGCACACAGGGTGATAGAAAACTGGGTAGGGCCAGATTCTATCCCAGCCTTTCTTTTTATCGTTAATTTGAGAAAAACAAACAAACAAAAATCCCAACCCCAAACAAAGTATCATTTTGTGACAGAAAATTCCACAAAATGCTGATCCCAAAACTTGCTTCCACACTGAGGGATAAAGTATTAAAATAAACCTGAAAGTGATATCATCTACTCTGCTTTTCAGACAGCCTAATATTTCTATTCAGAAGACAGATGTCAGTTATTTCATTTAAGCAGCTTTACCCATTTTTTTCTTACTGCTTGGCTGTATCCTCCCTCTAATCTCACTCCCAAAACTGTCTTACTTAGGCCAAAACTTCCCAGAAAAATCTGTGTTGTGAGAGGCTCACAGCATACTCAGTGAGTGTAGGTCCTTCAGTGGTTCTTAACTGCAAGAAACCTTGCAAAGCCCATTGATCATCCTGTCACATGTTTACAGCTATTGACTTTCCAAAGGTTGATTTGCTGGCCCAACACAGGCAGATTTTCACAAGGTAGCTGTGGTCAAAGGACACACACTGCCAGGTGTTCAGTTCCTGTCTCCAAACAGTGCTCTGTTTTTGTGTTCAAGGACTGACCTATTTTAGCCATGGAAGACAACCTGTATTTTCTTTGGTTCCAAGGAATTCCACAAAGGCTGGCATTAAAACCAGAGAAAGAGAACCAAGAGCATCCCTGAGTCAATCCAAAGATTTGCAGTGACTGAAAGCCTGGCAGGGAATTTGCCCCCTTCTTCCATCCTCTCCACTGGCAGGGAAGTTCCCTCCTTCCTCCGTCCTCTCCACTGGCTGGGAAGTTCCCTCCTTTCTGCATCCTCTCCACAGGCAGGGAAGTTCCCTCCTTCCTCCATCCCCTCCACTGGCTCTGGTGCTCTTTGTTGATGAGTTCAATTCAACTCTACATGGCAGGTGGAGTTTGCCCTGTCAATCCTCTGCCAGCATGGTTGAATTTATGAAGTACGTGATCCAGAAGTCACAGGACAGGTGCATGGAAGAGGAAGAAGACAACAGATCCTGCTCTCTTCAAACAGCTTTAGCTGCTCTTGATGTGCAACCTGGAGCATAAGCAATGCACTGAGGTACTACATCTGGAGAAGTCCACAAGCAGATTCACCCCACTGTCTGTACTCTGTTGACAAAGTAATAATCAGATGCTGGTACCCTCACACTGCTCTATTAATCTCACCCTACAATGGAATAAGATATTCAGAGGGGGATGTTGAAGGCTCTCTCAAGAAAGCCACAAGCCAAAACGAGCCAGGTTAGAAGATGTCCATCACACTGCTTTGCCTTACCAGAGCTTAGTCACAATTTTTTTGTAACAAGAAGGTGGTGATATGGAAATAAATGTTTACAGATAAAATAGGCCTCCTATCACTAAAGCAAGATGAAGAAGTGTGCAAGATCATTCCATAAGGACATGGTAGAAGTTCCTGCAGGCACAGCACAGGACTGGATATTTCAAACAGAGTAAGTGATATTGTCCCCTTTGAATGAGGCAGCATCTCCTATAGCTGCACCTGCACCTGCCACTGCCAGTGTCAGCTCCCACCAAACAAGAAGCAAGCACATGACTCTTTTCACAGCGCTGAGCATCCTGTCAACATGAGGAAAAACTTCTTTACTGTGAGAGTGACAGCACTGGAGCAGGCTGCCCAGAGAGGTGGTGGAGTCTCCTTCTCTACAGACTTTCAAAAACCTCCTGGATGTGTTCCTGTGTGACCTTCCCTAAGTCATTCAGAGGTCCCTTCCAACCCCTACCATTCTATGATTCTTTCCTCACATCACAGCAGATTCAGGTAGAAAAAGGGACAGAAGAACATTGACTATTTTGTTTGGACATGCAGAGTGGGGGGGATCTCAGAGATCTCAGGTGTGGCTAGGGGATGAGATCTTATTTTTAACTTAACTATCTCTCCTTATAGCCTTAGCCATACAACCTGGACCAAAAGGTTTCAGAAGTGAACACATATACTTGAGCAACTGAGTCATCCTTATCAGACAAACTGTTTTTTTCACAAGAGCTGTGCACGTGTAAGCTCCAGTGGACCTCCCGCTGTAGCTGCTGCTGCTGCTATCCTCTGCAGATCTGCTTTGTCATTTCTGCAGGTAAATAAAAGGGGATTAAATGTGGCCAACACATTTGAGCATTAAGCTGAAACACTGAGCCTCAGTTACCATCTGCATGGCCTGAGGTTGCTGCTCCTCCATGCCCTGGAATGAGGTTTGCCTTGATAGTGTGGAGGTGGGCTTCTGTGACCATCTCTGGCCCCAGAGAGAGCCACCAAACCATCTGCATCGTAATGATCCAGGCAGCACAGCAGCCAAGCGCATGAGGCAGATCTGGTTACACTCCTCTGTTCTTGAAGCTAACAATCTCCATCCCATACCTGTGACCCAGGCTGGTGTTTCTCTTTCTCTCCGAGCTGATGACTGCAGCATGTGCTCAATAATTCAGCAGGGCCCCAGATCATCTTTCCAGAGAACCAGGTCGGCCTCTTTCCTTTGAGTCTCAGTCTAAAGAGGAATGTTTCCTTTCAAGGCAGCCAGAAGCCACTCTCCACCTGTTTTAAAACATAATCACTTTCCTTGTGGCTCTAAATAGTTACCACAAATTATATCAGGGAAGGCAGCAGACGTGACTGTATCAATCCTATGCTGACACCACAAAGTAGAGAGTTCCTGCCCTCTCCTGTGAGCAGGAACACACATGGAAAATATGTGGAACAGAAAATGTAGCCAGGACTGGAGATTAAAAAAATCCAGAGCACTGAGTGAGCAACTCCAGTACATCCAGCATCCTGATGTCCATCATCCTCTTCCCTCAGCCTCCAGAATCTCCACAGGAGAGTAAAAAACAAAAAGACTGCCCTAGAGCTCTAGAGGAGAGTGCAGCATCTCTCACCTTCAACTCCTGGATACTTAAGTAAGCAGCCAGGGGCTTCCAGCTCAGAGAGTCCCCACCTCTCACCAATACTGCTACATGGAGAGGAGTACTTTGCCTTATTTCTCACCCCCAGAAGTCTCACCTTTGGTAAGGTGATGAAAAGGCAGTGAGAAGGAAGAATGCTGAGAGACAAAGGAAAACATTTCCCAACTTAGTGTTTGACTGATCAACCCAAAATTGCACTATTTGGCATCGTCTCAGAAAACAGACAGGTCTCAGCAGTAGAGATAAGAGATCAGGTGAGCTAGCTTGCCTGCTTGCCCTCCCTCCTGCCTCTGGGACTGGAGTCAAGTGAAGGCTAAAGGCTAATGGCTCATGAGCAGATGAGAAAGGTACATGAGGAATAGTTGTAATTACTGCTCTGGCACACCGGAGGAGCAGCAGAACCTGGGCCTCTCCTTATTTAGGCAATTAATCCTGCTTATCTGTGTCCATCCTCAGACATCCTGTAGAGGGATGAGTAAGCATCTCCACAGAGGAGGAACCCCCCCTCCCTTTAATACTTAGGTGAAGCTGATAACATGATTCAGGTGCCAAATGAATTATTTGGGGATCTTTGAAAACCTGTCCCTGTTGTTTTGTTGCCCTCCCTCTTGCATTGCTTTGCTGTTTCCCCACAGAAGGAGGCCTGTGGCACTGAAAGCATTGTCAATGTTTTCATGTGGCACAGAGGTTCCAGCAAGTCCTTGAATGGTAGAGTTGGAAAGGACAGATGAATGGAGTTGTCCTAATAGATGAAGGGAATCTTCCCTGGTATTCAGCCCAATTTCAACATTTCAGGGTTGCAGAGGCCATCTGTATAGTTCTTGCACCGAGAAGTTTATTGTGACCGGTCCCCTTGAAAGGTTGAAATTACACCAGCAGGGATTGTACTGCTCTCACCCACAGGGAAATGGCCATCAGCCCTTCATGGCAGACACTGGCAGCCAGCCTGGACATGTCAAATATCAGAAGGTTGCTGGGGATATGGTCAGTGTAGGGAGTGATGGAGAAGGTTCCATGGGCAACCCCAGGGCTGATCCTGTTCCATTCCCAGATGCTATAAGGAACAGCTCTGCTTGCCTATGGGGACTTCAGAGGGGAATGTTTTGTTCATTCTAGTTCCTGCAAATTGAAGGTTCTTTGCTTCACATTTCCATACCTATCTCCCTGCAAATGCCAAGCGCAGACAAGTAAAAAAATGCAGATGCATTCTTGGTGTAACTAGACTCAACACCATTTTCCCTTCTTGCTTTCCCAGTGCTCCTGCCCTTAAGGGTTTACCTTCAAGAGCAACACTAAAATCAAAGCCAGTGCATGCAGGACTGCAGACAAGAACTTCCCCAAAGAAACAATATTGCCTCATTGTAACTCCCTTCCCCAGAGCTACCCTGGATGCAATGGGAATGGCTCTTGGGAGGACACAGCAGCCTGGCATCATTTCCCTGGCTTTGTTCCACAAAACCAGCAGTTAGTCATGGCCCCGTGAGGTCCCTCCCTGTCTCCTTCCTTTGCCACATTTCTGTGCCGTCACTTGCATCCGGGTCTCGCCCCTAAATCACATCAGGAGGTTTAACCTGAGGCAAATACAACAAAACAAGCAAGTAAGCAAGCAAACCTGTCTCCCAAGAGTTAATCATACATGGAGTGGTTCCCCGGTAAAGCACAGCAGAGTGGGTTTGTCTGCAGAAGCTGGTGGGACAATCTGCTGCCAGGAAGTCATGGCAGATGGTGAGGACATGGTGCTGGGCTGCACAGTGGGGAAAAGGGGACCTGGATCAGGACTTCTTTATTTTTCTGGTTGTTATGGTCAGTTTCCTCTAGAAGGTGGGCATCCACCTGCAGTGCACGCTGGGGTCTCCATAGTAATCAGGAGAAGGCAGGTGATGCAGGCTCCTGCACTGGGTTTGTTACCAGCCATGCATGTCTAAGAGCTCAGATAATCTTAGTCAAATATTTAACCAGGGTGCAGTTTACCCCCCGAGCCATCTCCTGTGTGGTTACTGCCAGACTGAGAGCAGCCCTTCTTAAAGGCAGACAAATGCTAATGATGACTCATGGCTTCAAGACCCCTTTTAAAACACTCCCAAGTCATAAAGTCACACACCCTACTTTCCCTTCATGCTAATAACACACAGGAAATTACTCATTTGGCAGAAGATGGGGGCTGCGATGGGATGTCTAGGTTAGGAGGGCAAAGAGCAAGATACCAAGCTGGAAGAAAAGAGAGGTTCCTAGAGGAGAAGTCCTTGATGCTAGGACTAATCTGGATTAAAAATTTAATTACTGAAACTCTCCAGAAGAAACTGAGCATATTTAGAAACTGTGCTACTAGTACAGGGGTGGGATGCATCCCTCCTACAGTAGAGGACCAAAAATATGGTCTTTGAAGCTCAAATAAACAAGCCAGGCCCAACTCCTAAGCAGGGGGGAAAAAAAGGGGGGGTCAAATTGAAGAATATAGAGTTCTCACATACTTAGGAAATTGTCACCAAAAAATTTAGCTGTAGACTGATGACACAAAAACGTCAGAAAGGACAAGACCGAGGCCCACAAAACATTTATTGTTCACAAGATGTCTCTGCGGTGAGCCTATGAATGACACTACCATGATCCCAAGATGTACTCAGCAATGTATTTCCAGCAGAGAGAGATGATTAAACACTTCTAACAGTGATCCATTCCTTAAACTGTGGCATAGAATTCTGTAACACATATCTTATAATAAGAAACCTGAAAGTGGGAAATGTGCAGAAAAATAAGGCCACTAGGGTAACACAGGGGAAGTAGAGACCCTGCCATAAAAAAAATGATTGAAAGATCATGGTATGCTTGCACTAGCAAACTGGAGACTGAGTTAGGAGATGGTTTCACTAAAATAAACACAGCTGCAGGTGACAAAAGGAGAGGAGATTTTGAAATGAAAACACAGTATTGTACAAGAAAGCCGAATGTATGGTAACTCTCAGTACCCTGAGGGTGAGCAGCAGCAAACCTTGCAGCAGGACATTAGCAAAGCCTTCTGCTGAGAGCAAAGGGGGCTAGAGATGCCAGTCTAGGAGTCCTCCCAGCTCTGCATTTGTAGAAGTTACATTATGTGGCACAAGCAGGAGGGAAGTCACATCCTTCAGGTTTGCAGGAAACCCCTGACAGAGTTTTTGTAACACAACACTACTGCTGATGTCAACTGGGTTATTGCCAGTTACACAAAAATACCAAATCAGACTGTTTAGGGACAGCTCTGCCGGTGCAGATATGCAGGTGAGGCTGCTGGTTTGCAAAGGGGATGAGACCAACTGCGGCCTGACTAGAGACTCCTGCACTAGGGAACTGCACTGAGCCTGACCTGGATGCAGACCAAAGGCTTTAACTATTTATCCGGCAAGAAGTCTCCTCCAGGTGAAACACAAGAGAGAGCCCCCAGCAGAGTGCCTCAGGCAGTGCAGAATAAAAGAAGGGGACAACTTTGTCTTTTTTATTTCTCCTGCATGTATTTAGAAGGCGTGCAGGACAGTGAAGTCAGCTCTCCCTTTCCCACTTGAACAGTCTGCAGGCGAGTCCTAAAGTCCTGGTGTAGAGATGGGGTCTGAGTGTGAAGTGGAAGACACCTGTGCTGCTTCTGACAAAGGTTCATATAGCCAGTGAGGAAAAACATCTCTCTGCTCTGCAGACACACACATTTCCTACTGCCCTATCACATATTTTCATGGTTTAGGCTTTGCCTGTATTTGGGTTTATACCCTGCCCGCAGCCAGATCAAAGCAAGTCCCTTTTCCAAACAGAAGTCAGTACCACCCACACGCATCAGCATCAGGCCATAGAAAGTCAGGCAAGGTATTGAAAAATAACATTCCCACAACACTGTGTTCCCACAGGGTTTGCCTGTGACAACCAGGAGGGGGAAACGTGTCTCCAGGGACTCTTGATAGATCCCAGTATCCCACGAGGATACACGAGGCAGGATCAGAGATACAGAAAGCAGCAGCAAAAATTGAAATGCTGGACACCAGAATGATCCTCAAAACCACAAAGCCAGCTGCTGTTCAAGATGCATCTGCTGCTCACCATCTCTTTTCAAAGATACCCTGCTCAGCACCATCTCCCATTTGCTGCTGTTGCTTTAAGTGATGCAACATTTCATTACAAACAATGCCCAAGCAAATGACAAGCACTCCCTGCTTTCCTAAGGACTATGACAGAGGGATGAGGACAGCTTACCCAGGGGTTTTAGGACTGTTTACAGAGGGGGTGGATGACACTGGTGTAGCTGTTGGACAGAGGAATTTGATCACAGACCTGCAAGTAGAAGCAGGAAGGGAGAAAATACATGGAAGCTATGGCAGGCAACCATAACAGCACCATCCTGCCAGGCAAGGGCATGATAAATGGACCACAACTGATCTATATGAGATTGAGGAGATTAGTGAAATATTGATCATCAGTGGGAGGCTGGAACTAGATGATCTTTAGATGATCCCTTCCAACCCAAACCATTCTAGGATTCCTACATTTTTTCACTTCCATGCTGGTAGAGCTCGACCATGCAGCCAAGCCTCCATGCGTGCTGCCAAGAGCTTTCACTCAAAAGGAGTGCTGTATCCCAAGAGGAGAGAACTTACGATTTCAAGGTGCCTGCACTAGATCACAAAACCTCTTGCAGTGGGCATTGGTGATGTAGCTGCAAGGGTGACCCATGTGGGTTAGTGAGACCTGAGCTAATGGTGCTTCATACCATGCTACTGGCCATGCTAGAACACAAACGCTGCCACCAGAGGATACCGACTATGTGCTTCCCAGCTTGTGGTTCCTCGGAAGCATCCTAAGCACAGAGATGGTGGGGTGTTTATCATGAGTGGATGCCCTTGTACCTGCGTGAGCAAGAGGACCTCTCTGGGCTCCCACTGGGAATGATCCCTCTCTCTCCCTTGCCAGAAGAGTGGAAGATGGTATCAGCCCTGCTCTCCTCCCCTTCCTCTTACGCAAGGCAGCATGCAGGGGAGTGACTGTGGTTTTTTTTTTTTCCTCTCCCAGGTAGTTGGTTTTCACTTCCTGCACTCTCCGAGCCTTTGTCTCCGCTGGACGCAGCTGAAGGCACACCTGAGGCTGAATGTGCAGGGGGACCGGCGGGACACCCCGCTCCCAGCGCCGGCTTCACCGGAGACCGCCCAGGTGGGGGACTGAGAGGGCATGCCTGGGCATGACTTGAAGCAGGGGAACACACACTGACCACCCCAGGGCGCGTGGGGGGTGGCACGCACCCGGACACGGTTCCTCATAGCTTCACCTGTCTTCTCTTTTCCTTTAGGAAAGGATTAATGTCTCCAGGTGAGGAGGATCTGGGCGCCAAGATGGCTAGAGGGAGTCCAGGTCCGTGGTTTGTGCTCTGCGTCTGCTTGGTGCTGGCGGTGGACTTCAGCAAAGGGCAGGAGGAAAAACCCTTTGGTGAAAGGTGCCTGGAGGACTTCACAGCAGGGATGCCAGATTTCGTGCTGGATACGGACGCCTCTGTCCAGAATGGAGCCACTTTCTTATCATCCCCCATGGTCCATCGGAGCAGGGACTGCATGAGAGCCTGCTGTAAGGACCCCACTTGTAACCTAGCTCTTGTGGAGCAGGTCCCGGGCACAGAGGATGACCGCATCCAGGGCTGTTTTCTCCTCAACTGTCTCTACGAGCAAGCTTTCGTCTGCAGGTTTGCCAGGAAGATCGGCTTTGTGAACTTCTTGAGGAAGGACGTGTACGATTCCTACCAGACAATGCAGAATCACGGATCTAGTGGTAAGGAGCCAGTAATGGGTCTGTACAAACCGGGCTGGAGGAGCACTAATGGCCACTGGTGCCAGGCTCCTCCAGCCATCATTTGCGCAGCTGTGCTGCCAGCGGTTGGGGTAGAGTGGTGTTAGGGAGAAGGTTTCTGCGTGTCCCTCTGCTGCAAAAGCTCTCCCTAACTTTGATGAGCCTACCTAAGATCTGTGCCTCAGTTTACCTATTAGTAAACAGAGAGGGAATAAATCTTTACCCTGCTGGAAGCGGGTGGAGCGAGTGTTTACGAAATGCAGGCTGTGTGTTGATACCTGACAAGGTAGAGAAAAAGGGATTGTTTTTCTTCTCCCTCCCCCCAGGCCTTTGAGGTTGGAAAGTGAAACCCTCCGAAAATCCGCACATCACTATGTTTTAAAGGGCTGCATTAATCTCTTAATTGTTCACGGACTGGAGGCAGGACGCAATTCACTCACCTTTCATTTTGCCACCGCCTGAATCTCCCGAGCAGCAGCCTGGACAGGATGAGGTGTCTCAGGATCGCTGTGCTTGTTGGGACTCGTCCTTGCTGCTGGGGGAGGAATGGGGAGCAGCTGGGGGAGGCTGATTAGAAAACCCTCTTTTTGGGGGTGGGTTTTTCTTCCCCACTATGTGGTGCCCTGCTCTGAAAGATTGAACTTGGATGCAGAAAACCAGGTGGAAAACAAACTCATGTGGAGCTGGCTGCTTGCCAGGCACGTTTGCTGTCTCCAAAGAAATGCAGTGCTCAGAAACCCTGCAAACCTGGGGATTCCTCCTTCTGCCTTCATCTTCCGTGTTTTTGAGGAAGCCTCGAGGGGCTGGGATGTTTCTAGCCTGCTTGGGTAGTTGGCGACCATGAGCGGTGTACTATGTTTATGCATTGGCAGGGCTCTTAGGCGATGCCCTTCGAGTAGTCGTGTCTGCTCCCAGCCCACCTGTGTGGAGATGGAAAGGATTTGTGAAGATGGCAAAAGGGGCAGCCAGGTGGTGTGCATGGGCTTAGGCTAGACGGTGTGAGCTGAGCAGGTCTTTGATCTCCTTTTGGGATGTGCCAGTCTGTGAGGCTTGTCGGCTATGGGGGTGTGAAATGGCACCAACCCCCCTACTGGCCACTTGTGTTCATCTGAAGTAGCAGTGGGAGGATTTTGGAGGACAGCACAGCTCTTCTGGAGCAGCCCTTGGGTGTCAATGTTTTGAGCAACGATGTGGTAGAAGTGGTTCTTATGTCCTCTGTCCCTGCTAGTTGCTTTCCACCCCATTTTAAGGCCTTCTGGTAAATCTCTATCTCACTATTGCAGTACTTGTCCAGCCTCTCCATGCCAGCATCCTTTCCACAAGAGCTGCAGTTAGTGAGGAACTGATGCCCACATTTCCAGGACTGGAGGTGGCATGGTGGCAGCTGTCTGAACTCCTACATGCTTTGTTGTAGGAGGAAAGGGGAATGCATCATCTGCAGTGCATCCTGATTTCACAAGATTAGATTAAAATACAGTGTACTGTTGAGCAATTCAGCCTCTTCACCTCACCAGACTGCAATCCCCCTCCTCCCTGAGCTGGTCTCAGGACCCGGCATCACATGTGTGTGAGTCTCTGGAAAGTGTTCCTGGTCCCAGAGCAATCTGTGCCACCAGCAGTGCTGTGTTTGCCACTCCATGGCACCATCTGGGGCATCTCAGTCACTGATAGGCAGGTGCTGCCTTGCAAACCACCCCTATCACTGCTTTCACAAGTGCTGGGGTGGACTGGCCATGGTGGAGCAGGAAGACCCAGGAGGGTTTATCAGTAAGAAGTGCAAAACATGCCAGAAATGCAGCTGGGGACACTCTACCTGCTGAGGCTGGCCTGCCCCTCTTCGCACACGTGGGGCTTGTGCCACGATACCACTGTGGGCGTCGGAAGGGCTCAGTGCCTTCTACACCCTCTGTCTACACTCTGGGGGGGTGCAGGGTGCCAGGCAGGTCCCCAAGTGTAGCGACGGACACTGGGAAGCTCTCTACTTCTTGTTGGGATCAGGCTGCGAAGAGGAAGAGATGAAGGATTATTACTGTTTATGAACCCAGACCTGAAAAGTGCCTTGCAATTTTAATCTAATCTTGTGAAATCAAGATGTGCTTTACTGGAGAAATAGCAAATAATAACAAGGGCTAAGTCAGACCATGCAAGCTGGGCCCTCCTCCTTACAGTTGCTGACACTCAAAAACGCAGACCTCAATTTTGGTTCAGATCCAAACAAAAAAAATCCAAACCCCAGGCCCCTCCAGCCATGCTCCTGGAACTGGGTCCATGCAGGAGGAATGGGCCTGAGCTGGAAGGCAGGTGCCCACCTGCCACTGAGGGGCACTGGGGAAAGGTGCAAAGGTGCAGGAGGCCAAATGAAGGAGCCCTTGGGCACTGAGCCTGTCTACCTGGCAGTAGAAGGAAGCTCTACAACATTTTTGCTTCCAGACCTTTTGAGGATGCCTGAAGGGACCAAATGAAACAAGTGCTGTTTTCAGCATGTCAGGTTTTCCACCCAAATGGTTAGAGGCAAAAAAATCTTGGCCCAGGTTTTGGGCTGAAGACAAAACTGTCATCTTCCTGCTATTGTGCTGTATCACTGTTAAAAATGTGAAGCTCTGTGACTGGTCTGGAGCTCAGGTTATTGTCAACCTGCTGAGATGGACTCTAAAGTCTGCAGGAAGCATACATGCTGCTTTATCACACATCCCTTTCCTTTATGTGCTGCTGTCAGGTGTCCTAGGAACCTTTAGGGTATTGCCCACACGGCAATCTTCGGACATCCTCTGCAGTAATGAGGATTAAAAGCATGGGTTTTTTTTAGTGGATAGTGACACAGATATTTGGTGATCCCAGTGGATGACATAGAACAAAAAAAGCCACACATTGCAAGATCCACATTAGTACTACAGGGAGCAGATCTGTTGAATTAAGAGGTTTATGCATGTTCAGGAGAAGACTAGATAACACTTGAAAGAGAGCACAGCTGGGGGCTGCAGAATGTAGGCAAATTTAACCTTGGAGTGTTTCCAGAGCCTGCTGGAAGTCGCTGAAAGCTGGGAGAGCATCAGAGGGGATGTGCTGTGTGTGCTGGCCTTGCTCTTCCACTTGCTTGAGCATGAACAGTGAGACTGCTGGCAACTGAGCACAGGGCCAGAGGTACCCTTGCCATAACCCACTGTGGCAACTCTTATGGTGTCAGGACTTCACAGGAACCTATGGGCACAGGCAACAATGAATTCAGCTGAAATCTAGCTTTTGCTGATCTGAGTGTATTTCCAGTATTTGGAAACCAAGAGCTTCTGAGTCCTTGGTAAGCTGGGGGCAGCAGTCTCTTGCTTGTTCCAGCTAACGCACAGCCCAGAGTCTCTGCTGCTGTTGTTAAAGGCACTATCCTCTTAAATGATTCTCCAGCCTGAACTTTGGTGCGAGTTTTCTGCCTGGCTCATGCGGGAGGGGCAGGCTCACCATGCACTTTATTGGTAATAACGAAGCCCGGTGTTTAAGTAACCACCTCGAGCTCATTCTGGCCTAGGCAAACCAGTTCTGGGTGTGAAACTGGAAAATAACCTCTCTGAACCTTTGTCCGTTTCTTGAACTGAACCTTTTGTGGTGGTTGTGAAATGCTCCGTGACACTGTCCTCCTCCTGATCAATTCAGGGTTTGTGAGTGGGAGATGGGAAGCTTTGGGGAACCTCAGGATTCAGGTTGTGTCTGCTCCTGCCTCACTGTGGAGAGCGAGTTACAACTTAAGCAATGCATTCAAAAAGGAGAACCTCTCCAAGTCTGAAACTCTTTTCTCTTCAGAAGTCTGGTCCTGCATTGGTTCCTGTTCCGTGGGCAGAGCTCAACCAAAATGAGTGGTGCTGGGATCCTAGCTGGGGCTCAGACAGTTCTGGTCACTGATCTCCCCATGGCTGATGCTGCTCGGCCCTGAGCACCCAGCTTGGTCCAGGACTGGGGAAACTGCATGTTCAGTACCTACATCACAGATTCAGAGGCTAAGGACCAGCTGGTCCAGCTCCCTGCTCCAAGCACCTTCCACTCCCTGTGAAACTACTGTTTGCCATGAATTTACTGATGTTGTGGCTAACTCACATCATGTCTCTGGAGCTGTCTAAGGAGTAACAGACCAATCTTTGTTAAAATGGCACAAAGACCTGCAGGAGGCTGTTTCCCTCTGCCCATTAAAGCAAATCAGACTGGTTTCCCACACCATAAGGAAGGACAGAAGGAGCCTGTGGCAGCAGCAGATTGCATTGATCTGGAATTGTAATCCCTTCATTGTGCTCTGTTCTAGAGAGGTTAAACTGACCTGCTCTTTGCACCTCTTACAAACCACTATAGAAACCTCTAGAAATGAATGTGGAGAGCTGCTTAGCTCAGCATGAGTTGTGCAAAACCTATAAGGCTTTACTGTGACTGCATTTTGCCAGGGTGAATCCCTGCAGAAGGAGCCTGTGCTGTTCTTTTTCCAGGCGATGTGCCTTGTTGCCTTGTTCTCTTCTCCCTCTCCTCCTCCTTACCCAAATTAACACTGGTGGGAGCAGCAGCATTCCTCCCTACCTTTGTCTGTTACTATGGAGAGCTTTCTAGTGTTGGTGGGTAAGATTTGAATGAAACCTCTTTGAAGTCTGTTCACTTTTGAGTGACTTCCCTGGAAGCAAGGTTAGAGCAGAATTTCAGCCTTTGCTGGGAGAGCCAGGCTGCTGTCCACCCCTGCCCACCTGTTTTTGCAGCAGGCAGGCTGTCTTCTGACACTTGAAATCACCAAGGTTGTATGTCTTATGGATGCTGGAATCTGGCTGGCCTCATTTCTGCTCCTGTCTCTGCTACTGGCCTGCGCAGTGGCTTTGAGCTGTGGCTTTTGTCCTCTGTGAGGTCCTTCCTTTTGCAGTGCCTCAGTGTCTCCAGCACAAGCCACACTCATTTTGTTTGTAGGGTGCTCCTTACAAACAAGTGGTGACTTTGACAAAAGCTTTCCAGCTCTTTCTGGTTACAACCTCAAATCATTCTGAGGTATTTTCAAGCATTGCTTTAAGGTCTCATGTGCTCAGGGTGTATCTGCATGAGCACTGGAATGGAGGAAATCTGGTTTTCTGTGAATTTGTGTCTGGAGGGCAAATCCTGATATCTGAGCTCCAAAAGAGCTCAAACTGGGAGCTTTGCAAGTGCTTTCTGCTGTGGAATTTCAGTAGTGCCTGCATGTTCAGATAGCCAGGTCCCTAGTGGGGTCTCTCCCTCCACCTAGATGCTTACTTTTGCAGCCCTTGTGGGAATTGGACATCTTTTAGATTGCTGTTCCACATCAGCTTTGGTTCAGGTTTGCTCAATATTTGAGATGAAACCAGACAAACCACTGACTGCATAAACCTTCAAACAAAATTAAATCTGTTAAAAAGAAAAAAAACAAAACAAAACAAAAACCCAGGGACTGAAGCATAAACACAGTTTTAGCTTTTTTATTTGTTTGTTTTGTTTGCTCTCTCAGGCTTTTCTTTGGGATCATAAAGGAAATCTATTTCACCCTCTGGTGTGTTTTATAAATGGAAGTGGAAGTTGTCACTTAATGACATGATTCCAGGAGCATGTGTTCCACAGCAAAGAGCACGACACAGAGCAGCATCATAAAGCTTTAATCTCCCTGTTAATTACAGAGTTTTACAGTAGAAACTTTCCACAGTCAAGAGAGCATTACAGCAGAAGCCACTTTCATTTTTCAAACAGATTTTCAGAGCAAACCAAACTGAATGCAGATTTGCCCTACTACCAGCTGCTTCATGACATTCCCTCTGGCTCAGGCAGTGTTTGGTTGTGAAGCTCAGGTGGAGAACAGCCACACTGCCACTGAAAGCTTCATATAGTCAATGCAGCAGGAATACCCCAAAGAGACTGAGTTTTCAGATGTCCTAAGGGAAAGACTTGAAAATGCAGTCCTTAGTTTCTAGTAAGAGTACTTCCTTAGCAGTCAACACAGACAAGCAAATTCTCTGACTATTTTTCTGGAGGTGAGTAGGGTCCAGGGTATTTGACTAATCAGAGATGGGATCCAGAAAACTTGATGACCCAGAACCAAGATTTTACTTCACTATGCAGTCCACAACCCAAAGTAACTAAAAGGACCTGTGGAGAAATGTTTGGCCTACCATGTTTCTTTTCTTTTTTTAATGTATACATGCTTAAAACTGTCAAGGAAAAACATGCTTTGGAGCTGTCAGGTGATGATCAGTCTCTGTGTTGCTGAAGAACTGGTCTTTCCCTTGTGCAATTGCAGGGAGCAGGCTGCATTTCTCCCTGGCCGGCTGATGGCATTTGCCTGGCAGGAATGGCAGGAACACATTCCCTATCCAGAGCTTGTAGTGCTGTGTACAAGGTGTTCGTGGGGCTGCTTTCCCCTGGTCAGTTTGGAAGATTTTGCCAGTTCCAGTCATGGGTTTCCCTAATGAATGTTCTTGTGGCAAATGCAGGGTCCTGCACCTGGGTAAGAATAACAACAGGGACCAGTACAGGTTAGGGGTTGCCCTGCTGGAAAGCAATGTGCCCTTGTGGCAAAGACAGCCAATGGTATCCTGAGGTGCATCAAGAAAAGTATGTCCAGCAGGGCTAGGGAGGTTCTTCTCCCCCTCTACTCTGCCCTGGTGAGACCACACCTGGAGTATTGTCCAGTTTTGGGCTCCCCATTTCAAGAGAGACAGGGGCCTGCTGGAGAAAGTCCAACAGAGAGCCATGAGGATGATTAGAGGACTTGAGCATCTGCCCTGTGAAGAGAGCCTGAGAGCCACAGGGCTGTTTAGTCTCTAGAAGACTGAGAGGGGATCTGATTATAGCCCCATCCAATCTGACCTCGAAGGTTTCCAGCGATGATGCTTCTACCACCTCTCTGGGCAGCCTGTGCCAGCGTTTCACCACGCTCAAGGTAAATATTTATTCCTTACAGCTAGTCTGAATGTCCTCTCTTTAGTTTAAAGCCATCACCCCTCATCCAGTCACCACATACCCTGCTAAAAAGACACTAGAAAAGAGAAGATTCTGGGCTGAGTTGTGGTAACTGATCTGGAATATGTGCTGCAAAGCCCTCTACCCTACTGAATTTAGAGGTGAAAGAACTAAAAAGTAGCTTGTTTGGAATGTCATGTTGGTTGGTTTGTTTATTTATATGCCTCGTATTAAAGGTCCCTTTGCTGGGCTCTAGCAAGAGTCAGCACTGGGACCTGAATTCAGAAACACTCATACAGGAAATTAGGGGTGAGTCTACAACAGTGAAAATAATTAGCTGATGGAGTAGTTTTCTCAGGGGGTTGGGCACTTACCCTCTTCTCCAGTCACAGTTGACATGGCTGTGTAGTGGCTGAGTGATTTTTATCTGGCTTATAGATGACGATCGATGTCTTTCCAAAAGGCTTGGGTAGAACTTGAACATTGAGTCTTGGACTTGGTACAGGCAGTGCCAGGCAGAGTTTTATGGGCTGAGTTATGCAGGAAGCCTGTGATCAGAGATGTTCAGACCAAAAGGAGTTCTGAGTCAGGCTCAGTGGTGTCATTGCATAGGCTGCTCTTGCTGCCATGGGCAGGTGTGTCAGTGTGAGCTGAAATTCCCCACCCCCCCCGACAATAACCAGGCTAGCTCAGTCTGGAAGCAAATGAAAGCTGTATTTACAAAGCAGAATCTACAATCTATGATGAAATGCAATGAATATGTACAAATATACAAAATTCACAACATTTACAAATATATACAATCAACAGAAAAAGCACAACCGATCTCCCTTTGCTTCCCCCCAAAGGGGACCCTTCCCAAAGGGGCCTCCCTCTCCCAGGAGCTTCCCCCCAGACCCCCCTGGACAGAAAGCAGAGTTAGTTAGAGCAGAAAGTTGTTAACTTAGCTGCCAAGGTCAGTGTGTGTTATCTTCAGCCAGAAAAGAAGAAGAAGAAAACAGCAGCCAGACAGCCCAGCAACTGCCCCCACTGCCGAACGCAGAATGTGCAGAGTGCCCACTTTGTTTTGAGTAATAGTTCTTAAACATTTCTATCTATCCAATGGAAGTGTTTAGAACAATCAGTATTTTGCTTTCTTACACCCAATAGTGACTTATTTACACTCTTTCACTTTCTCTGTTTTGAACTTTGCAAGGAAAAATTAAAAAGACAGTTTCAAACCATCACAGCAGGGATTGGTTTTCATTTGATGTGTAAGCACCTACAGCCTGCAAAAGTGTGTAATGGATTGCAGAGGATGCATGGAATGGCACAGAAATAATGATCTCATGGATGGCATTTTTGTGCTTTTTTTTTTTAAGACATCCATGTCAGAGACTGGGGAGGAAGTTAAGGTGGAGGAGAGATATTTCCCATCCAAATCCCACATTGCATAGCTCTGGTTAAGCAGGCTAACACAGTGCCTAGGGATGGTGGTAGGAGTGAAGAGAGTCAGTTCCACATTCTTCAACACCCACACTGGGTCATCTCCCTAAGTGAAGAGTGGAAATTGCTCCGTGCTGTTTTGTGAGGATGTGGTCCGATGGTTGGAAGCACAATGGCAGTAGCCACAGGGACACCCACTTAGAGTGGTTCCTGTGGGCAGAAGTGGCCAGGGAGACAACTGGCTCAGAGGCACTGCCGTGTCGGGCAGTGGAGCTGCTGAATTAGTGAGGGCAGTACTAGCAGCTGCAAGAAGCACAGCCCTGTAAAAGTGTTTTCCTTTCAGTGGCTCAGGTCTGATTTAGCCTTGAAGAATCCTTGCCTTACTGTCATGGAGACAAGGACTGGAGCCTTCAGCCTGTTACCTGAGCCTTGTTCTACGTTTGCTCTGCAGATGACCATCCTCCGATCGCCCGCACTGGCAAGGACATGAGGGTGCAGCCCGGGGAGCCAGTGCTGCTGAGGGGCACAGAGAGCACGGACGACCGAGGGATAGTCAGATACGAATGGAAGCAGATCCTTGGTGACACCTCAGTGGAGATGAAGGTAGGGAGCTGCAGGAAGGAAGCAGCTTGCTCAGCATCACCTCTGATCTGCACTGATCTGCTGTCAAAGGCACTGGCTTGCAGGTCACCTTGTCCTTCCTCCCTCGAGCCAGCCCTCCCACCAGCCTGTTCCCAAAAGCTGCGCAGCACTCCTCTCCCACACTGCTAGGAGGTGGAGTTTATTGGCCTCATTGGGTCTCAGACTCCCTGCACCACGGTTCCATCTCAAACCTTCCTGAACAACATCTGATCTGTCTGGGTGGGAGCACCTGAGAGGGCAGCAGCTTCAGTGTGAGAGCTGCCTCTGCTTCCAGGCTCCTGTAGTTCACTGAGGAGCCTGCCCTTAGTTTGCTCTGCTCCGTTCTGGTGCTTCTCCTCTGATTCTGAACAATACAGTTGGGCTGTGCTTCTGTTCTCCTGGGACTTTTCCTGGACTTTATCTCTCTTATCCTCCTCCTATTTTATCTGAGCTGGAGCAGGAGTCATGTCTCTTGAGTGGCTCCAAGATCTCTGGGGTGTGAACATTGCCTATCTGATAGATGTTGAACATGAATTGTGGCTTTAAAAGAGCAAATGGTCGCTGTTAAACTTCTGCAAAATGCCCTGGAAAGCCTTGGAGGTCATACTGAGCTTTTGTGACACCTTTTGGAAGAATTGGCAAATGAGTGCATCAGTCCCACAGCTGATTTCCAATACCAGCAATGACTGGGTGCTAAGAGGCCTGTAGAAATCTGGAAGTGCTCTTTTGCTTTTCCCTTCTCCCCCCACCCCAGCCCAACCAAAGGTTGTTGAGTTTTTTTTTGTTTGGTTGGTTTTGGTTTGGTTTGGTTTGGTTTTTGTTTTTTTTTAGTGGGAGTGGAGCAGGCAGGGGAAGGAAAGAATCCTGTAGCATGATATTAACTACATTAAGATCACATATGGCAACACTGTATTCTCTAGAAACCTAACCAAAAAGGCAGATAGCATAGAAAGGGTGACCAAATAATTTTAGGAAATGCAAGAAAAAAAAAAAAAAAGGTTTTGTCACTAATATCACAGCTTTCTATTCTGACAAAATAATTCAGTCTTTCAGAAACCTCTCAGGAGGCAAAAAAATAGGCTCTCATTTCCATCTTGGCAGTGAAATACACTTGTCTTAGTCAAAATGAAAGAGTTTGTGTTTCTTAAATACACCCAGCTCATTCCCATGTGCACTAAGTAAATGATTCACAATAGGTTTCATTCTTTAAAAGTTAAAATAAAAGCTACAGGTATTTTGGTCCTCTCAAATGATTTTTATTTCCCCTCGTGCTTTCACAGTGCCCCAAAATATGAACTACCTGATGATGCTTGAGGTACTCTTCCATTCTGCTGTTCCAGCTTGGGACCAGCCCATGGATTTGGGAGGGCTGTATAGCACTGAGACATTTTTCATCCCAGACATCTGCCTGGGGGTTTCCAGCTAAGCTCCTTTCCTCCTAATGCAGGAACACAGGCCTTGCATGGCTTCAGTCACTGACTCTTTAGAGGTACCTTCTTCTGCCTAAACCTCTCTTTTGTATTCTCAGAATCATGAAGAAGATCAGGTAGAAATCTCCAACCTGCAGGCGGGGACTTACGTCTTCCAGCTTACTGTCACGGACACTGCACAACAGCAGGACTTTACCAACATCACCATCATGGTGCTGAATTCTGAGCAGACTGAAGGTGAGCCTCAGCCCATGGATGTCTAGCTGGAGTCCCCAAACCTGGGAGCTGCTCTTGTGTTACCAGTGGTCTTGTTGATGGGGTAGATGAGAAACGAGCACAACCAAGAGACTGGAGCTGCATCTCAACTTTTCCCAGTGAAAGCCTGCACCTGACCAGTAGTGGGAGGTTTCCCCATTTATGGTGGTCTGTTTTAGAGTTTTTGTGTCCTTCTGCAGAAGAAATGTCTTGCAATAACTCCTTCCTTTCTGTATGTCAATGACCTCTGCTGGGTGATGCCAGAGTCGCTGGAGCCTGGGGTGCAACTGAGAGTGTAGGACAGAAGAACCTGAAAGGTTGTGGTGGGTTGGAATTACCCCCAACATAAAATTTTCAGACCCAGCTCAGTTGAAAGCAAATGAAGATGTATTTACAAGCACGCTACGATCTAGAAATATAGAATGCAATGAATATATACAAAATAAATAATTTTTACATGTATTTACAGTTTATAAACAACACAAGAACCCCCCTGAACAAAACCAAGGGGTTACCAACAGCTTCCTCCTCTTCTCCTCTTTCCTCCCTGTACACAAGACAAGAGAAAGAAGAGCAAAGAGTAGCTGTTAGTACTTAGCCACCACAAAGAGATGCATCCGAGGTCAGGAAAGCCAGCAGAACCATCAGCTAGTATCTACTAGAGTGAGGAAACCGAAAAGAGAGTTAGTTTACACAACTAACCTCATGTTAGCAATGGGATTGTTTAGACCTTATCATTATTTTCCCTTTTACATCTAATGATAATTTATTTACATTCTACCACTTTTCTGCTCAATCTGTAGAAAATTTTGTAGGCATCAGCCTAGAACTGCCACAAAGGTCTTGTTGACTCTCATGTGTTTGCTGTGAAAGCTCTAATTCTCTTAAGCTACAGGATAGGTGTAGCCATCTGCATGACATTCAAAGTGTCCCAGGCTTTATTTATATGCCTTATGTTAATGGCCCTGTTTAGTGATCAAAATGTTCATCATTGCAAGTGCATTAGGAGCAAGGTATTCTTAGACAAATAGGTTGACTAGTAGCTTAGCAGGGAATTTGTCCTTCTACGATAGGTGCCATAAGAACAGTCATGTCAAGTGATGCTTAATAGCCCGTCCAAAATCCAGAACACTGTGTCCAAAGGCTGACACTTTGGAAAGAGTATAAGAACATGACAAGCTATCAGTAAACCTCTACTCCAGTTGGCTAGTCCTCAAAGAATATTCACCTGGGAGATGTTTTAAGCAGAAGGTGGTGTCTTTGTGTTTAACAGCCATGAATGAATCCCTTTTTAACCTCATACAATCTCCACACAGCAGCAGCAGCAGCATCCTGAAGCAAAGAGTTTCGCAGTTTTACTATGTGCTGTGTGAAGAAGCAATTCCTTCTGTTTTATGGATGTGGCACCTTCTAATTTGATTTTGTGACCCTACCTTTCATATAAGAAAATATGTACCTTGATTCCCCACTCACCTTCTCTGTGCCACTTAAGCTTTTATACATCCTTCGGACAAGTGTCCACACTCTTCACAAACTTCCATTTGGAAGATTTTCTCCTTTGTGTAGTGAAGGCAAAGGAAGCTCATCAGAGCCTTTTTTGTTAACCTTCTTGCAGAGCACTGTTTGACTCCTAAGAAGGTGGGTTGGTGCCGAGGATCTTTTCCACGTTGGTTTTACAACCCAAGCCTTCAGCAGTGTGAGGAATTCATTTTTGGTGGCTGCAAGCCCAACAAGAATAACTACTTACGAGAGGAGGAGTGTAAGCTTGCCTGCAAGAATGTTAGAGGTGAGTCTTCTTCAAAAATCAGCCCACTCTTTCTCATAGCATTGTGATGATTGTGTGGGCAGGTCAGGCAGCTTCTTGGCCAGCACCTAGTTAGAGCTCAGAGAACTCAGGAGGCAGGGCTAATTATGGATGGAGAGTCCTAGTCTTACACTGCCAACATGTCTGACCCAGCTCCTGGAACACTGCTCTCCTGGACAGTGTCCCTGGCTGCAAAAACCCTCACCAAATCTTCATGTCACATCTGAAACCTAAATTCAGGGAGAGTGTTGTGCTGTGG
The DNA here is from genome assembly GCF_027791375.1 of Indicator indicator. NCBI lineage: Eukaryota > Metazoa > Chordata > Aves > Piciformes > Indicatoridae > Indicator > Indicator indicator. The sequence goes on along the minus strand of NC_072013.1, from coordinate 10,170,120 downwards.
GGGAGCTAGAAGTGCTTCACTCTCAAAATGAAAATAATGTTCATCCTTAGTACCCTCTTAGCCAAGTCTCCACAATGACTGAGTGCTGCCTCAAATAAATGGGCTGAGACTCTGCCAACTCCTTTGTGGTAAACAGCTTAAGGAGGAGGCAAAAGCTTTGGAAGAGAAAGACCTTCTGGGAATGGTCTTTCTAGAGGTGGGAAGTTCCCCTGTCCTCCTCCATGCCTGCCTTACATGGGTACTACTCATCTGGAGTCTGTGGGTGGTAGGAATCTATATTTCTCCACCCTAGCTCTTAGAGGTTTTGCTTCCAGAAAATATGCACTTCTTAGGTGAGATATGAAGGTAAAATAAAGCTGGTCTTCGGATGGCAAGAGGCTGTGGTGATAATTTTATTTTATTTTTCCCCTTGTCTCTTCAGGTTCTGTTGGTGGGCGACAAGAGCCAGGTGAGCCTCCTGTACCCCTGTGTAATCCTGCTGTGAGCTCAGGCTCACAGCCATTCCTGTGGCTTTTGATTGCACTCAGTCAGAGTGGAAAGTGAGGCACCAGAGACTAATTCCTTTACAGAGCCTTTCCCGTCCATGCCATAGGGTAACTCAGGTCAGGGCTTACCTCTGGAGGTCAGCTGGTCCAGCCCACTACTCAAAGCAGGACCAACAGTGAGTCACATTGGGTTGCTCAGTTCTGCATTCAGTCCATTTTTGGGTGTCTCTGATGAAGGATATTTGACACTTTCTCTGGTCTTACTGTGCCAGTGTTTGATAACCCTTGTTAATATTTCCCCCCTTATTATTGAATCACTTTCCCTTGTCACAACTCATGTCTCTTGCTGCTCATTGTATTTCTGTGCACCTCCAAAATGAGTCTATCTCTGTCTTTTCCATAACCTCATGATAGAACTTGTGCTGCAGCCTCTTGCTGAGTCTCTACTAGATCCACTCCAGTATACCAATGTCTTGTGTACTGTGGAGCTCAGAACGGGCACAGTGCTCAGCACTTGGGACCACCTCTGGTGGAGGGGGATATCTGCTCTTCTCCATTGGGTCTCACAGCCCAGTGAGCAAGTTTCAGTTTGACTTTTCTAATGTAATCCCCCATGCTTACTTGGGCAATGTCTCCATATTCTTCCTGAGTAGCTCATTCTTTCTTCTGTACTTTTTTGAGAGGAAGCATGGCTGTTCCTAGAACAATGCTTCATTTATAAACAAGAATTTTTTTTTTCTTGGAGTCTAGGATGGCACCAAAGAGAGACTGCAACCTTTCTTGTTTGCCAGCCCAGTCAGAAGCTTTTAAGTCCTTCATAAAGCATCTGTGTGGCAGAGAGAAGCAATGAATTTTAATGAGCTATCTGAACTGTTTCTGATGCAGTGTGCAATGGGAACTGCCAGTCCCCCTTCTTCAGATGCAAGGATGGCTGCTGCATTGATGCCTATCTGGAGTGTGATGAAACTCTTGACTGCGCTGATGGATCGGACGAGATGTACTGTGAACAATGTAAGTGCTTCACATTCTGGCTTAGACAACTTAGTATCTGCCCAGGACTGGGTGCAGTGTCAGTTACAAGTGTTGTCCCTGGTTCCTTCTGTTCTTACCTCTTTCAGCAGTATTATATTTGCAAGTTCTGCCATCTCCCATATCCCTGCTGACTGCCACAGCTGATCTTCCTTCTGGGATGTTTCCTGCTTTTTAAATACCTTCAACTCCCTTCTCTGCACCTGTCAGTAAGACTTCAGAGCCAGTCCTCCCTTCCCCTTTCAATACTCTTTTTCTTCTAGAGTTGGGAGACAGGAAATGAAACCATGATTTCACCCAGTCTATCCAGTGTCACAGTCCCTTTAACATCCTCATGTTATGCTAATGTAAATGCACAGTGGCAAGCTGCCCAAGTCCTCAATCACCTCTTCCCCTACCTCTCTTTCCACCTCTCTTTTGACAGAATCCTCATCACCTCTTTCCTATATGTGGGTGTTTTGTTGCTTTTTTACCTTGCAAGCACACAATTTAAGTCTCTCTTGCCCTCTCTTATATCCTACACTAGTGCACTGTCACACTCCTGAAATCCTGGGGTGGCAGCAGTTTCCCCATACTTCATGACGGGGAAAGGAAAAAAAAAAAAGGAAGCAGCCTTTGTTTTCCTTATTTTTGTCTCTGTAAATGTGGGCTGGAAATTTGGAATGGTTTCTTGTTATTATATTTTATTTCACCCAGGTTCCTCTGATACCTTTGTAATATTTCAGAACCTCAAAATGTACTTCACTTTCCCTAGCATGGGATAGCAAAGCAATGAGCAGGAAAGCCATCCCTGCCCGTGTCTGCATGGATGGAGACATTGCTTCTGTATTCAGCTGGTGAGAGAAGTTTTAACATGAAATGTTTCTCTTGCAGACGCTCGTGAGTTCAACCGACTGCAGAAGATCAACGTCACACATAAGCAAGGTATGGAGTGCTCAGAGAACCTGGGCTGACATCTGCCAGCTTTGGGGTTTTTCTTCTCTGTTGTTTTTGGTAAAAGTCCTTCCCTCTCTAATTCCAAAACCAGGTGGGTTGGGATCTGGGTAGCATCTGGGTAGTCCCTGTACTAAAAACGAGCAAGGGCCTGTTCTGTGACCTGGAGGACAGCTGTTTAGAGAGGGTTTTCACTCTCCTGCCTAAACCTTCTCCACCCCTGCAGGTCTCCCACAACAGCACCACAGGAGTTATCACACTCCCGTGCTTGATCCCATACCTTGCTCTGGTTTGTGCTGGTGTGGACACCGACACTGTCACCGGGCTGAGAGCTCACACCCACGGTGGCGGAGTCTTAGGGAGTGGACAGAAGCTCTTTTACCCCTCCCCAAAGGAGGCAAAGGAAACCCTCCAGACAGGATTGGGAAGGATGGAAATTTAAATGGAAGTGCCATTCACCCCTCCATACAACGGTGCAAAACCGTACCAAACACACAAATCCATCTTTAGCCTCATCCCAGATCTCTCCAACCTGGGCTTTACCAAGCTCTCCCTGGGCCAGAACCTTCCCCAAAGCTTCCCCCGCAGCCAGGCCTCAATCCCAGGCCCCACTGCCCCCCACTCCCACCCCTCCCTACCCAGGCCCCACTGGCGCAGGAAAAATCAGCTCTGGTATGGCCGGAGCCAGCCCCGAACCGCCCCCACAAGGGGTGAGGTCTGGCTGGGAGCAGAGAGAGGGAGCAAAGGGAAGAACCACAGGATCACAGAAACACTCAGGTTGGAAGAGACCCTCAGGACCAGCAAGGGCAACCATTAACCCAGCTCTGCAAGGGGCACCTCTAAATCACATCCCCAAGCACCACATCCAAACCACCTTTAAACACAGCCAGGGTTGGGGACTCAACCACCTCCCTGGGCAGCACATTCCAATGCCTGACCACTCTTGCTGGGAAAAAGTTTTTCCCGATGTCACAGAATCAATAAGGTTGGAAAAGACCTCAGGGATCACCAAAGTCCAACCTGTCACCCAAGACCTCATGACTACTAAACCACATCCCCAAGCACCACATCCAAACCACCTTTAAACACATCCAGGGTTGGGGACTCAACCACCTCCTTGGGCAGCACATTCCAATACCTGACCACTCTTGCTGGGAAAAAGTTTTTCCTGCTGTCCAGTCTAAACCTACCCACTCACAGCCTGAGGCCATTCCCTCTCGTTCTATCACTAATTACCTGTGAGAAGAGACCAGCACCAGCCTCTCTACAATGTCCTTTCAGGTAGTTGTAGACAGTAATGAGGTCTCCCCTCAGCCTCCTCTTTTCCAAACTAACCAGCCCCAGCTCCCTCAGTTGCTCTTCATCAGATTTATTCTCCAGGCCCTTCCCCAGCTTTGTTGCCTTCCTCTGCACTGGCTCCAGGTCCTCCACATCTCTCTTGTATTGAAGTGCCCAAAACTGGACACAATACTCAAGGTGTGTCCTCACCAGAGCTGAGTACAAGCAGACAATCACCTCCCTACTCCTGCTGGACACAGCATTTCTGATACAGGCCAGGATGCCATTGGCTTTCTTGGCCACCTGGGCACACTGCTGGCTCCTATTCATTAGCACCCCCAGGTACTGTAGCAGCCTTTGTGTTCCTCTTGGTCTGTGGTGTTCCTAAAGCGCTGGCCTGATAGACACACCCTTATGTGAGAAAAGAGGAACAGAGACATCAAAACACATCAGATATACTCCCAGAGACCACTCTGTGTACCTTGCTTCCAAGAAATGTGGGAAAATAAAGGAGAATCTAGAGACACAGCATTTCTAATACAGACCAGGATGCCACTGGCTTTCTTGGCCACCTGTGCTGTCTGTTTATAAAGGGGAGATGCAGGAATTATGGGATGATATAACAAAAGGTTGCATTTTTCCAGTGTCAACTTCCTGGGCTATGTAGTCCTTGGAGAACTTTTCTTCTCTAGGGCTCTTAAACCCATAACACCCCAGGCAGCGTAAATGAAACTTGCTGCTAGAGGACACCGGAGCCAAACTGTGGTTTCTGTGTGTCCAGGCTCTTCCTGTTCCCTTTTGCCTGCCCAGGAGGACAGGTAATTTCTACAGGGCATTGAATCCAAGGTCAGCATCACCACACAGGTTCTTTTTCCTCCTTGTTAGTTGGGTTTACGGGCAGGTGGCTGCCACCTTGGCAATGCCAGTTTGAGCAGCGGGTAACTGGGCAGAGGGGACCCAAGAACCAATGCTCTGGCCATGGATTCTCTTTGCCAAAAGTGCTTATGCGTTTCTCTTGTGAGCAGAAGATGTTGCTTGCATTAGAACACCTCTCCTTTGCCTTGCCAGGTCACTGCGTGGACTTGCCTGATACTGGACAGTGCACTGAGAGCATTCCCCGCTGGTACTATAACCCATTCTCTGAGAAGTGTGATCCCTTCACCTATGGGGGCTGTGGTGGCAACAACAACAACTTTCAAAGGGAGGAAGAGTGTATGAAATCATGTTCAGGCATCACAAGTAAGCAGACATAGTGCAAGCTGGGATTTTATTGGAGTTTCTCTCACGCCAGATGAAACTCTGTGGTCCCAAAGAGGTACAGTGGCTTGGGGGTTTTCAGTCAAAGCAGCTCTGCTCTCAATCGCTGGCCATGCATCACAGTGTTCTTCAGTGTGACTGATGGCTTACAGGGAACAGTGTGTATCTACAGCCTCTTTCTGCAGCCTGTCATTTCTCAGAGCTGGAAAACATTTTGGGTGCTAATGTGTCAAAAGGGACAGAGGAGGGTGGCAAAACAACCGGGGATACTGTGTGGCCTCTGTGAAAAGAATCTTAACTTCCCTGGTTGGCTCCAGCTCTTCCCAAGTGGGAGCGGATCGAGTAAGAAAATCCTCAACAGCACATACTAGGCAGAAGTTTTAAAGAAACAAAAAGGAAAGGCCTACACTATAGAGTCTTGTGTGTGTTGCTGTGGAGTCCAGCAGCTGAAACAGGAGGAATTCTGCCAAACTGTGTCTCGTAGGAGGCAAACTGTTGCTGCCTTGAAGTGTCACCCTCAGCTCCACACTGCCTCACAGCATGCCCTGAGAGCTCTGTGCCATGGCTGTCAAGAGGGATGCTCTATATATTCAGTTACTTCAGAGCACCACAAATATGCTCCCCAGAAGCCTGTCATATGCCTTGTTCCCAGCCTTCTTTGTGTAACAATTTTTTTTCCCTCCGTGCTCCCAATTCAGAAGCGGATGTCATTGGCCGGAGATGGGAATTTGAATCCCAAAATGATACCTTAAGTAAGTAACAGGTTTTTTTCCTACAGATTGTACTTGTTGCTTTTACCCTGTCCTGAAAAATATTTGGTCTTTCCTTGCAAATAATAGTCTTATCACCCTCCCTGCTTTTCATTCTGAGGGAGCAGTGTGGGATTTGTGGGGTGCTAGCAGTTGCAAGAAGTGCTTCTGTGCATCTGTGGTCCAGTTTCTCTTTGTCTGTGACTCAGTGGTCATGGAGGTGTTGGGTAGAAGGTTGGATTTGATGATCTTGGGGGTCTTTTCCAACTTTAATGGTTCTGTGATTCAGTAGCTCCTGATTTTCCTTCCATCAACTTGCATGTTCAACATCAGAAAAAGGCATGTAGATGATCCTTGAGGTCCCTTCCAAGCCTAACAATTCTATGATTCTATGTAGAATTCTTCCTAAGGGCCAAGGTCACATAAGGACCACTCACTTCTGCAGGAAAGAAGGCTCCGATTGGTATGGGAATAATGTTGGGTGCTAGCCTATGGGGAAACCTGATGACCCTAAACATTCTCTCTCCAACTGTAAAGAACACGAAAGCTATTAAAAGTTCTTAAAACAATATCACATCGAGGTTGGTGCCTTCTACACAGGGTTGTAAGGCCTCTTTCTTCATCAGAGAACTCCTGAAATTATCCACCTCTATTCTTCAACCCTAGAGACTGATTTAAGCCTCAGACTCACACAAGCTCTCAAATGCAGCCTGTGTGACTGTCTCCACTGATGCTGCAGGAGTTTGATAGCTGTAGAATACCAAGTGCTCACAGCACTGCTACAAGCTCTTTCCCCACAGTCTGTCCAGCACAGCTCACTCTGACAGCATTATCCCAAACGAGGTGCTTCCTGAGACCACCCCTTGATGGCTTCCCTGTTGACATAAGAAGCAAGGTCAGCATTGCAGGAGAGCTTCCTATTCCCAGGGGTGTCCGATGGCCAAGCCTGCCAAAGTCACCACACAGCCTTTAGGGGGCGTGGTGCATCTGGGAAACGATGAGAACCATCAGTTGGGAGAGGCAGGCTGGCTGTGCACTGGCCATGCCCTTATACCAAGCAGTTGCCTTCTTTCTTCTTTGCCCAGTTGTGCAGCGACCATCCTGCTGTCAGGCCAACTATTGCCCACCTCTTCTCTTTGCCACTGCAGCTTCTGGAGCAGCTTTTGTGCTTGCTTCTTCCTGACTGCTCCAGCTGCACCAGAGCTTGTGGAGCAGCCCTTCTGATGAGTTCATATACCCCCCACAGGTGCCTTTGAGGTCGTGATTGCTGTGCTCCTGGGGATCTGTATCATGGTGGTCCTGGTGATTATTGGCTACTTCTTCCTGAAGAAGAGGAAGAACAGCCGCCGCCGTCAGCCAGCCACTGCTACCAACTCAACCCTTTCCACCACAGAGGACACTGAGCATCTGTTTTACAGCAGTGCCACCAAACCAGTCTGACCTGCAGCCTCTCTCTCCAGCCCAGTGCTGGGGCATTCCCCAGAACTTCTGGAGTGCTGTTTTTAGACACGGGTCTGTGTCTGAAGGACTGTTTCTCTTTGAAGACATTTGTAGCAAGAGGCCAAGATCTAGCCATGATTTGGCAGTACTAGTGTTTGTGATTGTCTTGGCTAAATGGCTGCTCTGGAAAGTGAGGTTCTGGGAGCATTTTGATGCTCGCCAATGTCTATCTCTTCCTAACCCCAAACCAGTGAAACACTGAATTACATCTTTCTTCCCAGAGCACGACTGCTCAACTTACCGATGGACCCTGGGACTGGATCTGTGCACCATTCACACTGGTGAATGCTGCAAGCTCACTAGAGTCAACAATTTTTTGTTGGCAGTGCCACTTTATTCCACTGTATTTTCCTCCCTTTCCCCAGTCCTCTGCAAGGTGACCCTGCCTCCTGGCACTCCTCCTGGCCATGGTGAGCCTCTTGAGGGCTGTGAGATTCACATAACCATCCAGAACTGTTCCAAGGGCCCTGTAGCACTCTCCAATGGTTCCTGTTTTCAAGATGGAAGGAAACAGAAATACCTGCTTTAATCACTAGGCTTTGCTTTTCAACAGAAAAGCACACCTAGGGTTTTTTTCTGCCTGGCTGGCATGGTACAGCCTACTACATGTCCACCATGTTCTCTGTGTGAGTTGCCCTGGTTGCTTGGCTAGTGTTCAATCTGAACTCTAACACGTTGAGAAATTAACTATTTATTCTCAGGTGAAAGGAAAGGAAATGTGCCTGCTCCTCCTTGTCAATGGGAAGTGAAGGATGGAAGGACTCAGCTCCCTTGCAGTTGGACGGTTGCTGCAGCTTTGATTTTACTGTGCTCTCCTCCAAGAACACGGCCTGACCTGAGTCTGTGGCAGCTCTCAGAACACATGACTGAGCTGGACATCACCAGCTAATGTTCTGGGGCTTCCTTGCTTCTGCTGGCCTCTCCCAGTGCAAGATGAGGCCAGTACTGTGAGGTGCTGGCCCCATGGCAAGGTGTAACATCCTCACTTCAGCAAGGTCTGGTGTGTTCCCCCATAGGCTGTTTGCAGTGAGGTGCTTCTCGTACTTGTACTACTGCATCTCTGTTATCCAGGCTTGTACTTCTGGGAGCTGAGGACTTCTGTTATGGGCAGAAGCTGCTATTTCTGAAGTGCCTGGTACACTTTGTTGGCTGTGGGGTTGACACCAATTTCCAAACTTCCAGTGCCTGCTGCTCTTGGAAAAACTCCTGCTGTGAAGAAAGAGGAGACCAGTGTGTGTGTTTTTGCGTGTGTGTGTGTGTGTGCCTGTGTGTGAGAAACATAAATCTATGTACAGACTTGGACCCTTTCAGGGCCAAGAGCAAAGTGGCTCTGGAATGCTCTGGTAAAGCCAGGGCAGGGTTCTCAAGCTCCAAGAGAGCTGCCTTATTGGGCTGATGCCTGGGATGGAAGGGAAGAAACTGCTGCCCACAGCCTGCAGGCTTGTCCCCATCATGGGCATCTGCCTCAGTGTCCCTGGGGCTGGTGAGATTCCTCCATGGTTTTTGTAGAGTTGTTTAGGTTGGGATAGACCTTAAAGATCATTGAGTCCAACCATCGTGATCTGTCTTGTATCATTTCTTCCATCTCTTTGTTTTTGCCACAGCCTATCATGGTCTATGCAATAAACCTAACGTCTTGATTTATTTTTTGTGTGCTCACTCTGATAATAAAGAGGAATTGTTTTGTCTTATCTGACTTGGGAGTGGTGTCTGAGAAGGAATGACCTGCAGAGGAGGTAGGTAAGTTTCCCATGCCTGCTATCTCGCATCCTTTCATCTGCCCAGGCTGTGGTAGCTCAGGGGAGAGCACACAGGTGTTGCAGTCCGTGGCTTGGGGAGATCTGGAAATGGGGGATGTAACATCTGTGGATACCTGCAGAGGCAACTGCCTTATGCACTGTGCTAGGAGTGAGATCATTACTCACTAAGTCACCCAGAGAGCAAGCAGGGTGTAACCTGAAACTGGGTTCTAGCTGGTCAGACTGGTTTGGGGTTTGGGTCTGAAACCAAAAGCAGACACTATTCTTCAAACAGAGTTGCTCTAGATGTGTCTCCAGGCTGATGATGGCTCAGGGACTGCAATGTAAAGTTAGCTAAATATAAATTTGGCTAATCAGCAGTGGGTACTCATGGGAACCAGATGGACCTACCTCAGCACCACTGATCTGGCAGTGCTGGGCCTCCAAATGCTGCTCCATAGCTGGAGGGCTTTCTCCCCTCTGCTCTGCTCTGTGGGGTTTGCTCTGTTACTGCCACCTCTCTCTATACCAGTCCCACTGGTTTGTTTCCAGCTATTTACACCTACATTGTCCCCCATGTGCTCTGAGAAGCTGCCCCAGGAGCAGCTCTGCTGAGCCACGCTCTGCCAATGGGGTGGCCAGGCCTGGCATGGTGCAGGTAACCCCTGGCAAGAGGGTGCTGTTAGAAACCATGGCTGCTTCTCTTGATAGTCTCCAAAGAGAGAAGGCTGTGTGTCTTACAGTCTCTTTCACCTACAGCACATCTTTGTGTCTCCTGGTGTTAGATGCAGCCCTGGTGGAGCCTGCATGTGCAGCCTGAGCCCTCTCCTTTGCTTTGCAGTCTGCAAAGCCCTACCTTCTTCTGCCCAAAAAGCAAGAGGGGACATAGCTGCAGGTGTGTCCCTCTGCTACAAGGTGAGCTGCTGCTCTGCTGCTCCCAGGCACAGGGGGAGGGGGCTGTGGGGAGTGCCACCATTTTGGTACCAGGAGACCAGGGAGGCTCAGACACTCAGCTGGCACCAGGGCCACACACCCATACCTGTAACCACAGGCTCCAGGTGTCAGCATTCATTCCCCGGGTTCTGCTATGTGGTGTCACTTAGGCTGTGCCAGCAGCTCCTGCCTGGGGTGGTTGGGGAAAGGCCCTGCACCCCCAGGGCTCCCACCTGCCTTCAGCCTTCACACCCCCTCCACTCCAGGCCAGAAACCAGGATTTCTGCTCTCCAGGAAATCTCAGCTCTTTCAAATGACTTTGCTCTTCAGGTGGCAACAGGAGTCCAGCTTTTGAAGCTTCCTGCAGACTGAAGATCCCCCTCCTCAAGAACCAGAACTGCCTTGCTGACAGCTGATCAAGGAGCACTTGTCAGTGCAAAGTGCGCTGCCTGGTTTCACTGTGCCTGGCAGCGAGCAAGTCCTTGCTACTGCCCCAGCTGTGGCCAGAAACAAGCAGTTATGTGAAGTATTGGTTATTTTCAGGCAGAGCTGCTACTCCTGGTGTGGAGCTCCCCAGTGTGTGTCCTCCGAGCCCAATGCCCCAGTGCAGCCTCTCTGTAGCACAGGAGGCTCCTCAGAGTCTGTCTGGTCCCTTTTCCTTACAGTAGGTGCTGGCAATGTTCTTCCCACCCAGGTCAGTGTTTTCAAGGGGCTTGTTTACACAGCTTACAGAGCCAGGCTCCTGCCAAGACTGGGAGATACTGCCCACTGAGCTGTTCCAGTGAAGGAAAGCTGCTGCTTCTTCAGAAGTGTCTAATCTGACTTGTTGGTAACATCCAACTCTGCAGAGGGAAGTCCATCAAGCTTCTCATCTGCTCCTCACCAGCAAAACTTTGACCTGCCTTTCTCCAGCCATCAGAATGAGGGGCTTGCCCAAGCTTTTGGAGGAGTTAATCCCAGCAGGCTGGAGGGGACCTCTCAGGATTTGTGTGGCTGCGGGGCTGGATACAGCAAATATTTACTCACAGCTAAACACTGGGTGTCTCCAGGTTCCCCTTGGCACAATGGCTCTGCAAATAAACACAGCAGCCGCTGGGGCATGACAAGGGATGGCTCCGCAGTGGCAGGCCAGAATATTGTCCCCTGCACAAAAGCCATGGTGGTGTGATACTTCCTGGTAAGTTACTTTAGCCCTTCTCCCTCATTTATTGCTTAAGGAAGAAATTATTTTGTCTTTGAGGTCAAACAGTTCATTCAAGTCAAAACAAAAGTTCTGAAGCTGGGGGGAAGGAGGGATGGGATTTGTCTGCAAGCTCTGCAGAATAGAAAGAGAAACCTTGAATGCAGTTTTTCCTGCCCCTTACTGCAAGCCTTAGGAATGGCCTGACTTGCTTCTACTGAAGTGTGCTTTGAGCCTCCTAAACAGAACAGATGCAGATTTGAAGTGCCACAGCTACACCAGAATGTGGTAAGAAAACATTGCTCACTAAAGCAGTACCCGTGTGGGAAATAGCCTGTGTAATCTTCCCAGACACTCTTGGTTTGTTTGGTTGGTTGGTTTGTTGTTGGGTTTTTGTTGCTGTTTTGTTTGCTTGGTTGGTTGGTTTTGTCTCCTTGAAGAAATAGAGAGAGGCATTGGAAATACTTTCCCCTGGTCATCGAGTATAGAACTGCATGTTACTGTAATAGCTGATGATGTGGAGAAGAGAGTCAACTACAGAAATTGTAGCAGAACCAATCTTCTGTGGCATGTAAAAGGCCATGGAGGAACCTTTCTGCAAGGCAACCTGGCTGACCAGTGTCATGGGGAAATGAGTGTTTCCTGGGCAGGCTGCCACCTGAGGCATGACAGAATTTCTGTCGCCCTTAGTCCATGGTTGCCTCCTCTCCCAGACGTCCTCATCTCCAGCTGTGCCAGGAGTTTTGGAACTCGCCATTGGTTCCTGTTAACACCTCTAGGAGATTTCACAGAGGGCAGACTCAACATTTAATTAACATCTTCACTGAGTTGCCCAGAGCCAGCCTACATGAGAGGATATACAAATGACAGCGAGCAGCTGAGAGGAGCTGCAGAGGCCAGGAGCCCAGCTGGAGCCAGCCAGGCGCTCCAGCAAGAAGAGGGGAAATTTTCCACAAGACAAAGTGTCTGTGTCTTTGTTCTCTGCCCTGACACACCTGACCCACATGCTGGCTGCTTCAGGATTCTTCAGAAATATTTGTGACCAGTCTCCCAAGTGAAGCACTGGCCCAGGAATTTGAGCTGCTGGGACTCCCCCAGCCAGAAACTCTTCTTTAAATTAAACGACAGTATCCCTCTCACGTAGGCATCGTGGGAGCCCTTCCCTCACCAACCTCCACACCCAGGAGGGACCCAAGCTCTGCTGCCTGCCTGCTGCCTGTGCCTCCACCGATGGCTGTGGGCTCCACTGCTCCAGTTTTTGTTTGTTATGGGGTTATTGTTGCAGTGCTTGAAGGAGGAAAGATGGAGAAGGACTCTATCAGGGAGTGTAGTGGTAGGATGAGAGGTTACCGTTTTAAACTGAAAGAATCATAGAATTAGAATCATAGAATTGTCAGGGTTGGAAGGAATCTCAAGAATCATCTAGTTCCAAACCCCTGCCATGGGCAGGGACACCTCACACTAGATCAGGCTGCTCAGAGCCACATGCAGCCTGGTCTTAAAAATTTCCAGGGATGGGGCTTCCGCCACCTGCCTTGGGCAACCTGTTCCAGTGTCTCACCACCCTCATGGGGAAGAACTTCTTCCTAAGATCCAATCTGAATCTACCCACTTCTAGATTTAGATTAGACATCAGGAAGAAATTCTTTACTGTGAGGGTATTGAGGCACTGGAACAGGTTGCCAAGAGAAGATGTGTATGTTCCCTCCTTGGAAGTGTTCAGGGACAGGTTAGATGGGGCTTTGAGCAACGTGAAATAGTCGAAGATGTCCCTGCCCATGGCAGGAGGTTTGGAAGCAGACAATATTTAAGGTGCCTTCCAATCCAAACCATGCTATGATTCTATGATTCACGTTCAGCCAGAGCAGCTGCCCAATGTGGTTTGCCAGCTCCTTTGAAACGTCCACAAGAGGGGGCAGCAATATCCTAATATTAGTGTTAGTGTCACCTTGGTCACTGTACTGTGAAACCAGCAGGGACATTGTGCACTGCTGGAGCTCCATGCTGAGATGTGACATCTTCTAGGCTTCTAGGAGGTCCATAAGATGAAAGGTCCTGTTCCCTTCATCCCCGTTTATGGTAATTTGGTACTCCATGTTATTATACTCCCCCTGGTCTCAAAGCCTCAGCCTCTCCCTGAGAGGCAAGGGAGAGCTGATACAACCTTCAGAAGAACAGAAAATTGATCTCGACTTTCCCAAGCCTCTTATGGGTCCTCTGTGCCCTGGGCCTGCATTCCCTTGGTTTTGTACAGGTTAATCAATGCCAGTTCCAGCTTCTGGGGTCACCAGTCCAGCAGCAAAAAACCTGCCAGTGAGACTTTTTTTTTTTTTAAAGACATCTGGGTGCTTCTTCCTCTTGTTTTTGTTTGTTTGTTTGTTTTTTTACCTATACAGGTCAGTTTCCCAGACTTTTTTGCTGGCTTTGACTCCTCTTCCCAACACACACACATTGTATTTTGAAAAAAACAAGGGTTTTGTTTGGCCTCACCATATAACCCTTTTCTTTGCCTTGGAGGTGGCAGCAAATCTATACCAGAGGATGAAGGGGCACTTGGGGAGGTTTAACAACAGAGACAGATACTTTGGGGAGCTGTGGGTTTGCTGCATGGACCCTGTGGCTCTGCAGCTGAGCAGATGGGAGCTGCTGCTGAGGATGCAACAGCCTTATTCTAATGTCCTTGCTAGAGGTTTTTGGTGCACAAAGTTTCTGTTAAACCAGTTTGAACTGGTTCTCTCTCATATTTAGAAACTATCCCTGCTTATGCTGTAGAATTACACCCTGTCAACAAAGCTTCCTTTCCCTCTGGTCCTTAGTGCTCAGGGATAGGGGGAGGTCTTTTTGCTTTTCCCAAGCCTGAGCTCATCTGTTATAAATGAAAAAGAGGTTTGCTCAGGAATGGCCTCTTGACTTGTCTTCTGCTAACTGACCCTTCCACCACCCCTCTCTTTCCCAGCAATGAACATTTCCACCCTCCACTTATCTCCCCCTTCAGCTGCTAAGAGACCCATCAGAGACAGGATCTGCTCACAGCACAACCTCTAGATAAAGCAGGGAAGAGGTGGCACAACTGTGGGTGCCCAATACCATTCTTCCTGTGCCCAATGTACGAACATTCTCAGCCACTAAGGCTTTATCTTCTCCCTTTTCTGTCGCATTCGCATCACATTACTGTCTTAAGCACACAAGGTTGTAAAACGCATGCAAATAACTGGCCATCAAGAAAATGAGTAAGCCTCTGAAGGACTTTGCTTGGAAATAGTCGAGGAAGGCAAATACTGCCATTTGAATACGAAAAGCATTGTGTACTGGGGAAACTTCCACTGTTGGCCAACCTCTGGGCAATGGGTGAGGTCCAGAAGGACGCCCAAAGTCCCAGGAAAATAGACGTTTGTTTTTATCAGTATTTTTTTCACCTTTAGGCTTTTCTTCCTTCACGTGGCCCTGGCTGCAAGGAGCTGATCTAAGATCTTGTGTGTGCTACCTCGCAGCTGATGTTTCACAATGCACTTCAGCTTCTCCCAGACTGCCAAACGTGTGTGTCTCCACGCACTGGGGGAGACTTAGGCTCCTCAACGGAAGGAGAAACTCAACGTGAGAAACTTTGCTACAGTGAGGGTGGCAGAGCACTGGAACAGGCTGCCCATGGGGGTTGTGGAGTCTCCTCTGCACGTATTCAAAACCTATCTGGATGCATTCCTGTGCAGACTACCCAAGGTGATCCTGCTTTGGCTGGGGGGATTGGACGCTATGATCCCTGGAGGTCCCTTCCAACCTCTAATGTACTGTGATACTGTGATGTGGGTGCTGGTCCTGTCACCAAGCACCAGTTAGGTCTGCCTGATGGGGCAGGCTGGAAGGGACCTTCTGATTCTCTGCTGGCTGAGCTTCCAGCTGGGCTGCTTTTCTGTGTTAATGGGAGCCTCCAGAGAAGAGCACAAAACAGGGCAGGACCCCTGTGTGAGCAGCAGCCAGCAGAGCTGATGGTGAAAGTTGAGCTCTAGGGAGCAGCTCAGCATTCCAAGGCAGTCTGCCCCACAGCTAGCCTAGGTTGCCTTCTTCACATTAGCACTGTCCCACCTGAAACATCCTGGCAAAAACCTACTCTCTTTTCAGGGAATTTTTTTCTACTAGTGCAGATTTTTGAACCAACTCCTCAGGGCATCAGCTGAGCACCAGTGCTGGCAGGAGAAAACCTACAGGAGCATGCCTGTTGGAGAGCATCTTTGAGGGAAGGTAGCCCAGAAATGTCAAACCATACCAATCAGCCCTGACATCTCCCCTAGCCCTGTATGCCCCAGCTCTGCAGCACTGAAATGAGGCTCTAGAAACCTGTGTCCAACTTTTGCTTGTTGTCCTGCAAGCCATGTCTCTGCTCCATGTATCTCTTCGTTGGCATTACCATTGCCAGCTCACCTGCCAGCCCTCCCTGTGGTTCAGGGACTTTTCCCCTGCACCATTTGCAGAGGCTGGTGTCTGGGGCAGGCAGCTCACCAGCTGTCCTGCCTTGCCCATGCCTCCGGAGCTGAGGAGGCCAGGAGTGCTGCCCCAAACTGCCCTCATCCGCCCTTTCACAGGGACCTGCAACCTCATGAAAGGCTCCTGCTTTCCCATGCCTCCAGGCTTTCAGCAAATTGCCTCCTCCAGCTGCTGAGAAGAGGGGGCTTTCCCAGCTCTCATTTATTCCCCACTGAGCTCGGGTTTATGTTAATTGTGTGTGATTAATCGGCTGTGGGCTGGAAACTCTTCTGACAGCCTGTTCCAAGGAGGCCGGGAGGGAAGAGTCGGGAAACGGTGGTGGCGAAACCCACATGTAAAGCTGGTGAAGCTTCTCCCTTCAGCCTGGGTTTTGGCAGCAGGGGGAGCAGGCTGCGACAGCCCAGGAACACTGCCTCCAGCAGGACCTGTCTTTAGGGCAGCAGCGGATGCTTATTTTGCATAAGTCATCTGAGACAGCAGCCCGAGGACTCCCTGCCAGGGTGGTTGTGTGTGTGACCACCACCAGGTCTCCCACAGTCAGCAAGGGCTGCCCTGAGCCCCAGCTCACAGGGTGTGCATCCTTGAGACCATGTGCTCTGGTGTTTTGTCCACACAGTCATTGCATCATCCCTAGAATGCCTGCGAAAGGCCATTCGGTCATCATTTCCCTCTGGGGGAAGAAAAAAGCTCTGCAGAGCTTGGCGGGTTTCTAGGCTAGAGGGGACCAAACCTTGGGTCCCTGCTCCACTCCCTGTGCTCCAGTGATGTTCCTCAGGAGGTTTTTGTAGCTGAGATGCTCTCAAATCTCAGATGACCTGCAGAGCACATGCTCAAGACTCCTTTTGCTTGCTCCCTTCAGCAAGAACAAAACAGAAATGCACAGTTGGTGTCTCCAGGCCTTGAGAAGCACCCAGGGAAATGAGGATGGTGGGAAGCACTGGATACTCGTCCTTCCTTGGGAGATAACTGTCTTAGGTGACTCCATCTAGCTAATGCCCTTTCTACTCAATAGCTCCTAATGACTTTTCCTCCAGGGATGACATAGCTAATGAAATCCAGCACAGTTAATCTCAGCCTGCAATTGGCTTTGGAGTGTGCAGCTTCTGTTTCAAAATGGAGGAGTGCTCATGTGGCCAAGTGTTTGCTATTGCAGTTGAGTGATGCCTCTTCTCACCAAGCTCAGAGCTCAGCCAGGTCCTTATTCCCTGTAGGACAGGAGAAAGGCAGATGTTCAGGACAGGGGGGATTTGTTCCTCTTCTGTAAAGAGAGGATGATGCTAAGCTGTAATGACTCGTGAATACACCTGGTCCTGTCATCAGCGCCTCCTCTGCCACCTCTTTTGGCAGCCAGATGCACCCTGAGGTCAGTTGCAGAGATCCCCTCTTTGGTCACTGCCCCATAATCAGTTGCTTCCCAAGCCCTGCAACAGAGATGTCCTGTGGAGATGTCCTCTGCAGAGGCACTTCTGGGGCCTCTGGCAAAGGCTGCCAGCTGACACAGCCATCGCAGGGTGTCCTGGCTCCTGCCCTCTGTAGGAACACCCCCAGCAAACAAACCCTGCTCACTCAGTGCTACCCTGCTCACTCAGTGCTGCTCTGCACCCCAGCTCCCACTGCAGTCACTGGGCAGACTGGGCTGTGGTCAGGTGGTGGGCATGTAGAACGGGTACCTGAGGCATGACTGGGCTTGTTCAAAGCCTGACTTCCTATTGCTCTTGTTTGCCCCCCTCCCCCCTTCACTTTTCCATAAACTCTACCTTTGTTTGACTCCCAGCACACCCTTCTTTCTTGTCTTTTTTTTTTTTCCCTCCACTGACTTCTGACATGCATCACAAGGTGTCTGGAACCACCAGACCGTGGCACAATCCAAATATTACAGCATCAGGCAGGAGATAGCATCTTTCTCCACTCACAGAAGCACCACATCTCTCTCTGTGTGTTCTTGAGGTCCTGTAGACCTTCTGCACCAGATGGAATGGTGTCAAGAAAGGAAGTGGTAATAATTTTTCCCAGTTTGAACCACTGAGGAGACTTTTGTGGAAAGCACTCCAACAGCAGTCTGAGTGGGATGCTTGCAAACCTTGCAGAATGCACCACAGGGAACACTTAGGGTTGAAAATGTGCCTTGGCTGTAACAAACAGTTCCTCTGACTCCAAGAAAGCCAGCCTAGGTTGAGTGTTCTACAGCAAAATTCAGGATAAGGAAATGCTCACCTCAGTGTATCTACATGGGACCCATATGCCAGCTCCTATCCATGGGGGATCTTCAGCAGCTGCATGGAAGTAAAACCAACCTGGTTGTCTTCTCATCCAGCCTAATGGTGCTTTTGAGCAAAGCTGAACCCAAGTGTCCTCTCCAGTTTGTCTTTCATCTCTTTGGAGCAGAGGACAAAACAACTCCTTGGTATGTTCAAAGGTTGAACTATCACCTCCTATCTGCTCCTATCTGTCTTGGGAACCCACACAACCCTGCACTTTTGCTCTCCAGCTCCTAAATCTGTGGGTGGCAGGTGGTGGCAGAGTCCTTCTCCCCACTCAGTCAGAGAGGAAATCAGCTCTTTGCCCAGCTGTCTGAAGAAAAAAAAATGATGGTTGGAAGGCCAGGCTCCTGCATAAGGACTCTGCTATGAGGGAAGAGGCAATGCATGGCTGCTGCTTGAAAGTGGCCACTGAAAGCAATGAGACACACTGTACTCAGTTCCTAACCAAGTCTATGCTTGCCTGTGCTGCAATTAGAGTGGAGCAATCCATGTTGCACACAGAATGGTCCAAATTTCTCAGAGAGAGGAGTGTTGTGGAGCTGGGCAATGCTTGGGAGCCATCCTCAGTGTGATTGTAATTGTCAGGTACGTCAGTCCTTTGAAACTGCTTTTGAATGCAGGGCTGGAAAGGGCCTCCTGACTCATGTCCACTTACCTTCTATTTTAGACAACTTTTTCATCTAGTAGTTTTCATAAATGAGACATGCTCAGTCTGCAAAGGGAGGGTTTGTTCTCACACTGTTCCAGCTCTCTGGGTTTTGTGACCAAAGAAACCATCTTCTGCTTTCCAACCTGTCTTGGATCTTGTCCAGTTTGCACTCATTTAAATTGTGTCCAAAATTGTCCTTTTTTTTTTGCCTTAAAAGTGCCTTTTCTACCTCTAACATGAGCAAGGTGAGAATCTCTTCAGGAGGATGGCCAGTGGCTATGTCTCAGCCTCTCTTTGCAGTTCGTAATTCACATATCTGTTGGTTACAGCACTGGATCTTCTAGCTCCATAGGATTATCAATAAAGGTCACAAAACAGGAGAGCTTTCAGAACTCCTTAGGGTATCTGATGAAGTTGAGACTTTCTGATTCACCAGAGGACAAATCAGAAGGACTGCCCTGCTGCCAGAGCATCCCTGCTCCTTCCAAGAAAGGGTAGATGTCAAAGAGGATCCTTCCATGGGTAGAGACTGTCTCTAAGTTTTTCAGCAGTACTTAGCAAATGTTGAGACAGGGTGAGAGGAAAGCAAAACTTTGTGTTTTTATGGCAAAGTCTATTCTAGCAGAGCATGCCTGTTTGTTCATTAGTTTAAAAGACCCTTTGTTTTCAGCCTCCAGAAGCTGCTGGGAGGCACCCCTGCACCTTTGCAATGCTTCTTCAGCCCCCAAGCCTGAAAGCCTCACACGTTGTCATTGCTGAATTGAGGCAGATATTTAAATCAGGGATGGGGACTCTATTCATGCTGTCTTCTTCACAGATACAAAAGAAAGAGTTCATCCCAGCTCTGAGGAGCTTATTAGCTGATGTAAGCATGACCCCATGCCTTCTAAACCTCCTGGAAGCAAGTCAGACAGATGCTCCACTGATAAACATATCAGCAGCTGAGGAGCTGTGCACAGTGCAGCTCCCATAATTACTGACTCTGGTTCAAAGGCTTTTATGCAAAGAAACAATGGGCACCAAAACAGTGTTGCAGGCTGTTTTGCACTGCAGTGTTTTGCAGTGATGGAAGGGCTTGCCCTGTCAGATAAGCCTGCTTTTCATGTCTCTGTCCTCTTCGTAACACTGAGCTAATTCCTACCAGCAAGGAGCCTATTGTCCACCCTTTAGGAACAGGAGTAAGGGATGTACAAGCTGGTTTAGAAGATGAAAAGAGATTGTAGTAAAAATTGAAGTGTCAGTCCAAAAAAAAAAAAAAAAAAAAAAAAGGAGTTGTTTTGCTCACTGGAAATCTGTCCCTAATATCAGAAGGTTCTCCTGTCACTGGCAGTGCTGGAGATGGAAGTGACAGCTCATTTGTTTTGCCCTCACTGCCAACAGTTGGGCACATCTGTGCAGGTCATGAAGGAGCACACAGAAGACAGCAGTATTTTTGCCTGGTGTCCATTTTCCCTTTCTTTGTCCTCACCAAGTCGAAGTTCAGCCTTGGAAAACAAGTCTGCGTTCAGCACCATCTGTGGGACATGAGCTGCCACCTCCCCGTTTCAGGCTGCTCAATGAGCCACTCTCACCAACTTCAGAACCAGCTTCTCCTTGTGCAGCTTTGCAACCAGCAATGTGTATTATGGCCAGGCAGGTTCCTTACAGCCAGTGTGGTGTTTATTTCACAGGGAAATGCTTTGAGCAAAGCATTCATGCCCTCCCTGCTCAGTCAGCCCCCGTCAGGCAGGACTCTGAGGGCAGCACTCCACATGTGGGGTGAGTCCCCCTCAGGAGCTTTCCAGCCCCTGTGAGAGGCAAGCCCTTTTCCAGTTCCCTGGGTTTTCAAGGACTCCAGCTCTCCTGCACAAAACTAGCTTATCCCTTAGTGACTTCTTCCATGTGTTGACTGACATGTGGTTTATTTTCAACCAGTTGCTTTCCTTCCTGCTCATTTTTCCTCCCCAACCTCAGAACACCAATCCACTGCACCTGCACAGCAATGTCCCAAATCCAGATCTCCAGACAATGCACCCAAATGACTGCAGAACAGCAGAAAGCACTCCTTGCTGGTGGGATGCCTGGAGAGGAGGGGAAGAAATAGGAGAGCAGTGATGATCACAGACTTATCCCTGCAGGCCCCTGTCACTGGTACTTCTCCAACCTCATTTCAAAAGATGGCAAGTGCAATGTGAAATGCCCTGCTTCTTGACCAGCCAGAGAGGTTGTGCTGGAAGTTTAGGTCATTTTACACCATCAGATTTCTTTTGCTCTCCAGCAAACTTGTTTGGAGCACTGGAGGTATGTGCAGGTTGGTGGCCAAGGCCACCTGAGTGTTTATGTGCAGAGTCAGGATCACCATGAGCTTGATGAGGGCTTCAGTGGGAAGGGCCTGCAGCCAGGACTCACAGAGAATCTGTGTTGGCTGTAGGCTGAATTTAACAGCAAAAACTTTTATTAATAAGCTCCTTTGTGCATGACATTAATTAGATTTCCAAGCTATTAGATTTTCAAGCAATTTCCAAGTGCTACAGCTTGCTGAAACTGCATTTCTTCTCTGGGACACACAGTTCTACTAGTTTTGGACTATTTCTGGCAAATGTTTCAAAGTAGATTTTTGTTATGACCCGCACTGAACCCTGGGATTCTGTAGGGAAAAAAAAAAAAAAAGAGAGAGAGAGAAGAAAAGCCTCTAGGCTTCGTTTCTGTTCTAAATGAAAGAAGTGGCATGGTCTGTTCACCTCTGAGGGATCTCCCTTCCCACAAAGTCAAGAGATCTCAAAGGGCATCTCCTTCCAGCCAGAGCTCTTAAGGGCATCACAGCTGCAAAGGGTGTTACTGTGACTCATTTCTTTTTAGCAGGAAGGTGGCAATCTTGGAGATGTCCAAGCAAGGAGTGGTCCATGTGGCTTGGTTGCTCCAGGATTCCATCTAGACCCACCGCAGAGAACAGGCCTGTGGTCCAGCAGCCCTGGCTGCATTGACAGGACTGTTCCACACAAAAATCCACTGGAAAAAGCTAATCTATCAAAATGTGAAAACTTTGGTTAGATAATTCCTGGCCAGTCTGTAACCCTCTTATCAGTTCCACCAGGTGAGGTAAAAAGACAAAGATGTGGAGTACACAGGGCTGGATAGGAGTTGGGGCTTGCTCCTTGCCAGGAGAGTTTCCCAGGCATAGAATGACCAAAGGTAGCTGAGGTCTCCAGGCAAAGGAGATGTCTGGAAGAACCTTGCAAGGGGAAGTGAACTTGAGATGAGTCACCCCTAGGCTCAGGTCTGATATCCCTGCCTAAAGAGGCAGAGGTAATTGCCTCTGATTAATGCTGGCAAACCTCTGTGAACTCCAGTGAGGATATGAAAGGACTGCCATTCCTCTTTGAGATGGGGGTAAGATAGAGTATAGCCAAGTGTGGGAAGAAAATTAAGCTGAGATGTAGTTTTTAATTACCAATCAAGCCATGCTCTAGGATGGAGGGTTGGGAGCAGAACTCGGTCTCTTACTACTCTTTTAGGCTCTCTGATATACAGAAAGGAATTTAGGGAAGAGCAACCAGTGCTTGCTGCAGAGTCCCATTTGTAACCTTCAAAAGCTTGTGTTGCTCCCTCTGGCTGGCAGTCTGTAGTTCTTTAGACCACAGACATGGCCAGAGATTTCCAGTAAGTGCCAATAAAACATGGAAGGGCAGCATCAGAGAAGCTAGCACTGATATTCAGCAGAGGCAAGACTACCCCTCTACTGGCTGACAATTCATTCAGATGAAACAGGAGGAAGACCAAATTCTGGACTCTGCTGCTGCCCCTCAGTGAACACCCCAGGTGCTCAGCAATCTCACTCTGGTCTCACCTCTGGAAGAGGAAGGGTGAAATGGCCCAACATATTCCTGGTAGCAAGTGGCAGCAGCAGGCTTTCAAGCCCTTCAGGTGCATCTTTTTGCACCTGAAAGTCTGTGTACACCTCAGTTAGGAAGCATGATCAGAGCTTGGTGGTGGTGAGCTAGCATCATCCAGTCGTGTTTGGTACCACGAGAGCCCAGCTGCACAGACTTCCGCATGGGCTTGGGCATGCCTGCCTGGGCCATCAGGTGCTTACCCAGAGAGCTGCCCTTGGAAATAACTGCTTCTCCTGCCTGGCTGACCTTCCCTACTAAACTATGCAGAAGTGTCTCAATACTCAGAACATCTCTTCCTCCTCTCCCCATCCTACAACATGATAGACTCAGGTTTCTCCACCCATACGTAAAGTTAGTTCTAGGTCTTGTTCACAAATGGTTCCTGCTGCTGCTGGGCTTCCAGACCTCCTATGTTGTGGTCTTTCATCCACCTGGGCTCTGGCTGTGTTCAGATAATTCTGGCTGTGCTACAAGCAGTGGGAACAGTGGAGCCAGACACAAATGTCTTCCATTCTGCTCTTTGGATCCATCTCTTAACTTTCCTTTGGAGACTTTATAGTACTAGCTATATGAAGACACCATGTCCACTCTTTCTCCTCTCCCACCACATCACCTAGGTAGTGTATGTACCATGTAAGTAGCAGTATGTACAGAGTCTCCTTTTAATCATCAACATTTTCCAGATCATGGGGTTTCATGTTTCCTTCAGCAGTTCTGGAAGTTGGAAACACTTGCTCTAAATTAAAATTGAATGTCTCCCTCAGCTGCCTCAACCCCAGAGCTGGAGCTATAATTGCAGAGTTTGTTTTTCCAGATCTCACTGGAAACTCACAGAAGACAGTAATGGAGACTGGTGTCTGGACACATCTCAGAGCTTTTGTCCCATTTTGAGAACTATGAGGTTAAGTTCTGTGATATTCCTGGCAATAATCTAGTAACAAGTGGCAGGATTAGAGGAAATGGCCTCAAGTTGCAGCAGGGGAGGTTTAGATTGGCTATTAGGAGAAACTTCTTCACTGAAAGGGTTCTCAAGCACTGGAACAGTCTCCCCAGGGAGGTGACTGAATCCCCATCCATGAGGTGTTTAAAAAACAGAGGGATGTGGTGCTGAGGGACATGATCTAGCACCAGACTTGGCAGAGTTAGATAATGGTTGGACTTGACGACCTTGAAGGTATTTTCCAAGCAAAACAACTCTGTCATTCTATGATAACCCTCCCCCTGCTATGGCACACTGTGAACACCAGTTAATAAATGAGATCACACCCCACAGAGGCAAGGGAGCTCCCTTTTGCAAATGGAAAAAGGAAAGTCATTCACCCAAAACCACACAGGGAAATTAGGTTAAAGCCTGGGTTAGCACTTCCAGGTTTCTGGTCTCCTAAACTGCATTTAGACTTAGTCTCTCTTCCAGCACCTAATGCAGTGTCTTCATCATCTGAAAAGAGATGTTTGGAGACAGGGAGTAAATGCACTGCATGGAAGGTTGGATGCCACTGTTACTGGTACCCATAAGGCAGCCAAGCAGGTGTTGCAAGGTGTCCTGTTCCTCCCAAGGTTTGGTTTTATTTTATTGCTTAGCACAAGCCCCCATATTTCAGGCTTAGCGTCCTTTGACAGGAGTCTCATACATCTAAGAGGTTCTGTTGGATGTTTGTAACTGTTGTTATTCTACAGACCTATTTGGCTTACAAGAAGCAAAACAAATCATCCTTCAGAAACTATCACAGCATTAGATATCTTCTCCTACCCTCCCTTCAGTTTATACACTGCTGCCCAGATAATATTCCAGGGTGGTTGACATCTTTCATCTGCTCTATCTTATTAAAACCCCTTTGCGGGAGGAATTAATATTCATCAGGGCTATATATAGCACCATGTGTGTTACTCTCCAAAGCTGGGAGTGCATCTCAGCTCCCCACACTGGGATCTGCACTGTTTGGTTCTTGCAAGCCTTTTTATCCTCTGTGGCCACCCGAGTCTTTGGTTGGCTGGTGGCATCGGCGCTCTGTGAGGAGCCTGCCACTCTTCTTTCCTGGCAGAGGTTTCACAGGGTTTCAAAGCCTCCCTCCAGTGTGGTTATTAAAGGCTTTTGTTTATCTTGTGAAATCTGCCCTGCGAATGCTGACAGCGACTGAAGTGCTGGGAGAGTTTCCCTGACTCTTCCTCCCGTGGTCTCTCACGGGTCTATTCCCATGAAAATGATCTCAGGTGTGCCATGCGTCAGCAGCCTGCCCCAGGCACTCTCTGGCTCACTGGCAGGGAAGATGAATGTGCACTTTCTGAAGCTCTGAGTGCTCCTCCTGCTTCCCAGCCTGCTCCAGTGCTCCAGTGCTCCAGAGAGCCATCCCAGCAGCTCCAGCAGCAGCGGGCACCAGCCATCCTCAGGCACACACTGCTCCCCAGGCAGGCAACCCATTAAAGGGCAGCAGGCAGGACTCTGCAGTTCTGCCCAAACCCCATTTTCACTGCTCAGGCAGCATTTTCCCAGCCTCTCTCCTGGCCAGTCCCACAGGGATGCAGTCTCTGGTGGGAGAACTGAATGCTCTCACGACAGGCCCACTGCAGCACGTGATACTGACTTACCCCTTGGGATGAGAAACCACCTTGGTCTGCAAGGCTGGAGTGTTGATGCTCACCACCACGAGATCCCAGCTAGATCCCTGGCTTCTCCCTGTGCCCCTGTTGCCACCAAGCTATGTAACCTGGAGAAGCAGAGGGTTAAGCTCCATGGTGGGAAAAGACATCCATCTGGATGTGTTCCTGTGCAACCTGTGCTAGATTCTATGGTCCTGCTCTGGCTGGGGGCTTGGACTCGATGATCTTCAGAGGTCCCTTCCAAGCCCTAACGTCTTGTGATCCTGTGACACTTACAAGCACGAGAGAGGAGGGGCAGGGCCATGATTGGAGTGCCCCTGTTCCTGAGTGTAACAGTGGTGATGACACCAGAACAAGCATTCACATGTGGGTGGCTGCTTGGAAATCGTTGGCACTATGCCCACCAGCGAGGTCCACCAGCACACAGCCACTGGGATGCTGTGGGAAGGGGGCTTTGCTGCCTGTGCTTGATTTGCACAGTCCTCTACAGGACTGTGGATGTTCCTCAGGCTGAGCTCTTCCACTCTCATTGCCAGCCCAGCCAGGTCCTACAGGTGGACTCCTGCTGCCGGGTGGGATGGGAGGGAGCAGTGGGTACCAAACCCTGGCCAGAAAGCCAGGCTTGGCTCCTAGGCTGCCACTGCAGCCTGGGGAAGGTCTCAGCAGTGCCTGGCTCACTTTCTGAGAGAACAAGGAAAGAGAGATTTACCCTAAGCCCTGGGAAGCCCGTGTATTTTCATTGTATTTTAATTTTAAGAGATTGTCTGCCCCGCCCAAGATTATCTCATGGGAAAGAAAAGCCTGGCTCAGTGACTCGTGGTGAAACTTGTCCCCGAGCCAAATTTCCCTGCACCTGATGTTCCTCCATAGCAGCAGAAACCAGAGTATTTCAGTTCACAACACTGCCTCAGGGGCAGTGCTGGGGATAAGGGGATGGAGGGGGAGGATGGGACCCACATCTCCTCCTGCTCTTCCAGAACAAGTCTGGCAAGTTTGGATGCCGAGCAGCTCAGTCGGGGAGCTGGAAAGGGCATGGTGTCACCCTGGGAACGGGGATCACGTGGGGCTGCAGCAGAGGGAACCTGTCTCAGGGACCCGTTGAAACAAACCCTGCTCTCTTGTGCAATAGGTCTTTGCAAGTACAACGCTGTGTTTGTACGGTGGGAACGGAGAGCCCAGGGCTGGACTCCACAGAGACATGAGTAAGCAGCTTCCAGGAGGCCCAGGTGTTGGCTGAGCCAGCTCTTTGATTCCTCTTCTGGGAACAGATGCAGAATGGGAACTGGATCTGGACCAGCATCCTCCAGCACAGTGAGGACAGTCTTGGAGCTGTGTTGTAAAATTCAAGTGGTTTCTTTGTATGGACGCTTTGTCTCCCAGGCCCACTACGGAGTGACTTAGCGTGGCTCCAAGAGAGGAAGCAATGCAGAGGGGAGCCAAGGTGGTCAAGCAGACCAAGAGGGCCAAGGACAGCCTCCTGGGCACAGGGAGAGCAGCAATCTGATTGAAGCACAGGCTGAGAGAGGACAAATATTTCTCGTGGTGCCAGTGCCTGTCTGAGCAGTGCCTCTGCTCAGTTCTGCTCCTCCAGTGCTCCCATGCCACTCTGCAAGGCCACAGAGAGGACCACATGAGGGGACCAGTCTAGCCCAAACCAGGAGCAGGAAGGTGTTAGGAGCAAAGTGGAAGACCATTCAGCTGCCACTATAGCTGCTACTACAGCTGAGAAAAGACAAACCAGACTCTGCTTCCAGGATGGAAATGGTTGCCTGATTGATAACTAGCATTAAACACTGAGCAGTCTGAAGAAAAAAAGTCAGTTAGCACTTGAGGATTCAATTGGAGGTTGTTAAGAGAGTGATAAGGTTGTTAAGGTGATCATACTCCTCTCAGGAAATGAGGAGGAGGCCATTCCCAGCTAATTGCATTTCAGCAGGGTTTAACCACAGCTGGATTCCTGCTGCAGGACTTGGTGGGCTCCTCACCTGGTAATAATAATTCTGCCTGTCCCTTTAAAGTAAATAGGACATAATCTACAGGGCATAAAGATGTCCTAATGGGACCTTTCAAACTTGCCCTTCTGGCACTGGAAGGAGGCTGTGTTGAGTCAGACGAAACTTAGTATTATTTTGGGGATTAATTCCCAGTCAGGGTTCAGTGAGAAATGTTGCCAGCTGGGTTCAGTGGAAGCTCGGGAAAGTGTTGCCAGCTGGGAACCTTCTTGGCACAGCTAAGCCCATTTAGGGTGTGCTACCAACACAGAAAGGAACTAAAAGGGGCCTTTCTACACCACCTTCCAACCATTGCTAACCCTTGAGCTCAGCTCCTTTAGAGATGGCAGCTGAGTGGCAGCTAGCACACCAGCTTCATGCAGAATTACACATGGTGTGTACCTGTACTGAAGCACTTGTAGTGTTGCTTCTGCTGGTGGAAAGCCCTGAGGAGTTACTCTTCTGGATGCAGGACTATGAAAGGAGTCTGTTAACCAGGATCCTAGTCAGAGACCTGAGCAGGAGAGAAGGTACTGGAGCTTCTACCCTGTAGGCACACTGTTGGTTTTTGGTTTGGGTGTTTGGGGTTTTTTTTAGCATTTGATGCTGAGCTTTGCACTATGCAGCAAGTCAGATCAACTAATCATAAAGATTCTTTCTGGCATTAAAGTGGCACTCGTGTGAAATTGTGCTGGCCTGGTAATAGGCTTGGCTAGCTTCACCCAGCCTGGTGGGGTGGTTTGTGTTAGCAACAGTCTCCCAGGAACTCTCCTGTGCTCTCAGCACCACCTGAAAATACAGGTTGGTCAAGCAGCACTGCAAGGCAGAAACAAGCCCAAACTGTGCCAGAGCCAGGTAGTAGCACAAATCCATCACTGCACTACAGACAGGACTAGAGCAAGGCTTTAAAAGTGTCTCAGGTGGCTTTAGAAGGACACTCCATTTAGATAGATTGGAGACAGACTCACCCCCACCTCAGGAGCTCAGCTTTGTTCACAAGTTTCAGGGAGTTTTAGGGTGGTTATTGTGCACATGACAGGATATGGCTCAGTGGGGTGACTCACTCCCTGTAAAGTTAATTCACACTTTGCTGCTATTTCCATTCACAGGTTCTTCTGGAAGCTTTAATGCTGGGAAGCTGCAAAGCTGGGAGCTGCCTCAAATAATCTCACAGGTTGCTTTACATCTAGCAAACTGCAGGAGCACAGGATGGTTTCAGGCTCTCTCAAAAATCAGCTCCCGAGTTCCCAGATCATGTTTTCTTGACAGTAATTTCCTATTCCCTTCTCATTTCTGAATCACATTTTGTCATTACCTCTGCTACACTGTGGTGTTTGTCCATTTTATTTCTTACCTCTCTGCTGAATATTCCCAGCAGTCTCACTTCCCAGCCCTCTTCCTTTGGAGCAGCTATGGGGTCCCTAAAGTAGACAGACAGGAGCCCTGACCTACCAGTGATGCTGGTGGTAAGGCTAAAAGGAAAAGACTGATTCCTCTGAGCTTTGGTGTCCTGTGTGGCATGACTAAAGATTTTCAGCACTTGAGCAGTGTTTAGCTGCCAAGGTAACTAAAAACTGGTCACCAAATTACCCACCAGCCTAATGACAGAGCAGTATGCAATTAAGGCTTCAATTGCAGGTCCTACCTGGGCTTGTCTCAGTGAATGTTGGGAGGGTCTCCTGACTAGTCCCTGCATGGTGGCTTCTTGGGAGAGGCACTGAAAGTCTTGCATGTTGGCTACTCAATCCTCCTCAGCAGCTGCATCCACCCTGAGCAGCTGCTGGGAGGGAGGAAAGTTAACTGAGGCAGCAGAAGGATCTTGGAAGGTTTCAGCCCTGAAGTATTTTTTAACCTTTGATAGTGTGAGGGATTAGAATGTGGAGGGAGAAGTGAGGCAATTTCTCCCTTGTGCTACCATTAGTGAAACAGGGTAACTCCTGCTTACTGTGCACTGATAGAATTACAAACACAAACTGCAGACACATATATTTATTTCAAGAAATATTAGACATAATCACAGAGGAAGAAAGCAGCTCTCAGTACAGTTTCTTTTCCAGAATGAAATAATCCCCTTTTCATACCCAAGCTACTGCAGGACAATCCCTGCTGTCCTTGGCAGGAAGGACACTGGTGTTCTGCCCACCTGTGGGTGTGCTCCATGGGGGGTATGGTGTGCTCCTTGGCAGGTCACACCACAGTCTCACAGGCTAAAGACCCAACAGACAAACTGAGCTCGAGATACAGCAAAGGTGCCTGTACAGGTAGGAAATACACACAGGGATGCACTGCTGAGTGAGAGCTTTGTTCAGGAAGTGGCATCCTGCCTAGAGGCAGGTAGGACATGTCACTTCTAGCTACTGCCTCTGTACTCTCCATCTCTTAGGACTCCTCACTGGACACAGACAACATCTCAGCTGAGGGAAGTCCTTTCAACATTCAGCTCTAAGCCTTACCCTGAAAGCAACTCCAAGGCTGTGGGCCACATCTCTTTGCAAGATCTGCCTACCCTCTTTCATACTGTGATACCCCTCGGGGAGACAGCAGGTTTGTCTCATATGAGCTGTGCCACAAAGAGAGATGGTTGTGAGAGATGTTTGCTTGGATCCAGAGCCACACTGCATTACTTGCGTTTGGGTTTCATAGGCCTGCTAGCTCAGGTATGCTTGCTTTTGGTGCAGGGCAAACACCTGTCACATTACTCCAGTGTCCCCAAAGTGCTGGGCTCCGGCCAGATGCAGAGAACCCCATGGGCATTCAAAGCATTGTCTGACAGTCCTGTCCTCCTCTCTGCTACATAAACCAGAACGAAATGTCTCTGTGAAAAAAGTCTTGTAAAGTGATGCAAGTTCTGTAATAAAATGTGAATAGACTCACAGGGAAGATAATTCCCTGACAAACAGATGAGAGGGGCACAGAGCAAAGATAGTGAGTATTTTTGTCTGGCAAGGACTTCATGGATTTCCTCTGCTTTTGATTTCAGCAGATCAAGCAGTGACTTAAGGAAGCACAACACAAAGAAGCCCTGAGCCTTCTGTTCCTGTCCTACAGCCTCAGGAAGAAAAGCAAAAGGTAAATTCCATTCTTCCATGTAGATCTGAAACAGAGGATTTTGCTGACTGAGAGGAACAATTTTTCTTTCTTTCTCTCTCTCTCTCCTTTAGTATAATGTCCTCCTTTTGATTCAGAACTTAAGGTATGGACAATATTATATTCTTTGAAATCAAGATCACCAGTAAATCTTCCAAGTCCCTAGAAGATTCCCTGAATATTGGCATCTCAACTAAGTAGAATCATAGCTTTCATTTAACAATGTTCATTCTTCTTTCCTTGCCTATCTCCCTTTTTTTTTCTTCCATCTTTTTCCTTTTTATTCCCTGTCTTTTCTTCCTTCTCTCTTCTCCTTTCATTACATTACCTGCATTTCACCCCTTAGTACTGCCACAAACCCTTTGCTGACAGTTGTCTCTGCTAGAAAGATGGAGCCACTCATCACTGTTCCTCGCTTGTTCCTTCTCTCAAAACACCACACACACAAAAGGCCTTTCAAAATAGGCCCCTAAGTTCATGACTACCTCTTAAAACAGGACTACAGTACTATAACCCACTAGACCATGGAGCCCTCTCAGAGAACATTGTGCTTGAAGAATTACTGTAGCTCCCAGTGTGTTTTCTCTTCAGCCTGCTAATGGCCTTTACTTGGGAAAAATCTTCTCAAGGGTACTCACAAGACAGAGCCTTCAAGAAAAAGTCAGAATCAGAGAGGGACCCCAAGTCTCGTGTTACAAACCCTGCAGTCCATGTCTCACCACACTGCAGTCACCTGTAACTGCCCCTGCCTGCGCTCTGCCAAGCCTGCAAATCAGCCTGCTCTGGAGTACTGAGTCTTGGTGTGTTAAAGGCTCCCATTAATCTGGGATGCTACAGACATGTCCAGCAGGTACTTAGAGCTGCCTGGACCATTCCACATCCCGGCACAATGGAAATCCAGTTCATGTCTCCTAGGCATCTGATACTGTAACCCAGCAAGAGCCAGGTTTCCAAGCCCAGCAGCTTATCATGCCCTCCTCGCTGGGGCCATAGGAGCAGTCACTCCAAGAAGGTGTAGAGCCATTACTGGCATTTGGTGTTTCCTTTTGTCCCTCCTCAAAGTAGCTTCAGACAAAGCAAAAGAACTTCTTCCAGCGGCATTTGGAGAGAGTTTTGATGCCTTTGGCAGTCATCTTCTTTTCCTGCCGTGCTTTGTGCTCCACACCACTGACAATGGCCATGTCAAAAACTTCTTTGAGGTTCTTCTGGGTCAGTGCTGAGCATTCCAGGTAGGCCTCAGCCCGGATTTTGTCAGCTAGACCTTCTGCCTGAGGCCGGGGTACAGGCTTCACGTGGTAGCGATCCAGGCTGATGAGGACATTAACATCGTCCCGCAAGTCTGCCTGCGTCCCCACGAGCAGCACTGGTGCCCGGGGATTGTGAGTTCGTATCTCAGGGATCCATTTCTCAGTAATGTTCTGGAAGGAGCTTGGGTTTACCACACTGAAGCAGACAAGGAAGACGTCAGTGTCGGGGTAACAAAGCGAGCGCAAACAGTCAAAGTCCTCCTGCAGAGAATGGATGGGGGAAAAAAAAGTCTTCACTGGACTGATCTCCTGGCAACATGATGCTGCAGTGGCTTTGTCACACATTAACTAGGACACCAGCACCCTCAGAGACAGGGCACTGTCCTGTCTTTGTGGTCATGCCATGGCTCAGGCACAAGTTTCAGAGCTGAGTGAGTCTGTCATTCACCTCTCTGTGACTCTCACACCAGCAAAGGGCTGACATCAGGACAGTGCATTTCCCTCCTTCCCAGTTAAACACTACCTTCCTCAAAAGCCTGCAAACAGCCCCTTTCCCACAGGACTAGAGCTGACAGCTGCTTTGATAGAGCTTACCTGTCCAGCAGTGTCCCACAGCTGGATCCGGACTGGGGCTCCATCCACCAGGACCTGCACTGTAAAAGAAAGAGAATAAGGATGTGTCTAAGGGAGTTGTCCAGCATGCACAGGTACACTCACACAGGCTTTTCCCCGCAGCTCTCTGGTTTGTATCCCACTGAACAGACTCACTGAAGTCATTCAGGTCTATCCTCCTTGCTGAGCAATCTCCCAAACCTTATTAAAACAGCCTAAGCTTGCGCTGGGAACATTAAGAGACCAGCAATAGACTTTCTGATTTGGTTAGCCCTCAGGTGTTCGGGGCTATTCTCCAGTATAGTTCCATATTACTGGACAACTGCTTCTCTAGAGAAGAGTTCTTAGTCAAACGGTGCCCTGAGAACATCTCCTTGCTCTTCTTCCCTGACCTGAGAAAGCAGATAAGGATAAACACGAACTGAGAACTTCAGCAACTTGCTCCCAGTTTCTTGGCCAAGGGTGGAAGTTCAAATCAGTCTCTATTAAACAAGCTACTGGAGATTTTTTTTCCATCCAGGCCAGAAATTAGGCCTTAAGCATTTCTGTGAGTGTCCTAGCTAAAGAAAAGCAAAGACCTAACACCAGCTTTGTAATGAAGAAGCTATTAAGGAAACAGTGATGAGTGAAATCCCCTTCAGACACTATCCACACGCTGAAAACTTGCTGAGTTATACATGTAAGGTCTGCTCCTGCTTCACTCCCTAATCACAGTAAGCCTTCATGTGGTATCAGCTGACTCAGACTGAGGGCTGGCAGGACCTCTGATGGAAATCTGGAATGAAACTGTTAGATGTCTAAGTGTACAGACACCAGAGAGACTGGCAAGGAACCAAGGAAAAGGAGAAAGGGGTTAGGGGAGCTGGAAATCACTTGGAAGTCTTGATGACAATGGAAGGGCTGTGCTCTGGGGAATAGAGGCAGACATCCTGGCTAAGGTGACAATAGCTGGCACTTGACAGAAGCTAGCTAAATGCCCTCCCTCCCTGTGCCCAGGGGGAGGCTTTATTGCCATTTTTGTTGAAAACAAAATGAAACACACCAACAAACTCCCAAAACAGAAGCAGGATCAGTCTTTTGTGACTCTTGGAATAATTAAGCAGGTGAGAAAAGTGATGGAAACAACTGGCTTGGAGAGTTTAAGACAAGCTCTTGGGGAAGAGCACTCCTCTCTGAAAGCAATCTAGGGAGAAAGAGGGAGTCACAGACAAAAGGTGAACTGAAGTTTGGTGAGAAAGTTGAGACTGAAGGAAAAATGAAGGGGTGGGGATGTTCCCACCACAGTGCCACTCCTCGCAGCATAGCTAAAAGTCATTGCTTCCTTGTGACTGGGAAAGGTTGGGTTGTTACCATATCTTTGCCCCAAAGGAGGAAGAGAAACCTGTTCCTGATCAAAGAACCTGCCAGATCCTGACTTGATCTTCAAGGCACTGGGCATTTGCCTTTCTAGTATCTGGTTTCTTCTGTCTCCAAAGTGCCTTGAGAGAAGGAATTAGCATCTTTGAGATGCTTTGCAGTCTTCAGAAGAAAGGCACCGCATATATTACCTGCTGCTCCAGTGCTTGCACAAGGGTTTTTGTAGCTGCTGCTAGCCTCAGCAAAGCTAGCAGCTCTGCGACAGCACTCCAAATACCGCCCTCACAAGGTCCACACCCCCGAGATGAGGCTACATTTTGGTACACTAGCAAAGGGGCTGGCAAAACAGGATAGCCTGGTGGAGAAAGGTCACTGGGTACATGTTTCACTCATGGCTGCTCTACGTGGCAGTGACACCCAGCAGGAGGTAGCACCATGCGGCTGGGTCACGCTCCCAGAGCCGATCCTTCCCCTGATAACTCAATGCTTCCCCCGGTCTTGTGATTGCCATTACAGCCCACTGCCCAGAATTTGGGTTAGGTGTAAACTGTGAAGCTCAGCTGTGCTGGCAGTTTCATATGCAAGTATTACAAAAGAGTGGAGAGAATTTGATGGATTTCAGACTGTGCTTCGTGAATCCAGGGAGGGACTTTCTTCAAGTTTATCCGGGTTAAGCAGAGGGGTGGGAAGGGAAACTTCTCTATTCTCCCATTTCTTCCCAATAAGCAGAGAGTGAACTTCGGAAGACCCATTTTGAATGGTTTTTATTTCCCTCAGCTCCAAATGCCATGCACTTCTAGACGTCAGGTTTGGAATTTGGAACCTCAGAACGGGGCTAAACCCACATGCAGATATCTTCACATTACTGTCTGCTAATCAGGAAGTCTCTGAACTCATGCTGCCTTCAGTTTTCTGCATCATTTTACTATGGGTTTGCCTTTCCAAAAAATGTGGAGGCTAACATGCTAATCTCAAGCTTCTCTTAGTGCAAACTGTACACATCCCTGTGAAGGGAGCAGAGAGAGCAGCAATCTTTCCTTTGGAGGACTGAAGGCCTCCTTACATCTGTTCCCAAAGGGTTGCTGGACCCTGAACAGCAGCATGTTCCCAGTTAATTTCCTTCGAGTGACAGTTGAAGAGCTTGTAGAGGGTCAAGGCAAATCAACAATTCCCAGTGTAAGAGTATGCAACTGGTGGGACATTCAGACAGACAAAACACTCCCTCTAAGAATCCCCGAGACAATGACACATTAGAAGTCTCATTCCTGGTCTGACTTGAGCTCATCTGTAATCTACCATTGTACACTGTCATGTTCTGTTGAGTTTCTTCATATCAGACGAAGATCAGAAATCTTTCAAAGGGCTTTGTAATTTCCTGGGAATGATATTAGAAACTGGAGCCCAGAAGAACAAGAGTAGAGAACAAGAACAAAGATAGCATTTACAAAAGGGGAAACTAATGAGGGCTCATCAGCTGATGGGGGAGGCAATTCCAGCCAGGCTCGTAAAGCTCTTCATCTTTTCGACAACCTCTGTTCAGTCTAACTTCAGCGGGCATGTGAAGAAAAGGGCGGTTTTGCTGATTATTGGTTGAAGCTACAGGGCAATGCTGTGACATTCAGCTGAAACTAAAACCCATCATCAACACCACAAAATGAAGCCCTCTTCTATTCAGTCATAACACCACCACAAAACCAGGAAGGTGCCCAACTTCGAAAAGCGGTCTAGTGGGAGGTGTCCCTGCCCGTGGCAGGGGGCTGGAACTATACGATCTTTAAGGTCCCTTCCAACTCAAGCCATTCTGTGACTGACAGAACTCACAAGCCATCCTGCCCCATGTCCTGCTGGCACACAGAGCTGCAAAAAAGCAGGACTTCTACCTGCTAAATCTCACTAAATGTCCAAGGGACTCACTCCGAGCTGCACAAAAGTCGCTCCGTGCCGCGGGCACCGCTCACCTACACCCGCAAAGCCCCCGCGGGAGCAGCAGCTGCCTCGCCCACCGGGGAGGCTGCTCCGCCGCGCTGGCCAGCTCCCGGGAACAGCGCTCCCCGGGAACAGCGCTCCCCGGGAACAGCGCGCCCTGAGGAGGCGCTGACGCTGCCGCCCCCTTCATCCCGGCCGGCTGGGGCACCGCGGAGCCCGGGCGAGCGCCTACCGGAGAAGGTGTCGAGGGCGGTGGGCTGGTATTCGTCGGGGTAGCCGTTGGTGGTGTAGCTGACGACCAGGCTGGTCTTGCCCACGGCGCCATCGCCCACCAACACGCACTTGATGCCCAGCTCCGGGCCGCTGCCGCGGGTTGGGCTGTGTCTCCGCAGGGCGGGAGAATAGTCCAGGAGCTCCTGGGGAGGCATGGCACCAGCACCGGGTGCTCGTCGGAGCTCAGCGCTGGGCCGCTGCCATGCCCGGGCGGGCAAGCTGCTGTCGGAGCTAGGCGCTGCCGTGCGAGGCCACCCTCTGCGGCCCGCCTCGCACCGCTCCTCATCGCTACACCTGTCGACCGGTGCCCAAAACCAACCCCCATTTCCCTAGGCCCGCCCCGGGCCCGCCTCGCCCCGCCCGGCCCAGCCCGGCCGCCTCCTCCCGCCGCGGAGCCCGGGCAGCGCCTGCTCTCCGGGTTTGAGAAGCACCCGTGTGCCTCGCAGGACT
The DNA here is from genome assembly GCF_027791375.1 of Indicator indicator. NCBI lineage: Eukaryota > Metazoa > Chordata > Aves > Piciformes > Indicatoridae > Indicator > Indicator indicator. The sequence continues at coordinate 10,134,236 of NC_072013.1, read as the reverse complement.
CCATTTTTCATATACAGAGGGGAAAGCCGAGGTGCCCACGCGCACCACCTTTTCAAAAGAAGCCGCACTGATGCTTTTAGTTGCATCGACCAGCCGGAGGATGTGGGACTGCTGGCACGACGGGAATAAAATCAGCAGTGCTGGCCAGAGTGGTGAGGGACAACAGAAAGCAAAGGACAGAAACACATCCCCTCTGTTACCTATGTGGCTGCCACTACTGAGTTCCTTTGGCCCAGCCAAGCTGTTGCTGCATGCTGGCAAAAGCCATGGAGTGTGTTTTCCCAGTCGGGTGGACATGCAGAGGGGGTCCCAGGCATCTCTCTTTCTCTATAGGAACCTCCAGTAGCTCACAGACTACACTGTGCCCTGGGCAGCTGGGAAGGTGGCTCCATCCCTGCCCTTGGGAGCTGACAGTCTAAGGAACCACAGCTATGCAAACAAAAGAGTAGGAGCACACCACTTAGAGAAACGTGGCCATGCTATGGCAGCAACCATTGCACCCCAGTATAACACCACCAAATGACTGAAAACATGGAGATGTTAATGCATGTGACATCTAATATTGCTACATCAGCTTTGAAAGTGTTTCCTGCTGGAGGAATGTAGTTATGTGATGTCCTTCATTATGCTCTCAGCATGGGAGACCTGTCTGCACTGGACAGCTTCGTGCTTCAAGGAGCCGTTGATGAGCAGTTCCTGAGCTTGTGTCTCACTGTGTTTTGCATCCATGCTGAGAAGCTACCCAGGGGGTTCACCTGTAGTGATGCTAAACTTGAGAAGACATCTAGAAGTCAGGTACAGTCTAAAATGCTTTTCCCCATGGCTGACAGAAGGTCGCAACCACTGCAGACCCTCATGAGCCTTTGCTGAACTAAGAACGTCTGCTCTTTGGAGATAGTCCTCAAGCTTCCTGGGGACAGCAAGAAGGCGTTTTCTCTGAAGTTTTCTCTAGCAGTTTTGTTTAATCAACCCCTTCATTGTTTTTAATGGCACAACCTTGAATTTCTATAGCTACAAAAAAATGAGGATGGTGTTACAAAGCAGGCTGCAGTTAAAAGGTGTGCCAGATAACAGCGAGTGGCTGCGAACTCCAGTGACTGGCTTGCATTAAACTGGCTTTTTCTAGTGGTATGCTCTTCAGTGCTATCTGAGAGCCAGGCGACAGCTGAACTGCTCCAGAAGAGGCAGAAAGCGCCGGGACAGGCCTAACATGTGAGGTGTGGCTGTGCCTCCACCGGGACTGGCAAAGACATGCTACGGCGCAGCCAGAGCAGGCAGCAGAGCCAGGGCAGGCAGCGTGGCCAGTGAGGGTCCTGCAGAGGCTTTTTAGTGCAGCTCAGGCATGAGCTAACATTCTGTGAACTATGACATTTGCATTTGATTGGAAGAAATGGTTCACTGTTATCAAGCGTCAGCAGCAGCAGGGGGAAAAGAAAAAAAAAAGTTCTGGCAGCTGTCGTTCCCTATATGCTTTTACTTAGCATTTTAGATACATTATTGCTTCGCTCCAAGGATTGAATCTCCTTTTCTCTCATTCCCTTTCTAAAATCTCTTCCTTCTGTGACTAAGTTCTTTTTTTTTTTTTTCTTGCAGTTTCTTGCAGCCGTTGGTTGACACATTCACTTAACTTGTGGATGAGCTTAAGTGATTTTTAATCTATATTTAAACTAAGAGATTAAGCAAACAAACAGGGCAGCTCCCACGGCTTCATTTCTCAGGCCTTGCCTTGCTCCTGACAGCTAACAGAAGATGCAGGTTTAGTTTCACAACACAGTGAGAAGTCAGACATTTTAGTTTTGCAAGATTTTTGTACAGGGTTTTTTTTTGTTTGGGGTTGTTTTTTTTCAGTGAAATCCTGTCCCATTCCTCGAGATGCTGAATTGACAGCCCTGAGGACAGGCTCTGCACCCATCAGTAGCAGGGACAACCAGAGAGCCCCATCCCACACTGCCTCCTTGATGTGTTCATTGGCCAAGAGCAGCTCTCTTCCTGAGTGGGAAATACCAGTCTGCAAGGCCATGTTTGGCTTCTCTCCCAGAAATTATAATTAGTACCAATTATGACGTTATTCCTCATGATGTGAATTCCCATTCATTGAGAATTCTATGCAGAAGATCAAACTCTTTTCAGGCAGACCAAATATATATCTCAGGTACTCTCAGTATTCAGTTGTTAGCCAGCTGGGCTGCGCTGCACTATCATCTGTAGCCTCTTAAATAAAACAGAGAAGCTGCTCCATTAGAGTACATGGTGATTTACAGTGGAAATCAATCTATATATTTAGGCAGTTGTGCGAGCGTCAGCACCAAACAACTTTATACATTTGTAGAATTACAGCAGGAGAAGTCCAAGGACTAAGTTAAAGCCCAGTAAGTGAGCCAATTTGGATGAAGCAGAAACTGGGGCTTGCCTCTTGTGGTAGGGGCAAACCTATGGATCAGCTCAAACTATTCCACATAATTCCCCCTCCAAATTGCAGGGTTACAATATTGGGAAATTGTGATGCTGGGATGTTTTGCAGCTAGTGGTCCTGCCTTCCACTGGCCTCCTAAGCAACACAGAATCTGACAGCTTAATTTTCTACCCTTTTGGCTAGTCTCATTATGTGTGGCCACATAATTATGAATTTGCCTGAAAGTTACAGGGTGGGAGCCACTGTCATAATCTTTAGCAAAGCTTTTAAAACTACTCACATTGCTTCAGAAAAACATTGCAAGTTGTGGGAGCTGGCAGATCTCAGTTTTAAAAATAGCAGGGCTCCCTTCTTATCAGGGCAGAAGGAAAAAATTATCAGCTGCTCTTAACATGGTCCTGAGCAAACCCAGCTCTACCTGCGTTTGTACAAGTGGGCTGCGTGTATCCATACACTCCCTTTGCAAACGATGCCCTTGGATCACATTCCTGAATCCTTCCACAGTGCTACGTGTAAGGAAACATGGAAGAAGGAGAAACAAGGGGATGATGAGGACAGACGACAATGTCGTCACGCACAGGGGGAGGTGGCTGGGGATCTAGATTGAGAGGGGGGCTAAACTGGGGTGCAGGTGTCAGAGCAAACCAGATCCTGTGATGCCAAGAGATACACATGAAGTCCAGATGCTGGGCTGGTGCCTTCATACCTTCATAATCACAATGAGACAACCAGGTCTGAGTCACCCAGCGTTTTGTCATGCACCTGAGTGTGCATCCTCCCTGGGAAAAATCAAGGGTAATTACCACTCTAAAGAAGTGACAGACAAAAGGGTGAAGACAAGAGCCTGAGTCTTGAGTTTCCCTTGCGGTGTGCCTCGTCTAGTCACACTGCAGCCTGTAGGAAGTGATGTCAAATGCTTCTATCTTTTTCTATCAGCCTTACAGGGCTGCAGAAATAGCCCCAACGCACAACTCAGTGGAAAAATTACTACAGCTGAAATCAAAGGAAGAAAGATCCTAGTAGTTGCTCTTGATTGATAGGAGCTCTGCAGTTTCTGAGTCCACACGGCAATAAAAACACTTTATGATCTCCAGCAGCTAATGGGTATTTCTGGCGTGCACTGGAGACGGGTGCTTTTGAAACACCTTTTAGGAAGATAAAAAAAAAAAAAAGGAGAGACACAATATGAGAACACAGCTCCCACTCTCCAGGCCTCTGAACTGCTTTACTGTAACTCCTTGGAAATAAAAACAACGCCATGGGAGGATGGACAGAGATGTTCCGGTTCAGCTGTTCACTGCCCCTCTTGCTACAGGCAGAGGCAAAGGGTGAAAAAAAATATCGGATTACATTTTGAGAGCACAGAATTATAAGTTTAAATGAAACGACAATGCCACTAGCTTCAAAAATATTTCCTTTGAAGTTCCAACGACCGATAAGCACATATATTGTACCTGTCTCTTTTCTCAAAGACAAATTCATCTCCTGTCAGACTCGCACAGGAACGAGTCCTACCTCTCAGATGGTCTATAACCACTTCAGAAGCACGTTGCCATCTGCTGGAGAAAGCACATCTTTTAATAAATCAGATGATGCCTGTGAAAAAAAAGTGGGCAAGGTTTAAGGCACTCAAAAGCCTTTCTTTGAATCTGAAACAGGAGCTGCAAACTTCAGAGTAAGGATAGGCTGGAAGACAATGCTGAGTTAATTGCATTATGCTAATCAGATAGACACTTTACTCGAAAAGAGGTGTTAACGCTCAACTGGAAGTGTGAGGGGATTAGCAAGAGGAAGGTGATAAGGTTCATATCCTCCATGTGAAAGAGGGAAAGGCAGGCAGTTAACAGCGAACAGTGAGGGGATGGGTTGAAAAAGGATTGCCAGGAAAACCATAAAATGCTGCAAGACCACTGACTCTGCCAGTTTACCAGTTTCAGTTCTCAAGATTATCTTTTATAGATCTTTCCCGAGGATTTGAAGTGAGGGTTGGCCTCAGGTGATGGGGAAAAGGTCTTCTCACTGTAAAAGCATCTTCCTGTCCTTTCTCTCTGGTTCTTGTGTGCTCATTCTAGGACTGATAGTTTCAATGAGGGCACGCTGTGTGCTTACTGAAGGGAAGCTGACTCTTGATAGCTCACTTTGTGGGAAATCTTCTTAAGGTGTCAGAGGAGCTGTGGTAAGCAGGTCTGTGATTGCTGCTCTGGCATAATACAGTTCCACCCAGTATTTGCTGGTCTGCAGGAAGTCTGCTTCTGACAATGAGTTTGGCGAGCTAGGGAGGTTGGTTAATGGTTAGGGGTGGGCTCTGGTAAACTCACTTTGAGCTTTGATCTCTTCCAGTGTAAATGATAATTGTTGTATGGCTTCCCATGTAGGTTCCAGTTCAGGTTCTCATGGGTAATGATGATACCCGCGGGGACAGAGCCACAGCATCTTCTTTTACTGTAGCAAATTTGTACATAAAAAAATCATGTGGTCACTTAAAGACATTGCCTGTCACTGGAGAAGTGTCACTCTTGGGAGAAGGCCTCTTGGCTGGGTGGGGCACATGTGTATCTGCAGCACTCTCCACCAAACAGGTACAGAGATGTATGTACATTACATCTCTGCTGGAGTGTTACAGAAGGTGTTGGGGAAATACAGATATCTGCCCAGGGCTTTTATGAATGCAGTGTCCTCTTCATGTTGATCATGGTGAAGATCAGCATAAGAATATTCCTTCTGTATACGGTGAGGTGGAGCGATGATCAGTACCGTGTCTGTAGTGGAAATCTGTGAAGAAGGCCAGGGTTTAATTCAAATTATAACTGTGTCACTAGGTTACCTCAGGGACAGTTCAAGTAATTTAAACCTGACCTGCCTTGGTTCTGCCCTTACCTCTTCCCACAGCCATGTCTTCCTGCCCTCTCTTCTGCACCAGCACCCGTGATTAGATGGTGGCTCACAGAGTCACCAGCTGCAGGGCAATAAGCTGGCTAACTCTGCAGTCATACACAGGCCAATATTGGTACAAAGTGTGGGCTGGACAGGGCTGTTGGAATGACAGAGACAGTGTTATGGAAGCCCAGATTTAGACAGGCTTAATCTGCTGGGAATCTGCACGTTGGACACGGTATATGTTTGTTAATGCCATTATCTAGAATCTGTTCCTCAAGGCAGCTGAATTGCTCAGCATATCGTACAGCATCTAGATGTTGATAGCTCTGTCCATAGCTTGGAGAAAATGCTGTTTAAGCCAAAATTACTCTAAGTGTGACCAACAGCCATAAAAAAAACAAGACCAGAATTGAAGTTTCCAATCCAAACATATCACCAAAATCACTAATTCTCTCCCTTTTATAGACTTACACCACCACTACACACAAAATGTAATCATCTAAATCTCCACACAGTCCTGGTGATTCAAAGACCTGATCAATCTTTTGCCTGCAATCCTAGCTCTCCCCTTCTTTTCAGAATATGAAGCCTGTGAACCCAGGGCTATAATTACTGCACGTTTGTAAATTAAATAGTGACAGCAGATGATAGTGCAGATGGACAGAGCAGGCTTGTGGGCCTGGATTAGCTGTAGGCTGATGTTTCATTTCCAAATAAGGTGAGAATCTGGCTTCCAGCGTAACCACACTGAAATCAGACACAGGTTTCTCAGGAGGTATCAGACCTAGCTGGCAATAGTATCTGCAATTGTAATGATATGTCCTGATTTTGGCTTTGAACAGAAACACCCCACAGAGCTGGACACTCTGACACTCTGGACACTCTGAGTTTCCTAAAGCTAATCTCTGAAACTAATTCTAAAATTAATTTCCAACTATATTTCAGGAGAGTTTATTTCCCCCTTATGACACATCAGTCTTCTACTGATAGAAATGTGACCATAAAGAGAAGTATAAACATTGCTCTTGAAGGCAGCAAGGGGAGACCTCATCTGAAATGAGGGGTCCAACTATGCTCCCCCCTGTTACATAAATGTGAACTCAAGCTGCAACCAATACTACTCAGATGCTCCAGGAAACCAATTGCCTCCTCTTTTTTTAAGAGGACAAAAGCAGGATCTTCTTGATTTGGTAAATTTTGGATTTGGTACATCTGAATGATTGGTGATGAGTTTTGCAAAGGAAACTAACATTCCAAAATGTCCTGTGCTCTAAAGGACAGCATCTGAACAAGAACAAAAGGATTCAGACTAGCCACCACTTACATTAGACTGGAAATTGAAGCTTGAAATCATGAGAATAATCAGCATTTGGAACAGGTATGAGCTGGAGCAGTCAGGGGCAAAAATACCCACGCTTCCAGACAGAGCTTGATAGGAATACAGAAAGGACTATATGATGTGGTATCTACAAGAGTGGGAGAATGGATCTATTAGTCCAAGAAGTGCCTTCCTATCTCATTACCCTAAACCTAATGTAATTTGTGTGTGCCGTTGGAGAAGCTGAAAGAGAACTGTTGCTGTTTATGATGATCAGGATGACTGGAGAGCAAAGGAATGTGGTTTTGATGTTTTGGCTCAGAGCTGCCACATGAAGAGGGCAAACAGCAGAGACTGGGGCTGGGTCTCAATTCCTGCCAGTGCTTGCAGGCAGGCTGAGTCAGGAAGAGCCACCTTATCTTTTTAGCAAAACAAGCAGAGGTGTCCCCCACAGAGGTGTGCTGTGGGAACCTCCAGGATCCAGCTAGCAGGGGACCTGCATATCTAGCTCAGTGCTGGGGAGAAGGCCTCAGGCTGAGAGATGCAAACTGGAGCAGAGTTTATGGGGGTGAGTTGCCCAGTAAAATGGCAGAGAAAAAGATGTAGCATTGTTTATGCAAAAGAAACTACATGCCACTGCTACAGGTGGTCCCTCACTGCCAGCTGAGGTGCAAGCTCAGTTTGGAAAGACCTCCTTTGTCTTGTAATGGATCCCTCTGTGTTGCAAACTGCCCCATACCCCATGGAACAACACTTATTCGTTCTTTCCAGAAAGGTGGTCACAAAATGTGTAGATATGGCACTTTAGGACATGGTTTAATGACCACCGTGGTGTTAGGCTGAGTGTTGGACTCAATAATCTGAGAGATCTTTTCCAACTGGAATAATTCTATGATTCTATAGACAATATATAGTATACACATAGTATATAGTATACACATAGTATATAGTATACATGTAGTATATACACATACATCGCTAGTCATTTTATGTATGATGAAACTGAAAGTTGTTATACAAGAGATTAGCCTTTATGTTAATGCCATTGTTATAAATTCTACTTGTTTAAGCTAAAGGATAAAGCTGTAAATAGTATCAGAAGAAAAGGAAACCCTAGGATTTAAGCACTATTTAGTGACACAGAAGCTGGGTCCAACACACTTAGTTTAGAAATCTGGGATAAACTTGAAAAGCAAATCCAGCACAGTCCAAAGATAGCCTTATGCTGGATCCCCATACGCTGTGCCACAATCATGATTTTAGCAATAAAGCAAATATTTTACTACTCAAGTGAGACACAGCACAGAGGTTTTTACAGGAGCATTTAAAACCAGCCCATTCCCAGTTGCAGTCAGCAGTTACTGGAAATACTGTGTTTGCTGAACCAGAACAAATAAATGATCCCACAGTCACTGAAATTGGGAATCAAACTCCTTAATGCTGTGGTTTCCATTAAGCAGCAGACATTTCTTTATTACACTAGAGTTTGGGTGCTAGGGGCATTCCCACAAATCTAGCACACCAGCTGAAATCTGTGGCTGACATTTATACAGTGAAACGCAGAAGGTACACTTTATGTCAACACCTCACCCAGTAACTATCCATTGGTCAGTTTCTTAGTCACTTCGCATTAGTCCAGCTTCTCTCAAATTCACTACCCCTCAGAGGGTGAAGGGTTTATTTTGGGCAGGGGTCTTCCATCTAGGATGTATGTCGCCAGGGCTTCTGATGGTCTTTCAAATTTGAACTTCACTTAAACTTTTAAATTCTTTTCCATTTTATAGCCGCAAGTTAGATCATCACCTTAGTTTCACAGGTCCTGGACCATATTAAATTTGTTTTTCTCTGGTTCATTAGTTAAGGAAAGATGTGAAGACTTGAGAGATAAGTATGCAAGGACTCTTTTGTTAGTTACGTGCAATAGGGATGTGGTTAAATTGCCGAGTTGGCACAAGCTGCCCAAGCTAATTAAAATCTGTAAACCTTTTCCAACACCAGTAAAGCAAGATGATGTGCTCATGGGGCGATTCACAGAATAAAACAGGTTGGAAGAGACCTCGAAGATCATCAAATCCAACCGATTACCCAACCCTATCTCATCAACTAGACCATGGCACAAAGTGCCTCGTGCAGGCTTTTCTTAAACACCTCCAAATCCATCGTGCATACGCCTGCGAACAGGATGGCAGCGATGGGGAGGGGCACACATATGCGCTAGACCTACAAGCCTTGCTGCGTCTGCACGCCGCCTGGAAGCAGGGTACAGGTGATTAACCATTTTCAGGGTATTCTTATGGACAGGACGCTCCGCGCTGCGGCCCCAAGTGTCGCCACTGCCGGCAGCGCCGCCATCCCGAGGCCGGGAGGCGCTTCCCGCGGGCGGGGCCCGGCGCAGGCGCAGTGCGCCGCCGTGCGGCCACGTGAGGAGGGTCACCTGAGCGCTGCCGGAAGCGGCCGGCGCGGGCCTAGCGGCGCCGGTGTCCGTGAGCGGTCATGGCTTCCATCCTGGACGAGTACGAGGATTCCCTGTACCGCTCCGCTTCCGTGCCGCAGAGCCGCGCCAGCGTGGGAATCCCACACTCCGGTAGGTGCGCGGCGGCGGCGGCGCCCACGCACCCCTCCGCCCGGCCTGGCTCGACCCCTGGGGGCAGCGCGGCGCTGTGGTTACAGCACGTCATAGCCCCCACAGGGCTAGGAGGGCTAGGCCCGGTGTCTGTCTGTCTGGTGGCCTGCTAGCACCTTTAGCTTCCTGGCGGGGCCTCCGGTGTATGGGGAGTCCCGCTGGCGTTTTTCTGCTGAGAGGGGGAAGGCAAGATGGTAGCTTGTTAGTTTGGGGTGGTGTGGGAAGCCGGGCACGTCAGGCTGTGGGGAATGCATCCAGGAAAAGGTGTATCACTGTGTACGTGGTATAACATTCAGCTGCGGTTTGTTTCTCCATTTGCTTTGTGAAATATTTTGACACTCGATTCCTGATGAAGCTCAGAGGTGATGCAGGTCGTCTTACCAAAGCTTAGGTGCTGGCTGTCTGTGGGAGGGCTTCCTAAGGCCATAGCCCTAGTGCCGTGAAGTGTGGTGGAAACACGTGTACATGAAGTGACATGCCTGCGGAGTCTCTCATTACAACCACACCTCAGTACTGTTCAATTCAGAGCTGTGGCAGTTGTCTGAGGACATAGCAGCAGCTTGCTTCCTTTCCCCCCCCCCTCCTCCTCTCTAAGGAACCCAACTGTTAGAATATCCTTCCTGGCTGTGTGCACAGCGGTACCTCTGTGGGGTTAGTTTCCTAACCCAGGGACGTTTTACCAAAGACTTCAATTCTTAGAGTGTTTCCAGTAGGTGGGCTACAGGATGGCAAGGTTATTGCTGAAGAAGCCTACCAAGAAAGCAATCTGTATCGCTATTAAACTTGCCTGCAAAGGCCTGTGAACCTCTGTTGTACTATTGAGGGAAGTGTAGAATCAATGGAAAGCAACAGTGTGATGACCAGTCAGTTGCTTCATTCATGTGAGGGGAAGCAAACAAATGGCAGGTATATTCCCTAATAAATTAAACATTCAGTTTAATAACTGTTCCCTGTTAGATGCCACCTCACAACGTGTGTTGAGTATGGCAAAGAAATGTAGGTTATGAGAGGATTCTGTTCTACCTGATAGTGTCATAGCAGTACCAGCTGCTCTGCAGAGCTGGCATTGTAGTTACAAGTTTGGAAATGCATGGACACATTCTTTCAAGTTGTTTGTTTTGTTTTTTTTTTTTTCACGTAATACTGTTCACTTTTAACCTTTGGGGAAGCCAGGTGTTGAGGTTTATACATGTTGTAAGAATTAGTGAATCCTGTCACACTTAAGTATATTTTTGTGTATAAACACAGACAGAATTACCCTGAGTCAAGGTACTGGAAGTAGGTATGTTCCCTGTGTTTGTTTTAACACACGTAATTATTTTGTTGTGTAACGTTAGATAAAGAATAAGTGTCCTGAATGGGTGCTGGGAAAAGCCATGTCACTGAAAATAAATTTTGAAGGGCTCAGCTTTTCTTCTTGATTGCGGCAACACTGTCTCCAGTCACGACTGTCTTATTGTTGAGAAATCTGCCAGTTTGCTGGCAAAGGAAGTTTGGGAAACTGCTTAATTGCAAAGGCACAGCCTAATCAAGATTTTAATTACTCTTAAATCAGACCACATTGGTGATTTTGAAGAAAACGTGGGCTGGTAGAAGTTGTGGGCAGTCTGAAGACTTAGCAAATTGATTTTGGAAAAAGATGGAAGTAAATTGTTAACATCCTGAAAGCAGTCCTTAAGGTTTGGTTGGAAATTCCTCTGTTACAGTTAGTTGTTCCCTGTACTTGCTAAATTTCAGGTAGTTTTCTGAAAATTTTAGAAAACCAAGCAGTGTCTTTGTGGCCAACCTAAAGTACTGCTGCATTGTAAACTTCAAGCACTGAAGTTCCAGCATGAAAAACCCTACTTTGGCCCACTGGACTTGACTGATGTTGATAAACTGAGATTTTTGGACAGATTAAAAGCAGATTTGCCCAGAAGTCAGGGTGGGAAATGCTGCAGTAGATTCTCACCTGAACAGAAGGAGGGACATTGGGGTCAGGGTGAAAGAGGGAAGTGTTTAAAAGGAGTGTGTGTTATAAAATAGGCGTTTCCTTTGTGTCGGGAACTCTGAGTTTAAAAGTTCATCCTTCTGTGATGGATGCTAATTAAAATCCTTACGTTAGTGAGTATGATCCTACAGTTATAATTTTAATACACAGTCTGAAAGAGTCCAGAATGCTGGAATCCAATCCACAGGCTTTGAACTGTGACTGAGTTAGAAGAAAGAAAGAAACAAAAAACTCAACATGAAACACCCCACCCCATTTCTATCCCCTTCCCTGTGTATATGGGTCAGCTCTTCCTTTTTCTTCCTGTGTTTGGGTTTCCTTGCAGTTTCAGTCAGCCATGTTTTGCCTGGTGACAACCTGAAAAAAATTCAGGTGACTTGGCCATCCAGTGGTATGGGGATTGTTCCCATCGGAATAATCCTTCCTCTGTCTATAAATGTGTATTTGTGTTTATTGTATTTATTCACATGAGACATCATGTGAATCTGCAGCTTGGGAGCTTTGTCTGCATGTTTTGAGCCACAATTCATTCCACCACATTTAAACCATGACATTGCAGCTGCCTAATCCGAAATGAAGAACATCTGTTTTGCTTAACCAAAAATAAAGGGGCACACATTTGCATAAATGGATAATGTTTAAGATGTGGATCAGCGTGTAAGAAAATGTGCTGAGCTAAAGGCTGCCTGGTTAGGCTGTGGTTGCTTTCTGTGTTCCAGCATGTGCATCTTCCCTCTAAAACCAAGAATCCTTTAAAGTTCCTATAGCAGATCTAGTGGTGAGGCAGAGGTATGGAGAAGGCATTGGTAGAATAGGCAATTAAAGGATTTGTAGTGTTAGCAGGCTGCTTCCCACTACCACAGTGGCTTTTTCAGCAGCAACAGGGATGAAATTAGTTTTTCAGGATAATTTGGGGGAGGTTATAGATACTGAATGTGCCTTGAAGTGGTCTAGAGAGTATAAGGCCTATGCTCCTTAGGATGGAAGCAGTCTTTTCCCTCTGAGATATAATCTCAGCTTTCTTTTTCCTTTGTGTTTATATAATCCTAGTTAGCTACTTTGACCATGAAGGGCTTTAACTTTCTATATCTCCTTCAGTTTTAATCTTTCTGTCCAGGCTAACTGTTGCATTGATCTGCTTGCTTTAGAACTCCTTCACTTGCCTGTGGAGTGAAGTGGATGAGTTACCCTAGCAGTGTATCTACCTGTCTTGCTTTCTAGCTTGAGGTGGTGTGGTCAGACTGAGGTTGCCTGCTGTTTTCTTTGTCAGAGGGTTCTGTAACACTTCGTGCATATGGGGAGTTCAGTCGCTGGGAAAACTTGTCTGGTGGGACAGATAGGGATGAAACTTTGTGATAAGATGTTCCAGGATTTTGCTAGTGAGCATCATCACTTGGGTTTGGTTTTACATGAATGCCTCCTTATTTTGCAGCTCACAGGCGTATCTGAGCTCTTCTGTAGTTTTTTTTGCTCCCTCATAGGAAAAGCACATGAGGGCTCTCCATGTTTAGGAACAGAATGGCATGGTCTCTGCAAGTCTCGTGTGTTTGGTTGCAGAGGTCTGCCCATCTTCAATGAAAACTAAATCTGCCATGCTGCTTCTCTGTGTTACCACATGGTCACAGGTTCACCTGTCTGAAAAGTTTCTTGACCGCTTGCCAGTGGCTGGGCTTTTGCCTTTGTCATGGCCAAAGGGAGGAGTTTGGACTGCATCTTGTGCTTTGTCCATCTGTGCTCAAGATCACGAAGTTTCTAAAGCATTGGATTTCTAAATTGTATTTATTTACTTAGTTATTTTAATATACTTCTCCAGAAGCATCTCACTTGCCTCAAGTCAGACCTTACCTTTCCATTATCTTCCTTCCTACCTAGATTTCCTTCCTAAATGGTCCCTCAACATGGTTGTGGATGGCACATTTCCCAAGCTGACTAGGACTAAACTGACTAGCTGAATACTTAATTAGTCATAGGAGCTAACTTGCTCTCTCTTTCAGTTTATTGATTTGTCAGGTTTCCTTGGTTGGGCTTAAGAACAGAGCATGTGGCCTGTAAGATGGCCATGTCTTGTCAAACCTCAGCCATCAGAGTCTTAACTAGGCATTTCTTAGCATTCAGGCATGGTTTATGAAAGGATCTGAGAATTAGGTTAACTTGGACCCATCCTGGAATTTGCCATGGAACAGTAAGGCAATGATTTTTTTTTTTTTTGGCTTAAGAAGTAATTTATGCTGAGATTGGAGCATTGATTCAGCAGTCACCAGGTCCTGGTTGTAGTTTGGGCTCTAATAAGTAGTTAAGTGCCTTCCAGTTGGAGTTGGGAGTGTTACAGTTGGTAAGATGGGGTTATAGTAAAAGCATCATTGTGACTTCAGCTGTGTTCCCTGCAGCAAATAATCTAACAGACTTCTTTCTAAGATGAAATCTGCTATGTGGATACAGGAAAAACTCATCATGGCTTTAAAAACAGCTTTAGCTTGTGAATGATGGATGTCAGCTATGGTAGCTCATTCCATTCCAGCATGGAATAAGAGAGAAATAGCTTTTAATTAAAGCCACAGGGTATCACTTGGGTAGATTGTATGGGAGTGTTAAACCAGAGCCCTCTTTGTGTCTTATGTAATCATAGAATCAAGAAGGCTGGAAGAGACCTCAAAGATCATCGAGTCCAACCTGTCACTCTACACCTCATGACTACTAAACCATGGCACCAAGTGCCACGTCCAATCCCCCCTTGAACACCTCCAGGGATGGTGACTCCACCACCTCCCTGGGCAGCACATTCCAATGGCCAACCACTCTCTCTGTGAAGAACTTTCTCCTCACCTCCAGCTTAAACCTCCCCTGGCGCAGCTTGAGACTGTGTCCTCTTGTTGTGGTGCTGGTTGCCTGGGAGAAGAGACCAAACCCCTCCTGGCTACAACCTCCCTGCAGGTAGTTGTAGACAGCAATGAGGTCTCCCCTGAGCCTTCTCTTCTCCAGGCTAAACAGTCCCAGCTCCCTCAGCCTCTCCTCATAGGGCTTGTGCTCAAGGCCTCTCCGCAGCCTCGTTGCCCTTCTCTGGACATGCTCCAGCAATTCAACATCTTTCCTAAACTGAGGGGCCCAGAACTGGACACAGTACTGGTGGCATTCAGTAGTGCCAGCCATTCTTTCCTGTCTTGAACTAATAAACTGTCAACCAAGGAAAACAAACTATTCTGTGATTCTGCTGTAATTTTCAGCTCTTCCTGCAGTTTGTGTGGCAGTTTTGTGGCTTCCCCTGTAATTTTATGTGCCCTCAAATTCTTGTGCCAGGTTTGCAGTTCTGTGGTAAGACAGCAAAGCACATTGCTGCTTATCTTTCCTCCTGTACATGTCTATGTGTGCTACTCTGTGTTCATGCTTCATGGAGCAAACTCACTTCTCAGTTAAACTCAGAGCAGACAGTGGTCCTTATAGTCCTTTAGATAAGATTTTCTTGCAGTGTGGGGTGATTGTTGTGGGATTTTTGTCTTGTTTTGGCTTTAAATGTTTATGTTCTTTTTCCAGGATATGTGAATGCACGGCTGGAGAAGGAAACACCAATATTTAACAAGCAAAGGATTGATTTTTCTCCTCCGGAGAAAATTAACAGCTTGGTGGTCTCCTCTAACCAGCTGTGTATGAGCCTTGGGAAAGACACCCTTCTCAGGTAATGTTGCCAGAGGCCTTCAAGTTATTGCTTGTTTTCCCCTGCCTTGTTGTCAGAGAACTTACAGTTCCAAAGTGGATAAGAAGTCATGAACTCAGTATGGAAAACAGTAAGCAATTACGCCTACATGAACTTCTGTTGGAAGCATGCTTTCATGATTTCCCTTTGCAGGATTGATCTTGGGAAGCCAGATGAACCTAATCAGGTAGAGCTGGGACGCAAAGATGAAGCCAAAGTCTACAAGATGTTTCTGGACCACACAGGTGAGGCGATGGACTATGTATATTTACAGACAGTGGTTGGCAGCAGATGCGATCGAATGTGAATAACGAGCACTGCTGAGGGAGTTCTCCTTCTGTGCTGTAAATAAGAACTGGTGGTTCTTCAGTGGCAGGGCTCCATTGCCCAGGGTTCCTGCCTGCTAATTTGTCCCTGTGCTGTAAGAAAAACCCTGGCTTGTTGTGTGCATGCTGCTGCTTCTGAAGTGTCTGAAATGAACATGTGCAGCTGGACTGTTCTGTGCAGGGCTGTTCAAACCAGCAGAAGGGAATCTTTGCAGTCAGCCTGTGCTGTTTGTGTTTATATAAAGAATTTGTATAGTAGACCCTAAAACACCTGCAGCTCGCTGCAGCTTTGACTGATTTTAAAAAACAACTAAACGTTTAGGAAGAGGTGCTGATACCTGTCACCAACTGCTGGGGCTAGGAGAGAGCTCTGGGAACTGTTTATCCTTAGAACACTCATCGAAATGGAGGAGTACCTGCTTGCTGGAGCATCTGGGGACTAGTCATTTAAATTTGCAACATGTGAAATGTGTGGAAATCCCCCACATTCCTATGAATGCCTGGGAAAGTCTTGGGTTAAGTATGTTGGTATCAGAGCTTATCAAATGTGAAGATTAGAAACCTCAGGAACTTTGGCTTGCTTAGGCACATGCTTAATTTGTTCTCTTTCTCCTTCCCATGCCTCTGTGCTGCTGGCAGGCTCTCATCTGCTGATTGCTCTGAACACCAGTGAATGCCTTTACCTGAACAGAAGTGTTCAGAAAGTGCGAGCGCTCTCCCGCTGGAAGGGCCACCTGATTGAAAGTGTAGGCTGGAACAAATTCCTTGGTTCAGAGACCAACACGGGGCCTATTCTGGTGGGGACAGCCCAGGGACAGATCTACGAGGCTGAAATCTCTGTCAGCGAGGGAAGCCTCTTCAGCACTAATCCTGACCAGTACTTCCGACAGGTCTACACTCTGGAGGAGGAATCGGGACCGGCTCCGGTCTGCTGCTTGGAGATTGAGCGAGGGGTAGAAGGGAAATTTTTTATTATAGCCACCACTCGAAAGAGACTCTTCCAGTTTGTTGGCAAAGTGCCTGAAGGGACAGAGCAGCAAGGCTTCGGCTCCATCTTTGCTATGCATGCTGACCATTTGCCCAGCTTCCGGGAGTTTCCAGCCAACTTGGGTTTCAGTGAGATAGCCTTTTACACCCCAAAACTGCGCTCCAACCCACGCTCCTTTGCCTGGATGATGGGGAATGGTGTCTTGTATGGTACCTTGGATTACAGCCGTCCCGATTCCATTCTGAGCGATGAACGGGTCTGGGTTTACCCTTCCGATGTTGACATAACCGTGAACAAGCCAATCTCCATTGTGCTCACTCAGTTCCACTTCCTCCTGCTGCTGCCCGATCGGGTGAAGGCTGTGTGCACCCTGAACGGGCAGGTGGTTTTCCAAGATCTGTTCCTGGAGAAGTTTGGCTTGCTGACACGCATGATCAAAGACCCCACGGTCCAGCAGATATGGATCCACACTGAGAAAGTAGTGTTCCGCTACCACGTCCAGCGGGAGTCTAGAGATGTGTGGAAGATGTATATGAACATGAACAAATTTGATTTAGCCAAAGAGTATTGTAAAGACCGTCCAGAGTGCCTAGATATCGTGCTGGCAAAGGAGGCAGAGCACTGCTTCCAGAACAAGAGGTATCTAGAGAGTGCCAAATGTTATGCACTGACCCAGAACTACTTTGAGGAAATTGCTCTGAAGTTCATTGAAGCCAAGCAAGAGGAGGCCCTGATGGAGTTTCTCCTTAAGAAGCTAAGTAACCTAAAGCCTTCTGAGAAGACACAGACCACTTTGCTGACCACGTGGTTAACAGAGCTGTACCTGAACTGGCTGGGCATATTGGAGGGAGATCCCTCACAGCGAAATCTCTACCTGGATACACGGGAGAAGTTCCGCACCTTTCTGAGCAGCCCTAGGAACAAGGACTGTCTGTTTAATAACAGGGCATCCATCTATGAGCTGTTGGCGAGCCACGGGGACACTGAGCACATGGTCTACTTTGCAGTCATCATGCAGGACTATGAGCGTGTAGTAGCTCATCACTGCCAGCATGATGAGTACGATGAGGCTCTAAATGTGCTGTCCAGGCACAGAGATGAGAAACTGTTCTACAAGTTCTCTCCAGTCCTTATCCAGCATATTCCCAAGAAGGTAGTTGATGCTTGGATTTCTATGGGCTCCAGACTGGATGCCAGGAACCTCATTCCAGCCCTTGTTAACTACAGCCAGAGTGCCAGCACGCAGCAGATCAACGAAGCCATTAGATACATGGAGTTCTGTGTCTATCAGCTGGAGGAAACCCAGCAAGCCATTCACAACTACCTGTTGTCTCTTTACGCTTTGTGTCGGCCGGACTCGCTGCTCTCATACCTGGAGCAGGCAGGAACCAACCCAAACCACATCCACTATGACCTGAAGTACGCCTTGCGGCTGTGCGCGGAGCACGGCCACCACCGTGCCTGTGTCCACATTTACAAGGTGATGGAGCTGTATGAGGAGGCTGTGGATCTCGCCTTGCAGGTATGTGTGTGTATCCATGCCTGTGTGCAGTCATTTATAAGGAATCTGCCTTGTTCAAGTTGTCCTACCAGTACCTGAAGGGATCATCCGGGAAGGCTGCAGAAGGAGTTTTCGTGAGGGTGTCTAGAGACAGGACGAGGGGGAATGGTTTGAAGCCGAGGGAGAGCAAGGTTAGACTGGATCTTAGGACAAAGTTCTTCAGTATGAGGGTGGTGAGACTCTGGAACAGGTTGCCCAGGGAGGTTGTGGATGTCTCCTCACTGGGGGTGTTCAAGGCTAGGTTGGATGTGGCCTTGAGCAGCTGAGTGTAGTTGAGAGGCATTCCTGCCCATGGCAGGGGGTTGGAGTAGATGATCTCTGAGGTCCCTTGCAACTTGAGCCACACTGTGATTCTGTGATCCTGAACAGCTGAGCAATGAGAGGAGCTGGAAATACTCCTCAGTTCAGGAGTTGTGCAGCTGAGTCAGGGAAGACAGACCTGTCTCACTTAATGTACTTGTGTGCTTTTGCACTTGTTTTAAGTAGAGAGCTGACTGTGACAAGCCATAATTGAGGGCAGGGGCATGGAGATACAAAGACAAAGGCTGTCTGTCTCAGCTTAGTCTTTAACATAAAATACCTTTAACGTATCTGCATTTATGCAGAACTTGTCTAGCCGTTTTTCAGGATTCTTAATTCCTGTCCCTAGCTGTGATAATTATCAGACAATGCCTTCATCAGCTTAGTCTGACCCTCAGGGTGATGGATTGTTTTTTCTCTCACCATTGCTATGTCTTTGCAGCAAAGTTTCTGTAACATGGATTTACAGAATCACAGAATCAACCAGGTTGGAAGAGATCTCCAAGATCATCAAGTCCAACCAATCACCCAACCCTAACTAATCAACTAGAGCATGGCACTAAGTGCCTCATCCAGGCTTTTCTTAACACCTCCAGGGACACTGACCCCATCCCCTCCCTGGCCAGCCCATCCCAATGGACAATCTCTCTTTCTGTGAAGTACTTCTTTCTAAGATCAAGCCTAAACTTCCCCCTGCACAGCTTGAGACTGTGTCCTCTTGTACTGTTGCTGGTTGTCTGGGAGAAGAGACCAATCCCCACCTGGCTGCAACCTCCCTTCGGGTAGTTGTAGACAGCAATGAGGTCCCCTTGAGCCTCCTTTTCTCCAGGCTAAACACCCCCAGCTCCCTCAGCCACTCCTCATAGGGTTGGTGCTCCAGACCCCTCACCAGCTTTGTTGCCGTTCTCTGGACACATTTGAGCAACTCAACATCTTTCTTGAATTGAGGGGCCCAGAACTGGACACAGTACTCAAGGTGTGGCCTAACCAGTGCTGAGTACAGGGCCTGAACTTTGTTGTTCTCTTTGGGTAGCAAGCAAATCCTTGGGGAGGAACACTGGTAGAGAGGAGGCCAGTATTGCAGCCCTAGGCAATGAGATGGCAGGAGAAGCTTTCTGATGATGCCTTCTGTAATGCACCAGAGGCTCTGAAGTCGAATGGTGGATAACCAAAGAGGGAAGCTTAACTCGGTTTCCATGTCTTTCCAACTTGTAGGTGGATGTTGATCTTGCAAAGTCCTGTGCAGATCTCCCTGAAGACGATGAGGAGCTGCGGAAGAAGCTGTGGTTGAAGATTGCTCGCCATGTTGTCCAGGAGGAGAAGGATGTGAAGAAGGCAATGGCCTGCCTCTCCAGCTGTGCCCTGCTGAAGATCGAAGATGTCCTGCCATTCTTCCCAGACTTTGTCACTATTGACCATTTCAAGGAAGCAATCTGTAACTCCCTGGAGGACTACAACAAACATATTGAGGAGCTGAAAAGGGAGATGGAGGAAGCCACACAGAGTGCCAAGAGAATCCGAGAGGACATCCAGGAGATGAGAAATAAATATGGCTCTGTGGAGCCTCAGGAAAAGTGTGCTGCTTGTGACTTCCCTCTTCTGAACCGCCCTTTTTACCTTTTCCTCTGTGGTCACATGTTTCACTATGACTGCCTCCTCCAAGCCGTTTTCCCAAACCTCCCTGCCTATAAGCAGGCAAAACTTGAAGATCTTCAGAAGAAGCTGGCAGCTACCAGTCAGCCTTCCAAGAGCCACCATCGTCCCAAGGACGCAGATAGCATTAGCCTGGGGAAGGGGCAGCAGAGTCGGGAACAGATCAAAGCCGACATCGATGACATTGTGGCAGCTGAGTGTGTGTACTGCGGTGAGCTGATGATCCGCTCCATCGACAAACCTTTCATTGACCCTCAAAAATATGAAGAGGAGATGCAGAGCTGGCTCTAATTCTCCAAACCTGCAACTGCCAGAGCACCACAGTGCTTTTGTTCACAGCTTGGGAAGCTTCTGTGGTAGGAATACAACCTCCAAAAGCAGGAACACAGTAGCTTCTGTGAAACTCCAAGGAACGAGTAGTGGGGTCTTGTCATCAGGATGACAGTGAACTGGTCTTGAAAAATGGGGAGGTGCAGCTACGGCTGTCTAAGAATTTGAGCAATAGTTAGAGCTAACCTAATGGAATACAATTAGCAGATGTTTGCTGCTTGCAGTTCTGAGGTTCTCTGTGTGAAGCTAATGGTGTGCCTTGTTTTCCAGGAGGAACTGGGAACAGCCTGTGATTTGTCTGTCCTGTTGTGTGGTTATTTGTTTTGGTTAAGAGAAGCTCAAAGGGGAAGGTAGTGAGGAATACTAAGCAGTGTAACCTTCATTCATCACTTTGAAAGCTAGAATTATCTTATGTTTCCTTTTGGCTGAGAGTCTGCAACCAGGTACCTGGAGAGAACATGAAAGAACAAATGCTCTTGCATATGCATTTTGTAAACATCATGTTACACAAATACATGTTTCTACACAATGTAACACAAGAATGTGCATCATTCTCGAGCAGGAGTGTCTCATAATGTGCTGAAGTCATTTGCCTGCAATTCAAGGTGTATAATTCTTTCTCCCCAAGCTTTACAGACAAGCCTGTACATCTGAATTCTCTCTTAAGTACTGTTTCTGGCAATGCTTCCCAGCCTGTTCACCCCTCCCTCCCTCTCTCCATCCTGTTTCTAC
Source organism: Indicator indicator (assembly GCF_027791375.1). Classification (NCBI taxonomy): domain Eukaryota; kingdom Metazoa; phylum Chordata; class Aves; order Piciformes; family Indicatoridae; genus Indicator; species Indicator indicator. The sequence goes on along the minus strand of NC_072013.1, from coordinate 10,113,437 downwards.
CATGGCTTTGTATAGTGGGTCTTGGTTGTGCCCTCATCTCAAACCCAAGCTGATACATGCACTCCTAAGGTTTCATCTGATACTCTGCAAGCAGGAGCACAGCCTGTTTATATTGTCCTGCTGAGGTCCTCTTCAAGCTGCACTTGAGTACTAGACTAGAGATCTACTCATAGGTTCTCCTAAGGATACACTACAGAGAAGTTCTGCTAGTGTGAAATCTGCTTTGCCATCTGAAGGCAGTACCTTGTGACCAGGCAGCCTTTTGCCTTGCTGGCAGTACATGATGCTTTCTGGAGGAGGCTGCAGGTCAATGTTTCTGTCTGTTACTCTGGCTTGGAAAATTCTTCCCAGAAGGTGGCAATCACTACCTTGTGGCTGAGGGAACAAATAAATCACTTCTGCAGTTTAGCAAGGCTTCCTTGACTTATTTATGAAGAAACTGGAATGTTAATGCAGTTCTGCTGTTTGGGGCTGAATCTCAGAGGTAATTGGCAGAAGAATGGAATGATCTGAAATGGAATGATCTCACTGTGAGGGTGACAGTACACTGGAACAGGCTCCCCAGGGGCGTCATGGAGTTTCCTTCTCTGGAGATATTCAAGACCCACCTGGATGCATTCCTGTGTGACCTGGTATAGGTGACCCTGCTCTGGCAGGGGGGTTTGACTAGATGATCTTCTGAGGTCCCTTCCAGCCCCTAACATTCTGTGTGATCTAAATTACAAAGTGTGCTTCTTGTACTTAAGGTAATAAAAAGAGTGTCTTCTGAAAAGCATTTTCAGTGCTTTCACATGAATGTACCTGCTTGTCCTCAGTACCTCTCTCAATCTGCTGGTGACTTACCCTCTTTGTAGGGTTGTAGAAATGGCTCTTCACACAACTGAAAGAGAACATAAATTAGCTTCCTTAAGGAGTTGACCTAAAAATTTTGATAACCGTTGAGAGCTCCAGAAAAATCCTTGGTTTTGTTGGGAGCCTGGAAACAATCATTTTCTGTGTAAAGTAACATGAGTAATAAAATACCAGAGCTGACAGTAGGAAGAATTAAGGTTTTGAAATCCTCCTTTCATTGTTAGAACCATGGGACCAGTAGTCTCATTATCAACTGTGAGTGTTTGTTGCAGGCTTATCAGAAACCACTTTCAGTGATTCCATTAAGCAGTGGTTCAGAACCCCACGTGCTGTAGTTTTCTTTGGCTCTGGAGAGCCTTTTGCTTTGAGTAAGTCAGTGGTTCTGACAGAAGAATTTGTGATGAAAACTAAATGTGATGTCTTTTGAAGTTCAGTGTTAAACCTGTTCTAGCTGGCCACTCCTGAATCATCTTCTCATGTAAGCAGTGTGATAGTTAAGGTTGTTTTTGTCGTCATAAAGCAATGTTGCTGGGCTGCTGTCTATCATCTTTGAAAGGTCTTGGAGATCAGGCAGAGGGTCTGAAGACTGGAGAAAAGCCAGTGTCACTCCAGCCTTCCAAAAGGGCAAGACAGAAGATTCAGGAAACTACAGGCCACTCAGCCTCATCTCCATCCCTGGGAAGATGCTGGAACAGCTTGTTCTGGGTATCCTTTCAAAGCAGATAGGGGAAAATAAGGTTATTAAAAGCAGTCAACATGGATTCACCAAGGGGATGTAATTTCTGACTAATCTGATAGCTTTCTATGACTGGATGGCTGGATGAGGGCAGGCAGTGGACATTGTCTACCTTGACTTCAGCAAGACTTGGGACACTGTTTCCCACAGCATCCTCACAGGCAATCTTAGGAAGTGTAGGTTAGATGGATGGGCAGTAGAGTGGATTGAAAACTGGCTGAAAGAGCTCAGAGGGTTGTGGTCAGTGATAGAGTCTAATGGGAGGTCCACAACAAGTGGTGTCCCCAGGGGTCAGTACTGGGTCCAGTCCTGTTCAGTATATTCATCAGTGACCTGGGGATAGTGTACCCTCAGCAAGTTTGCTGATGACACAAAACTGGGAGAAGTGGCTGACACACCAGAAGGCTGTGCTGTCACCCAGTGTGATCTGGACAGGCTGGAAAGTTGGGCAGAGGGTGACCTAATGAACTTCAACAAGGGCAAGTGTAGGGTCCTGCACCTAGGGAGGAATAACTTCGTGCATCAGCACAAGTTGGGGGCTGACTTGAAAAGCAGCTCTCTGGAAAAGATCTGGGAGTCCTGGTGGACAGCAGGATGACCATGAGCCAGCAATGTGTTCTTGTGTCCAAGAAGGCCAATGGTATTCTGGGATGCATGGAGAAGAGTGTGGCAAGCAGGAGTAGGGAGGTTCTTCTGCCTCTCAGCCCTGGAGAGGCCTCATCTGGAGTACTGTGTCCAGTTCTGGGCTCCCCAGTTCATGGAACTACTTGATAAGGTACAGCAAAGGGCTACAGAAGATGGTTAGGGGACTGGAGCATCTGTCTAATGAAGAAAGGCTGAAGGACTTGGGGCTTTCTAGCCTAGAGAAGACTGAGTGGGGATCTTACCAATGCTTACAAATACTTAAAAGGTGGATGTCAGGAGGATGGGGCCAGTCTTTTTTCACTGGTGCCCATGACAGGACAAGAGGTAATGGGCACAAAATTGAACATTGGAAGCTCCATCTACATTGAGGATGGTGGAGCACTGGAACAGGCTGCCCAGAGAGGTAGTGGAGTCTCCTTCTCTGGATTCATTCAAAGCCCATCTGGATGCCATCCTGTGCAGCCTGCTCTATGTGAACTTGCTCTGGCAGGGTGGGTGGACTAGATGATCTCCAGAGGTCCCTTTCAACAGTAGTCCCCAACCCAAACCAGCAGCTGTTTCTGCTCTGCAGCAGAAACGTAAGGAGCAGATCATTCTGATGCAGGGAGTATTTCCCAGTTGTGTTCTTTGTGATGTTGTTAATACTTTGTTCCACCTCTTTGCTGTGAGGTCTTTACAGGATGCTTTCCTGCTATGTTAGAGTGATTAGAGTCCTCCGTTCCTTTCCTTAGTGCTACAGAACAATCACATCACCAATTGTGCTCTGAAGAGTAGCAATATTATTTGCTTACAGACCATTCCAGGGAGATCTGCTCATCCTTAAGACTGGAAGAAGCCTGCGCCTGTGGGAATGAAGGCATAACAAGTCCCCTCAAGTCTTTGCCTGGGTGGGGTGGTAGAGGAAGACACCTCAAGAACCTACTGATTCTAGTCCTGGGTGTCGTGTCAGTGTGAGCTGAAATTCCTCCCCCCAACAATAACCAGGCTAGCTCAGTCTGGAAGCAAGTGAAAGCTGTATTTACAAGCAGAATCTACAATCTATGATGAAATGCAAATATACTAAATTTACAACATTCACAAATATATACAATCAACAGAAAAGCACAACCGATCCCCCTTTGCTTCCCCCAAGGGGACCCTTCCCAAAGGGGCCTCCCTCTCCCAGGAGCTTCCCCCCCAGACCACCCTGGCAGAAAGCAGAGTTAGTTAAAGCAGAAAGTTGTTAACTTAGCTGCCAAGGTCAGTGTGTTATCTTCAGCCAGAAAAGAAGAAAACAGCAGCCAGACAGCCCAGCAACTGCCCCCACTGCAGAACGCAGAATGTGCAGAGTGCCCGCTTTGTTTTGAGTAATAGTTCTTAAACATTTCTATCTATCCAATGGAAGTGTTTAGAACAATCAGTATTTTGATTTCTTACACCCAGTAGTGATTTATTTACACTCTTTCACTTTCTCTGTTTGAACTTTGCAAGGAAAAAATTTAAAAAGACAGTTTCAAACCATCACAGGTGTTAATACCTGTCTCAGTTAACAAAACTAGAACTATGTTGGGTTTTTTCAATTACAAGTATGCCACATTCTCTGAGGGTTGCCACATTCTCTGAGGGCTGCAGGCTGGTGCACCAGATACACCATTATTGGCTGAAAAATCAGGTTCTTTGCTCTCAAGGCTGTGGAGAGTCTTAATGCCTGCAGAGACTCCAGCAGTGATTCTGTGACTGGTGCTAGTAGTACAGGAAGTTACATAAAGATCTTCTGAACTTTCCTTATGTTGTCACACACTTCAGAAGTTTCAGCAGCCACTCACCTGTGCTTCTTGGCAATTTTGCAGTAGCAGCCATAAAGGTAAGAGGGTGTTTGGGGGGTGGGGGTGGAGGGAAGTGAGCTGTTTTCCTATAAATCTAATCTGTGAGATCGCTCCCAATCTGCAAGATCTCTTCCTCTTTGCTTTCAGAATAGCATTTTTATCTTTTCTCCTTGCAATTTCAGCACAGATGGGTTTTGGAAATCAAAGTCCTTTGTGGTTTTTATTAGCTCTGAATAAACTTTGTAGCAGCTGTTACAAATGATGTGGCCTTGGGTCTTGTCCTTGTCTGTGTGAGTCACCCCTACAATTTAGTTTAATGCAGCTAGAGAACCGTGTAACTAAAAGGCTGAGTGGGAGCCCCAGCCTTGTGTAACCAGAACAAACATCTGCAGCTGTGTTCATGCTGGAATGTCCAGGCTTCAGCTGGTCAAACCCACAAGGTGAAGAAGTTTAGTTGTGCAAGTAATGCCAAAAGCAAACTTGTGCCTACTGCCTCTCCTAGACCTCAAGCAAGGGATTGGAGAACTGCTGTGAGCTGGGGAGACAACGGTGAGTTTGAAGAGAATTTCAGACGTTGCTGGAAACAGCGAACTGAAACACTGACAGATGTTTTTGTCTCAAAATGAATGACCAGGCTGGAAATGCAGGAGGGCAACCTCTTACCGAGCCACTAGATGTCATTGCTGTCCATTTAAATTTTGAGGCTTGCTGCAGACAGGCTAAAGGTGTTCAGTAGCAGAAGAAAGAATGGCACACAACAGTGAGGAACTGAGGCAGATTTTCAGCGCATTGGGAGGTGGAGGCAGACCTCTAAGGTAGTTATTGCCGGCAAAGATGCTTTTAAAAAGTGTCTCTAACTAAAAGGCATAGAACTAAAGGGTTCACAGATCACTTGTTTTTCAGCTTCTGAATATCAAAAGCTGGAGTTACTCTGTTAACAAATGAGGTTTGGCAAATTGTTTAAGTGCATTCTAGTGTAAGTTCCTACAGACCTAGATGACTTAGTAACCTGTAGAGAGACCATCCCTGGGATCAAGTCTGGCCAGTTTTGCTTGCTTTCTCCTCACCCTGTCCCAGTGTCAGGGATGGTAGAAGTGAATGTAAGGCAACCTCTTAGTTGCCAGAGTTCCCATCTAGTGTCTGTTGTTCAAAGCACCAGTGAAGCTAGCTTTGCAATGTGACCCTGGACACCAGCTTGCATGAACACAGATTTGCTGTCATCTCCAAGTTCTGGGGGGCATGATCCCAAAACGGGGGCAAGTGGGAGAAGGAACATCTTGTACTCCATCAAGAGGAGATGTAGTTTGACTCAGGCTGTAGTCATGTATCAGCATGTGGTTCTTGGAATAGGTGGTTCCTGTTGACAGCTGCCCTATCACTGTCAGTGTGCAGACTGTCTGTGTTTACCAGTGCACACACAACTTCCAGTAGGATCTCGTGCAATGTCTGTTGTTCCTTCCATAACTTTGCACCACAACCCTGTGCTGAGATGTGGGAACTCGGACTGAAAATGGGTCTCTTCCTTGCAACAAGTGTTTTAGTCTGGAGAAAAGCAGGCTCGGGGAGACCTTATTGCTCTCTACAACTACCTGAAGGGGGGGTTGCAGCCAGGTGGGGATTGGTCTCTTCTCCCAGACAACCAGCAACAGAACAAGAGGACACAGTCTCAAGCTATGCAGGGGGAAGTTTAGGCTTGATCTTAGAAAGCTGTTCTTCACAGAAAGGGAGATTGCCCATTGGTGGTGGGGTCGTTGTCCCTGGAGGTGCTTAAGAAAAGCCTGGATGAGGCACTTAGTGCCATGCTCTAGTTGATTACTGATTGGTTGGACTTGATGGTGTTGGAGGTCTCTTCCAACCTGGTCGGTTCTGTGATTCTGAGCTGAAATTTGAAATATACAAGACTTAGGGAATTTTTTTTTCTATTATTTTTTTTTTTATTGAGACAGATTAAAGCTTTTTCTCTAGAATAAATGGAGTACCATCTGTCTGCTATTTAGGAGAGAATCTTATGGCATCCTCAAAGCAGAGAGACGCTGGCCAAGACCTGCTATCCTTTTTGGACATGGAGGATGGTGTGCCCTAGGAAGGAGAGAGAATGGTGGTTTCTATAAATTTGGCTGAACTTTATCTACCTGACTTCAGAGAAGCTTCCCCAAAACTGTGCTATTGTTTGATCTGTCCTTTTCTTACTGAAGTGCTGCAGAAGAAAAAGCTCATTTCCTCTGGAATAGGAATGTTGGTAAAACTTAGTTGGTAGAACTTAGGGCTTGAAAGGGAAACATTACAGGGGTGCCTTAAAATTGCAGGTTTTTGTATGGGTTCAGCTCCGAATCTGTCTGTTGTCTCTGATCATGCCCAGTACAGATTTAATACCTTGTGAGCTCACTAGGATTTGAGCCTCATGCCCTTGCTGTCATTTTGGAGACTCGTGATACTTTCCCCTCAAATCAGTGTTTGCGTTTTTTCACTCCCAAATCTTTTGGATGGGCATCAAGCTACTTATTTGGTGCATAAGCCTTAAATCAGCCTGGCCTGCAGCTGCCTTCAGGTGGAAGGAGGGGAGAAAAATTAAACAAACTTGTTAGGTCTACCTGTTGAAACCAGTTGGGATGGAGAGAAAAGGGACTAAGGCATTTCCTCTAATAGCCAGAGGTATTGGAGGCAGCTTGTTTGAGTAAGACTGGTTGCTTAGGAACTAGGAAGCTACAGGAGCATTCTAAGGTTACAAGCACAGCTATAACTGATCCTACAGACTCTCTTTGTCATTGTGGGGCAGCTCAGCAGAGGACAGTTTCCAACTTGCAGCAAGTCAGTATTGGGTTCAGACTTGCTGCAGTGCTTCATGGCCCCTGTGATGATGGTTGTAGAGCTGTTTTAATTCAGCACTTCAGCTGCAGAGCTTGGCTGGCACTGGGGTAAGAAGAGATGATGCATCTGCACAACATCAGGCCATCTCACTGCACAGAGAGTTCCAGCACACACTTCCAAACATCACATAAACACCCTTCTTTTAAAAAGGGATGGACAGGCTCTACCTGTTGGGTTGGAGTTTTGGCATTTCCCTGCTCTGCTGGATTTCATATCTTCCTGCTATGCTCCTGTGTTTGCTGTAGGCTGGGTGGCTTTCAGAAGAGGATTTGATCTACCCTTTTGTTTAACGTGGTAGTTTGCTGTGTCTGAGAATACGTGGTGGGTTGAAATTACCCTCCAAAATAAAATAGCCAGAATAGCTCAGATGGAAGCAAATGAAGCTGCATTTACAAGCAAAACTACACTCTAGAAATATGAAATGCAATGAATATGTGCAAAATACACAATATTTACAATTTATAAACATCACAAGAACCCACCTGGACAAAACCAGGGGATTACCAACAGCTTCCCCACTACCTCCTCCCTTTCCCTACCCTACACAAGGGAAAAGAGAGAGAGAAGAGCAGAGAGTAGCTTCTTAGGACTTAGCCACAACAAGAACACAGCCAAGGTCAGCAGCAGCCAAGCAAAAGCTACCAGCTAGTATCAGCTAGAGCAAAGAAGCTGAAAAGAGAAAGAGTTAGTTTATACAACTAACTTTGTTAGTTATCAGACCAATGGGATTATTTAGACCTTATCATTATTTTCCTTTTCCATCCAATGGTAATTTATTTACATTCTACCACTTTTTCTACTCAAGCTGTGGAAATTTTTCCTAGGCAGCAGCCTAAAACTGCCACAGAATACTACTGGTACAGGTTTTCCCAATGAAAGCATTCAGGAGAAGCTGAACCACAGCCTACCCCTCCTTTCATGGTCCATATTGAATTGTTCATTGCAGGTGGTGGCATACAGCCCAAGGTTTGGTAACCAAAAGCAGAAATTCTTCACTTCATGTGATTGAAACCCACTGGCTGGTCACATGGTATGGAATGTGGTCTTTGGGACACAGCCTGAACTTGGAGACTGTTGGGCTCTGCTTAAGCAGGCATCTGTGTTTTCCAATTAGTTATCCAACAGTCTTTTTTCTTCTCTCTGAGTGTACATACTGAAGGGATTTTCTAACACATTATTTCTGTGGGACAGAATTCATAAGGAAGCTGATTTTTATCTCTAGGTTCTCCTTTATTTTCCCACATTTCTTGGAAGCAAGGTACACAGAGTGGTCTCTGGGAGTATATCTGATGTGTTTTGATGTCTCTGTTCCTCTTTTCTCACATAAGGGTGTGTCTATCAGGCCAGCACTTTAGGAACACCACAGACCAAGAGGAACACAAAGGCTGCTACAGTACCTGGGGGTGCTAATGAATAGGAGCCAGCAGTGTGCCCAGGTGGCCAAGAAAGCCAATGACATCCTGGCCTGTATCAGAAATGCTGTGTCCAGCAGGAGCAGGGAGGTGATTGTCCCCTTGTACTCAGCTCTGGTGAGGCCACACCTTGAGTATTGTGTCCAGTTTTGGGCACCTCAGTGCGAGAGAGATGTGGAGAACCTGGAGCCAGGGCAGAGGAGGGCAAGGAAGCTGGGGAAGGGCCTGGAGAATAAATCTGATGAAGAGCAACTGAGGGAGCTGGGGCTGGTTAGTTTGGAAAAGAGGAGGCTGAGGGGAGACCTCATTACTGTCTACAACTACCTGAAAGGACATTGTAGAGGGGCTGGTGCTGGTCTCTTCTCACAGGTAATTAGTGATAGAACAAGAGGGAATGGCCTCAGGCTGTGACTGGGTAGGTTTAGACTGGACAGTTCTGGGCCCCTCAATTTAAGAAGGACATTGAGACACTTGGACATGTCCAGAGAAGGGCAGCGAGGCTGGTGAGAGGCCTTGAGCACAAGCCCTATGAGGAGAGGCTGAGGGAGCTGGGACTGTTTAGCCTGGAGAAGAGGAGGCTCAGGGGGGACCTCATTGCTGTCTACAACTACCTGAAGGGAGGTTGTAGCCAGGAGGGGGTTGGTCTCTTCTCCCAGGCAACCAGCACCAGAACAAGAGGACACAGTCCCAAGCTGCACCAGGGGGGGTTTAGGCTGGAGATGAGGAGAAAGTTCTTCACAGAGAGAGTTGTTAGACACTGGAATGTGCTGCCCAGGGAGGTGGTGGAGTCACAATCCCTGGAGGTGTTCAAGAGGGGATTGGATGTGGCACTTGGTGCCATGGTTTAGTAGTCATGAGGTCTTGGGTGACAGGTTGGACTTTGGTGATCCCTGAGGTCTTTTCCAACCTTATTGATTCTGTGACATCAGGAAAAACTTTTTCCCAGCAAGAGTGGTCAGGCATTGGAATGTGCTGCCCAGGGAGGTGGTTGAGTCCCCAACCCTGGCTGTGTGTAAAGGTGGTTTGGATGTGGTGCTTGGGGATGTGGTTTAGAGGTGCCCTTTGCAGAGCTGGGTTAATGGTTGCCCTTGCTGGTCCTGAGGGTCTCTTCCAACCTGAGTGTTTCTGTGATCCTGTGGTTCTTCCCTTTCCTCCCTCTCTCTGCTCCCAGCCAGACCTCACCCCTTGTGGGGGCGGTTCGGGGCTGGCTCCGGCCATACCAGAGCTGATTTTTCCTGCGCCAGTGGGGCCTGGGTAGGGAGGGGTGGGGGTGGGGGGCAGTGGGGCCTGGGATTGAGGCCTGGCTGCGGGGGAAGCTTTGGGGAAGGTTCTGGCCCAGGGAGAGCTTGGTAAAGCCCAGGTTGGAGAGATCTGGGATGAGGCTAAAGATGGATTTGTGTGTTTGGTACGGTTTTGCACCGTTGTATGGAGGGGTGAATGGCACTTCCATTTAAATTTCCATCCTTCCCAATCCTGTCTGGAGGGTTTCCTTTGCCTCCTTTGGGGAGGGGTAAAAGAGCTTCTGTCCACTCCCTAAGACTCCGCCACCGTGGGTGTGAGCTCTCAGCCCGGTGACAGTGTCGGTGTCCACACCAGCACAAACCAGAGCAAGGTATGGGATCAAGCACGGGAGTGTGATAACTCCTGTGGTGCTGTTGTGGGAGACCTGCAGGGGTGGAGAAGGTTTAGGCAGGAGAGTGAAAACCCTCTCTAAACAGCTGTCCTCCAGGTCACAGAACAGGCCCTTGCTTGTTTTTAGTACAGGGACTACCCAGATGCTACCCAGATCCCAACCCACCTGGTTTTGGAATTAGAGAGGGAAGGACTTTTACCAAAAACAACAGAGAAGAAAAACCCCAAAGCTGGCAGATGTCAGCCCAGGTTCTCTGAGCACTCCATACCTTGCTTATGTGTGACGTTGATCTTCTGCAGTCGGTTGAACTCACGAGCGTCTGCAAGAGAAACATTTCATGTTAAAACTTCTCTCACCAGCTGAATACAGAAGCAATGTCTCCATCCATGCAGACACGGGCAAGCAGGGAATGTGCTGCCCAGGGAGGTGGTTGAGTCACCAACCGTGGATGTGTTTAAAGGTGGTTTGCATGTGGTGCTTGGGGATATGGTTTAGGGGTGAACTTTGTAGAGTAGGATTATTGGTTGGACTTGGTAATCCTGAGGGTCTTTTCCAACCTGCATGTTTCTGTGATTAGTTTTTTAGGACTTTTCTCTGAGGACTCTACATGACAATTCTTATCAGCTGCCTCAGATGCTTTCGATGGTTGCTTCATGTTTTTCACCGTGTGAACAAGATAATTATTCTCTGGTCTGGACCTGTGAAGGTAAGGGTAGTAAAAAATCCTTAGTCTTTGGCTAATAGGCATGGTTCTACAAAACAGCTGTTGTCCAATTTTTTTCTCTCAGTACCTCTCAGGATAACATTAATATGTCTAGCTGATCTAAATAAAATAATATTCTGTGTGTAGCTGAACCATAGGTGTGGTGGTTTAGGCTGGGTGCCTCCTGTTACTGCCACATATGTTACACCTCCGGTGTCCCGAGGGTCCAACCCAATAAGGTGGACACAGGAAACAGCGTATTTGGCATTCTTGATAACAGAGCCATAAGCTTAGGTCAGCTCCTGCTGTTGGCAAGAACTGAGCAGAATGCTGCTGGGTGAGGAGGGAACAGAGCTGAGGCTTACTTTGCTCGATGTCCCAGTTCTTTGTTTAATATTTGCCTGTGTGACACAGCATGACTGCCTCAGAGCAACAGCTGTGTTTGTGTTGCAGTGGTGCATTCTGCTGAGCAACCTTTCTGGGAGAAAAGCACTTCTGTACCTTCTGCAGTCTGTTGCAAACGTTTGCCAGCTCACCCAGTTAATGGAATGGCTGGGACCATGTCATCTTGCAGCTACGTTCTTCTGAAGGGTTGCTTTTGGTAATCCTCACAATGTGCTTTAAAGACTTGCAGTGGCAGGTTTTCCGTAGGGAAAAAAAAATTAATTACAGGAATCATCTAATGAAAGCAGAGCATACCAAAACCCATTCCATAATAAGCCAGAGTTTGTTTTCATTCTGTTGGAAATGCATAGCGACAAAGTACAAACTGTAAAGTAACTTTCTTATTTATTTCTTCAGACTTCTCAAGGAACACATGAAGCACATGTGAGCTGTGGTGGGTGTAAATTGCATAACATGGACTTTGCTGTTTATAAGCAGCATCTTCTTGAATTGGTTATTGGCTGTTGACTGAGAAATGCCTTTGATTCTTGATCTACCTAATATTTGTATACACAGCCACTTTAGGGAGACTGTGAAACAGAACAATGTACAACAGTATTCAGCAGTCAGCAAACCTCAACTCTGGCAATTGTTTCTTTGCTGGTGTAGAATCAGAGTTTGCTCCTTGAAAGCTGTAGCTATGCTACAGAGGAAAAACAGAAGCAGTAGGGAGCTTTCAGAAGAATCTTGAGTGGCCCTTGTATCCTTATGGAGAGGTACCTGGAACTGAGTGATTCTGTACCATGTTTCAGCAGCTTTGAGTTACAGCAAGTTGCTCCTTGGCACCTGAGCCAAAAGTAAAGGTGTGGATTATTTGCCTGCCAGGCATCTTGTGCTGCCCTGAGTTAAGCTCTGAAGAAAATCAACAACTTGGGAAGTTCAGGCTGAACTTAAGTGCAAATGAGGAAGTAGCAAGAATTTCTGCACACAACATAGGTGTTGCTGTCAGTACTTCAACACATCTGCATAATGCTAGGCCGGAGTAAGCTTGCTGGGTGCTCTCTGTAAGTCAGCCAAAATCTGTAGGTAATGCCTTGGGCAGAAGTTCAAAGTACTCTCTTATCCCATTCTTCAGAAGTCAGAACACTTCTGGAGCTGGCTGCCTCTTTATGAGACCCTGAATCAACAGTGGTGGTGGAGCCATTTCTTTGTGATGCATGACATGATGTACCTTTTTTTACTCATTATTCTGTCCTGGGATAGGCACCAGCTCAGCAGCCACCTCTCTTTCTCACTCACTTCTTTCTCCTCCTCTGCTCACTGCTCTAGCAAAGAACTGTTTGATTCTGACACAATTGTGAGGTACAGAAAGGGTTAATAGGGGGTGAACGATGAAAGTCCCTGCCACTAAACTTGAAAACTATCAAAGAAAGAAAGAAGGAGAATTATGTGGAGAGGATAACAACAGGCTCACTGGCTTCCAGATTTCAGTAGGATAAAACATAGGACACAGACCAAAGCTGTGCAAAAGTAGTATGATAAATGTGGCTTGCAGCCTTTTGTCCAGCATAACAGAATTACTACAGACTGTGAAAATTCTTGCTTCTGGCCAGTCTCTCTTTCCTGAAGGGCATACTACTGTTCTCAGAGACACGAGAGAAGGTTGTGAGGGAAAAGGTGTCTCAGATACTAGATTTGCCACAGAGAATGATCTACAAAACTCCTATATTGGCAGAATGAGGAGGAGTTAGAGGGTAAGACAAAACTTACTTTGGATTCAGGAGGGTTTCTGGTGTATAAATAGCTCTCCTACATGCTGCTGGGTGTCATCTCTGGCTAACCTAACCTGTCTGGATGTTGAAATACTGAGGATCCTTCAAATGCTCTTATGTGCTTACATGGATGAGTCACTACTAAGGTGACAGCAGGACAATTGGTCGTGCCTTTGAATTAATGCCACCCCTCACTTGCTCAGTGTAGCTGTTCAGAGCTGTCTAAGCAGAAAAGCAATAGGAACCAAAGCTGGAGATTAAAATCTAAAGAGATTGCCCATAGTGGCATGGTCATGTTGAAGAACTGAGTCTGGTTTTATTTGTTTTATATTTTCCACTGTATTTCTGGTACCACAAATGACATCTGAAGGAGATTTGGATTTCAGCTGAGTCCCCTTCTTTCTGACTAATACCATTCATGAGTTTGGAAGGCTTAAGATGGCTGGAGAAAACATTCTTTCCACTAACAAACATCTATCCAATCTTGCACAGAAAAGACTGAGTAGTTCTTCCCCTTTCAAGATGGAGATCACACAATATCCCCATTTCAAAACAAACCCAATCCCCCAAAAAGCAGTGTGACAAATCTCTCTTTACCTGCTCTATTTCTGCTCCCTCTCTGAAAGATTTAAGTTAGCTAATTGAGGTCACAAACTGTATGGAACAAACAGTTGTTGGATTTGAATAAATGGGGGTGTTTCTCCCTGCTCTAATGTAATCCAGTGCATAGCAAACTCACCCCTTTCCTTTAATAGCAGGAAGGAAATAAGATCTGTATCTCTTGGGAACATACTTCTGAAACCAACTTTCAGTTGCGTTCCTCTGTCTTCTTTTAGCCCCTTTGAACAGTAAGATTCTCACTTTTGAGTCACAGCAGCCTGGATATTAGATCACTTGAGGCTGTTGTTTTCCTGCTACAACCTCGTTAACATCTTAGCTTGCGTGTTGGTGCTCCTCTCCCTTGTTCAGGTGCCTAATAAGGATTCTTATCACCCAAAAACAGTTACTTTGGATCCCAGCCTGGCATGTGTGGGCATTGGCAGCATTTGGGTATTTATAGGAATTTCTACTTCCTTCTTTTCTTTGGGCCACTTCATACTACAAGAATTCCTTGTTCCTTCCATGGTTCAACAAGCGCAACACTCCCAGGGTGGTGTCTGGGCAACAGACTTTGTGTGTAGTTTGCCAGCTGCTGGGGCTGGTCCAAGCAGCGAGGACACAGCAGTGGCCTGCAAGGCACAGTGAAAACAACAAAGCCACTGCCTTTCTCACCCCCTTGAGTCTAGTTTTGGGACATCACTTAGCCTTGTTGGTTTGTTGTGTCATTGTTAAACCCAGCTATCCTGACGTCTCAAGCACCATTATGATGTGATTAGAAAGGCTCAATTGCTTTGAACGTTTTTCTGGTTGAAATTTTCCTGTGGGTCTATACAGAGTGGCAGAAGGGCAGACAGCATGGATGGACTCTTTCAAAAATACTACAGTGCTGGGTTTATAGAATCATAGAATGGTTTGGGTTGGAAGGGAGCTCCAAAGGTCATCTAGTCCAACCCCCTGACATAAGCAGGGACATCCTCAACCAGATCAGGTTGCCCAGAGCCCTGTCAAGCCTCACCTTGAATATCTCCAAGGATGGCAACTACCTCCCTGGGCAACCTGTTCCAGTGTTCCACTACCCTGATGGTAAAGAAACTGTTCCTAACATCCAATCTAAATCTACTCTTCTCTACTTTGAAACCATTGCCCCTCATTGTATCACTACAGGCCCTTGTAAACAGTCTCTCTCCATCCTTCGTGTAGGATTCCATCAGGTACTGGAAAGTTGCTATTATGTGTCTCCCAGAGCCTTCTCTTCTCCAGGCTGAACAACCCCAGCTCCCTCACCTTGTCTTTGTAGTAGAGATGCTCCAGCCCCCTGATCACTTTCATGGCCTTCCTCTGGACCCACTCTATCAGGTCCATGTCCTTCCTGTATTGAGGGCTCCACAGCTGGATGCAGTACTCCAGGTGAGGTCTCACCAGAGCAGAGCAAAGTGGCAGAATCACCTCTCTGGATCTGCTGGCCATGCTGCTTTTGATGCAGCCCAGGATGGAGGAGCCTTTATTTTGATTCATTCTTTGAGAGGTGAATCAAAGTCTGACTCTTACAGAGGTCTTTACAACGGCCACTTAAACTTCCATCTCTTACTCTCCAGGTACTCGTGGTAGAGAAGGACAGCAGCAGAGGGAGTCACTTGATGGCTCCATTTGTCAGAGCAGCACAAAGCATTTCTGTCTGACCAGCAAGCTGATGAAGGGAATGCAGGGCCACAAATTCCCCTTTGGTTTCCCTCAGTGGAGGCACTGCCTGGGTTTCTCTCTTCTACCCAACTGCTGTTTTCCTCAAAACATGTAGAAATCTGGTAACTTCGAGACTCTGTCTCATTCTGAAATTCAGTTGAAATCTGTCATTATGTCTCTGTTGGGAGCTCAGCACCAGTAAGTGTGATTTTACAAAGCTTTTGTTTCTTTTGGAAGCCAAAGGAATAACACAAATGTTTCATCTAAGCTGCTGTAATCAAGACTTGGAAGGACTCTGTGGGATGGAGCAGGACCCTGAATGCGTGTCTGGAGAGAGGAAAAACTGCAGGGGACATGTTTTGATCGTTTCTTATCAGAAGGCACTAAATGACTAGATTAGGAGCCATTACTTAAAAGAGTCAGCAGCATCCTCTGTGTCTCATTAACAGATGGTTCTGAGAGGCAACCGTGGAAATGCAAACTCATGCGTGTTTGTGCTTGCTCTGCTCTGTGCCTCTCCTGGCAGCACTCGCTGGCAGAAGCTGATGGAAATTGATGTTTTGCTTGAGGTATTGTTACTGAGGCTGATATAATTCATCCCATTGCCTGAGAGAAAGCTCTGTGTGTGTATGTGTGTGTGTGTCCCTCCTCCAAGCTCTTCCCAAGAAGAAGGAATTCTGTCAAAATGGTAGGAGAGACAAACACTGGGTGTAGGATCTCACGCTCGTGACAGGCAAACTTTCTTCTCCCGCTGTAAGTTTTTCTGTGCTTTCATTGCCAGGATTGTCCACACAATCCTCCACCCCAATTACCCATTGATTAGGGCTCCTCTGGTAATCTGCCAGATGCAGGTTTGTTACCAACAGATGGCAGAAAGCATTCGAGGTAATGAGAGAAAGGATAACGATTGCTGATCTGCATAATAATCAGCTTGTGAACAGGTTTCATGGCTTTTTCTGTTTCCACTGGCTCAAAGATTGCACTGTCAGGCAATCAGACACCTTCTCTTGAGTTAAAGAAATAGTAATGGCAGAACCCATTTCTTCCAGCCACTGCCAGGATTTCTGAAGATACACATACTCTCCACCCCTGACAGGTTAAGATTTTATCCAGAGAGTCACAGATTGTGCCCAGAGTGCTAGGAATGAATCACAGAATCAAGCAGGTTGGAAGAGTCCTCCAAGATCATCAAGTCCAACCAACCACCCAACCCTAACTAATCAACTAGAGCATGGCACTAAGTGCCTCATCCAGGCTTTTCTTAACACCTCCAGGGACACTGACCCCATCCCCTCCCTGGCCAGCCCATCCCAATGGGCAATCTCTCTTTCTGTGAAGAACTTCTTTCTAAGATCAAGCCTAAACTTCCCTCTGCACAGCTTGAGACTGTGTCCTCTTGTTCTGTTGCTGGTTGCCTGGGAGAAGAGACCAACCCCCACCTGGCTGCAACCTCCCTTCAGGTAGTTGTAGACAGCAATGAGGTCCCCCTGAGCCTCCAGGCTAAACAACTCCAGCTCCCTCAGCCTCTCCTCATAGGGCTTGTGCTCCAGACCCCATTGAATGACCATTCAATCCTCTTGTGATCAAGACCTCTGACCACTCAGTGTGGTCAGAAATACTTCCCCTTCTCTCTTTTCTGAGACAGATTTTCCCTGGCTCTACCATGAGGTGGGAAGATTCTTGTCTCTCTTGGACCAGCATCACCTTTGCAATGTCTAAGGACTAATCTGGAAAAAAATTAATTCCTACTTCCATGTGTTTGGGAGTTCTTCAACCCATCTCTTCTGCTTTGCATATTGAGACATCCACATACAAGTGTTTATCTAAAACTATGCCTAAGTCCTTTCAGGAAAAAGTCTTCTCTGGCATATTCTAGAGCAGTGTTGCTGGAATTGTTTCATGTTTCAATGTGCCCTACTGGCCAAGAGAGCAAATGGTATCCTGGGGTGCATCAAGAAAATCGTATCCAGCAGGTCAAGGGAGGCTCTTCTCCTCCTCTACTCTGCCCTGGTGAGATCACACCTGGAATATTGCATCCAGTTTTAGGTTCCCCAGTTCAAGAGAGACAGAGACCTGCTGGAGAGAGTCCAACAGAAAGCCACAGGGATGATTAGGGGACTTAAGCATCTCCCCTGTGAAGAGAGACTGAGATGCCTGGGGCTGTTCAGTCTTGAGAAGAGAAGACTGAGAGGGGATCTGATCAATGTCTATCAATAGCTGAGGGGTGGGTGTCAAGCGGAGGGGACCAAGCTCTTTTTGGTGGTACACACTTATAAGAAACAACAGGTTCAAGCTTGAACATAGAAGGTTTCACCTCAACATGAGGAGAAACTTCTTTACAGTGAGGGTGACAGAGCACTGGAACAGGCAGCCCAGAGAGGTTGTGGAGTCCTCTCCTCTGGAGACTTTCAAAACCTGCCTGGATGCATTCCTGTGTGGACTATCCAGGGTGATCCTGCTCTGGCAGGGGGCTTGGACCCAGCAATCTCTGGAGGTCCCTTCCAATCTCTATGGTACTGTGCTATTGTGATATCTCACTGGTTTCCTGTGCTATGCTAGACCTGTAGTATGGATTTTTGCTGTTTGAAGTCTATGTGCATTTAGACCATTTCCATTAGTAACTGTCCCTGTATGAAGCAAGCCATGCAATGCTCACCCAACGTCTTTGTACTATAAACTGTGAGTTTTGGCAAAGGATCTGGCTTGACGAACTTTTTCTTTTTTTGTAGATGGAGTTTGTTTTCTTTTTTGTCTTTTTTTATTTTTCAAATTTGAATGTGATTCCACAGAGCAGTAAATGCTGGTAATTTCTCTGAGAATCCTTTCTTTTTACCCTGGATGCTGATAATGCAGCAGCCCCTTGCCAGTTCTCTGGAAGGATCATGGTTGCCACAACCTCATCAGTATCATACACTTGTCTCTGGTAATTTTAATGTCTGGACCTCACAAGGCAAGCACTATTTACTGCTGTCAGTGTGTTGCAGCTGTACAATCTGGAGGAAAGGGAGGATTTTTATTTTTTGAGCTTATAGTCGAAAGCACAAAGCTTTACTATGAAATCTTGATGCTCTGCTACAGACAGTGCTGTTGGTTACAGGATTTTCCTGTCCTTAGTCTGGTTTCTAAGGAAACAAGGCCTGGGCATCTGAGCTCATGCACATTTGGTTTATCCCTCCCCCCCCCCGCCTTTTTTTTCTCGTTGTGTCTATGTTTTCCCTCTACCATTTGTAGATCTGTTTGCCAAGTGTGATTTTATTTGACACATATTGTAAAGATACTGGCTTCCTGTAAGTTCACTAAAAACAGGTGATGGGGAGTGGCTGGTGTTTGTGGCTCCATAGACAACACACGTGGTGTATGCTCAATGTCTGAGACACTGGAGAATCCCTGTGGAAGAAAAATTGCAGAAGGCTTTGAGCAGAGGAAAAACTTATTGCTGCTGGGGCTGTGAGCGCAAAGGGTGGTTGATGTAACGGCCACCTTCTCTGATCTGACTTCTGCAGCTCTGTGAAAGCTCATCACAGTAGTTGCTGGGGGGACAGGACCAAGTTCTGTACTTTTCAGAGACTGCTTGTGACTGACCTTATTTAGCACCACCACAACTTTACTTATGCTTGCAGGTGCCTGTGAGACACTTGCTAACACCTTCGGTTTATTTTCCGGGAAGAAAACGACTGAGCCTTTTGCTGTGTTAGTGAAAGTGATGTTTCTAAAGAGAAACAGGAGCCTTCAGCCATTCTGTGGAACAGGTGACCCCTGATTAACTTGGGTTGTGCCCAGAAGCCTCGCAGAGACGGAGAAAAGCTCGAGGCAGAGATTTCACCTGCGCCTGAGCTGGCATTCATTTCTGCTGGCTTGTGGATGACACCAGCAGGCAATAAGACCTGACAAGGAGCATGTAGGGAGGGAAGAGGAGGGAAGAGGTGGGAAAAGGGAGAAGGACCTTCATCTTTTGGTGATGGCAAGTTATTTAGTTTACTGCAGAGAGCTTGGCTATGCAAAGAGAACGTGTATTCCTAAGGCAGGAGCTCTCTCAGTGGAAACAATAATCCTGACAAATGGGAGCTGACTGCGAGACTGTGTGTGTCCTGACGGCAGCATGCTGGGTGCAAAACAGACTTCTTGGAACTGAGCAGAGTGTAAGTACAAACAAGGCTGCGGGGGGGTTGCTTTTGGTTTTTTACATTTCTCCCAAAGAGCACTGTCTGCTAGTACTTCTTCCTTCTTTGCTCTTACCCAGACACATGCCTGGTGTTAACTGGTTCTGGAGAAGAGAAGACTTAGAGGGGATCTGATCAATGTCTATCAATATCTGAGGGGTGGGTGTCAAGTGGAGGGGGCTAATCTCTTTGTGATGGTGCAGAGTAATAACACAAGGAACAATGGGTTGAACATAGAAGATTTCACCTCAATATGAGAGGAAACTTCCTTACAGTGAGGATGATGGAGCGCTGGAACAGGCTGCCCAGAGAGGTTGTGGAGTCTCCTTCTCTGGAGACTTTCAAAACCTGCCTGGATGCATTCCTGGTGTGGACTACCCTAAGTGATCCTGGTATGGCAGGGGGCTTGGACCTGATGATCTCTGGAGGTCCCTTCCAGCCCCTAACGTACTGTGATACTGTGTGATGCTGTGATTCTGGGTAATCAGCAGAGTTGCTGCAGGGTTAACGATGCTCTGCCATGGGAAATTGGGGCACCCTACAGCAGGACTGCTTTTTTGAGTCTCTACAGGCCACCTGGGACATGGCAACAGCACAGGCTGCCTTGTAAAGGGCAGAACAGAGACTAGGGAGCAGTTCCCCTGGTTCTCAAAGGGAACTTCTTTAACCGGGTTAAGCTGTGTGTGTGGAAGCAAGGCTTTTTGAGAAGAAGAGCTGGAATCTGAACCGTGTCCATCTTCCCCCATCTTTCCAAAAGACAGTTGAATTTGTTAGCTGGTAGAGGTGAGGCACTTTGCTGGTAGAGGGTAAAGCTACTGAGCTTGGTTCCTGCTGAAGGAGGTTGAGCAGGACAGCTCCTGCCTCTGAGCTCTCAGGGACCACACGTAGATTGAGGCTGTCCCTCTAGCTGCAGTGCTTCACAAGATGTTCTGCAGCTTCTACATCAGCTTTTTAAGTCAAGGAACAGAGAGTGAGGGTTTATTTTAGGAGGCACGAGAACTGCCTCTGGAGTAAAGAAACAAGAGCAGAGGGGCTTTAATGTCTTTAGGAACATTTTTCTCCATAAGGTGTTCTCAAGGCTGCTGTGTAGTGTCATGTCATTTCAAGCCCATACAAGACCTAAAATGCTGCTCTTTAGCAGGTGAAACAGATGCTCAAATGAATGAGGCTGTGTTGCTTGAGGCAGCACATTCAATGAAGCAGCATCCAGAACCTTTCCTGCTGGCAAAAGTGAGGCTAAGCTTAGAAACCACTGAGCTGCTGTTAATAGCTTATCACAGTTATTTTCTCTCTGCTGTTATCCTGGCTTTGATCCACCTGGTAATACCCTGCACCTCCTGTGAAAGATGTCCTGTGCAGTCTGTTTTCTTTTTTTTCACACAGCATAGAGGTGCAGGGGTTTATGTTCAAAAGCAATTATTTGTTATTGATTGCAGTACACCTAAATACTTTCTCTGGCCTTTGTCTCTCTCAAATGAACAAAATGAAAAGGAGCAAGAGGGATTAGAAAATAGATACCTCACATTTCTACATGCCCCTGTCTGATCCTCATTTGCCACATGCTTACCCCAGAGTGCTGCTGAAGACTTGAGTTAGCTGCTGCTGAAACTGGTACTCAGCACTCTTCAGAAATAAATTGCAGTTTTAATTCTTTATCCAGAAATAAATTGCAGAGTTTTCATTCTGTACCCAGTACACCTGTTTCCACTTTCTTTCTTCCCTCCTTCTGTGGAAACCCTCAGCAATGCCATTTTTATGGCTTCAGAGAGTCAAACCACAGCAAAAGCATTGCCAGTGACTTCACAGAAAATAGTGGTTGGCACATGGCATCTCTAATTCCTTGTAGTGCTTAATTAGTCTGAGAATGCTGAGCTATTCATTATCACAAATAACAACAGTACTGTGTGGTACTTCAAAAAGCAAATTTAAACTCCAACAGTCCTACTGAGATATTTTATTGCCTTTGGCTTGAGGCACTTTATTCCTAGTGAAGATGTCTGGCTTTGTAGGTGCAGATTGTTTTATTTACAGATGGCAGGCTTTGAATTTACCTCTAAAGGGACTCTTTCATAGCAGCTCCAGCTCTAGAATGAATCTGAGTATGCTGTGTGTGCGATGCGGTGGGTAATTCTGAGAGGACTGGGTATTTGTACAGGCAAATCTTTCTCTTCAATAAGAGCTAGGAAGCATTGCAACTATGAATGGTGTAAGGTTTTGGGTTATGGACAAAGCATTCCACTTTGAACAGGCTGTGGTGAGGCAGGACACTTCATCAGCCTCTCAGTGCTGAGAAGCTCTAAGTGCAAAAAGCTGCAGAACAGGGTTGATGCAGCTAATGTATAGGCAGCAGATTGAGATGCTGCACTGGTGAGGATTGTCAGGTGTTCCAGCTCTCTGATCATTTTTGTGGTCCTCCTCTGGACCCTCTCCATCAGGTCTATGTCCTTGTGCTGAGGGCCACAGAGCTGAACATAGTACTCTAGGTGAGGTTTCACCAGGGTAGAGTAAAGTGGCAGAATTACCTCTCTCAATCTGCTGCTCACACTTCTTTTGCTGCAGCCCAGGATGCCATTGGCCTTCTGGGCTGCAAGTCATGTAATGGATATATGATGTGATAAAATGGGAAGAATGATACCTGTGCAGATGGCTGTGTGACTATTTCAGGCTCTCAGAGGAAACAGGACTATAAGGCAGGCTTACTTCTGAGTCAGAAAAAGCTCTGTCACTCTGTATATGAAAGGTATGGGGAAAGGAAGGCTCCCAAACAAAGTGTTGGGAGGTTTTCAGTCCTCTGCTTGGATTGCTGCCAGAGCTGGTGATGGAATGAGCGCTGCAACAGATTAAAGTTACACTAATCCAGATCATCCAGAAACGTGAGACCCCCAATCATTCATAGAGAGGCCAGAAAATCACTGTTGCCATTCTAAAACAGAAAATACTCTGTCCTACTGTTCCCCTGGGACTATCGTATTGCAATCCAGTGACCTTACTGTGAGCACCTTGGTGCTTTCTTGTTGCTATTGCTTCACGTCTTCATTCCTCAGGTACTGAGGAGTGCTTTAAAGGTTGCAGTCTTGGGACAACTCACCCATTCAGTGTCTGATGGATTCATGCTGCTGTTCCCCTAGCTGCATGGCATGTTTGCATCTTGATCAGGATGTACTTAAGTCTTTGAACACTGCTGTTTATAAAAGCAGCACCTCACCTGCAGTGATTATTGAACTGCTCTCAGCTATGGATTTGGGAGCTACGTTGCTGCTGTATAGCTTCAGCAAGGCTGGACCTACACAGTGTCCTACACAAGACACTGGACCTACACAGGCAGAGCTTCCACAAAGAGTTTTGTTTCATCATTTACAATGTGTTGTGCTTGCAATAATGTTGGTCTGTATTGAAATGCCACACCAGCCGAGCTCCCTTTCCCTGCCCCAGGTACAAGCTTGTGGTTAGTTTTTGCTGCTTCTCTGTTCACTTGAGCTTCTGTTTATCCTCTCCTTGGGATGTTTTTTTGTTTTACAGCACAGCATCATCTTGCATATTCTGAGGCATCTCATGACTGCCTTTTCTTCTCTTTTTTACCCTGTCCTCTCTGGCACACACAACAGTTTGTATTTCAGTGTGGGCTGATGCTACAGGTGAAAAGCAATTGTAGGGAGTCAAAATAGAGGAAGGAGGGATTCTGCTGTGAGGATTGGGACCAAACAAGAAATAGAGCATACAAGAAATAGCACCTAGTGCATCACTTGCAGTTGTGTGAGGTTCTTTGACATTCTGTTCCTGGTCTCTCTTGTTAAAAAAAGCAGGAAATTTGCTTCCACCAAAAATCTGTGCACACAGGTCTTTCATCTGACTTGGGTACAAACATGAGGAAGACCTCTACAACTACCTGAGAGTGTAGTGAGGTAGGTGATAGTCTCTTCTCCCTAGTACCAAGTGATAGAACAAGAGGAAATGGCCTCAAATTGTGCCAGAAGAGGTTTAGATTGGGCATTAAGAAGAATTTCTTTACTCAAAGAGTGGTCAGGTGGTCAGGCATTGGAACAGACTGCCCAGGGAAGTGGTGGAGTCACTGTCCCTGGAGGTGTTCAAAAAGCTGTAGACGTGGTGCTTCAGGACAGGGTTTGGTAGGCATGGTGGTGTTAGGTTGATGGTTGGACTTGATGATCTTACAGGTCTTTTCCAATCAAAACCATTCTGTGATTCTTGATCACTGTGGACATTAGCTTACAAATTTTCCCCTGGGAAAATGACAGCCCTGATAGAGAGGTAGACTATGCATCTCTCTGGTTAGCTTTCATAAAATAGGTGTAACTATAAGAGCCAAAATTGTAGGAAGGCAATATCAGAATGTGATGTTCCTGCATGTGTCTTTAGGTGTTGCACCTCAGCTCCTGAGGCAGAAAGACTCAAGTCCTTCAAACAATCTTGCCACTCAGAGCAGGCCTCTAATACCATGAGACCAGGAAATCTGGACACTTAAAAAATTAGATTTTTTTTTTTTTTTTTTACTTCTGTTTTGGGCCTCCAGCATTTGCTACACTTTCTTTTATAGCAGAGAAGGGCAGAGGCTGACTTCGAAAAGACAAGTGTTTCACCATGCTCTGCTTACTGAGGTTGGGCTTTGAAAAAGGGAGGGGAAAAAAAAAAAAAAAGGAAAAGGTGAAAAGAAAAATGTGAGAGTGACTGTTCCCCCTTGCTCTATCAAGCTTTTCTGTACAGCTGTCCTGTGAGGAGAGACAGCTCTGATCTAACAGTGGAGTCATGCTGCACAGCCACAGCTGTGTCATGAGGCATGGCTGCAGGTACAGTACCTGATGGTGCCACATGGCTCAGGAGTCCCTCAGGCTTGCCTACGGGAGCTCTTGCTCCTCAAAACTCCATGCCTGTTTCTGTGTAATTGATGTCCTCTGCCCCTTGCAAGAAGAAAAGTTAATGCCATTCCCTGACTCAAGCAGTGTCATTTTCCCCCCTCAGTGAGCCCCTGCCAAATGCTGTATCTGAAAGAGACTCTTTATTGTGTGCAAACTTTCCTCTGCAGTTTATAAGCTGATTGATCCCCTGTGGGACAAGGAGGAGAGTGCCAGGAAAGGGAAGTATTTGCTTCTGCCTTTTCAAAACTAATCCTGAAATGCAAGTGATCACATGCTGGAAAGTGTTTCTGAGAACTGTGAGTATAATCCAGTACAGCTGCTGTGCTAGCATGTCCCTTCCCCTCCTCTGGCAACATTTTGGGCCCTTGGATTTTGAAGACCTGAACAGGAAGTGTCCACACCTGGCTGTACAAACTGTTTCTGCTTGCAATGAAACTCAAGTCAGCAGGACCCAGTAGTCTGCATTTGTATTATTGCTCTTGTGCTACAGAGGGGTCTGTTTAAAATTGTGGGCAAGGGTAGGGCACTCAGTTTGGCTTCCCCTGAATCACAGTGAAGTAGAAAGAGGTGCATAGAAAAAGCAGCTTCTCCTTTTGTTTTGCTGGGGGCACTGTAGCTTTTCAGCCTTTATCTGGTGTCAGGATGGTGCTAGAATCGAGTGTTGTTCTGTCTGCTATAGACTTAGTCCTGAATGAGATCAATTTGCAAAAGGCAATGAGGGCAGGGAAAGAAAGGGGGGAAAAAAGAATCTGGTGCAAGCACAAATAATCTGTGTGTGCTCTTGCACCAGGATGTTTGCCACAGTTCTGTGGGAATGTCTTCTTCATTTCCTAAATGAGAGGGGGAGGGGGGAGGGAAAGATATCCATTTGTTTCCCTTTAATTTAGCCATGTTTTTTAAATTAAAAGAGAGATTTGGAAAGTCTAACTGCTTTTGCCACCCCCCCACTATACCAATTCAAGCTGCTCACAAAGCTTACGGGCTCCTCTACCTCTCCAGTGCTGTTTTTCCAGTGATGGAGAAATCTATAGTTCTGGCCCTCTGGCATTTTTTACAGGCAGTCGGGATGCTAATGCCACAATCTTGGCAACTTTCCAACCAGAGTAATTACATTCTGCCGACCTGAAATTCTTCCTGCTCCTACACAAGGTCACTTTAGGCACCAACAGAGCTGGGGCTACAACCCCGTGCCCTGCTTTGCCCTTCCCTCCATCCCCTTGGTCTATCCTCCAGTCACTTTCTCCTCAGAGGAGCAGAGGGCTCCTCGCTCGCTTGAAGCCACTCAGCGCCCCGTAAAAACTGAGCTAAGGAAATGGGACTGAGCAAATCCCCTGAACTGCTGCCACTGGGTTTTGAAGTGTGACCTGATATCCAGCTTCCTTTGATAAGTCAGGGGCTGGTATTTTTACCAGTCAGTGGCATTTTTCTTGTTCTCCCTTCGACCCCTTTTGGAGCCAGTGTGGCACAGCTAATTCACGGAGGAAATTACATTTATTGCCTTTCCCCTTGAACGTGCCCTCTCCGCAGTGCTGTTCCGTGCAGCACAGGGCAGATGCAAGTCAGCCCAGCCCATTTTCCTAATTTCATTTGGAAGGATCAAGAGACACCATGCTGGTCTTGCAGGCTGGGCGCTTGGTCTAGAAAGAAAAGGCGCAGCAGGCTCCCACATTGATGGAATCTATGGCATCACCCCAAATGTTGGTTGTTCAACAACAAAAAAACCCCACCACCAGCCAATCTCAAGGACAAAGATGTATCCTTCAAAAAAAAAACCAAACCAAATTCCCCCAACAAAACCACACCAGCCTTTGTGTCAGCCCTGGCTGGGAGGAAAGGATCTGGTGTTGGGGCAGTAATTCAGCTGTGGTTTCAGTGTAGCTCTGCTTGTGCTGCCTTTGCCTTCCTGTTCTGCAAGGCAAAGCTGGAAAAACGCTTTGCCAGGAAACTCTGATACTCAAGGCAAATCTTTTTGCATGCCATGTCTGCATAGTCTTCTCTGTAACTGTGCACAGACCTAAATCTGCAGCCACTAATCCCACAGGTCTTTGTGTGTTAATTCCTTACAGTGCCTCTGTGCTTGCTTTTCTCCTATGCCTAGGCTCTCTTTGATGTCCCAGCTTGCAGGTTTTTAAAATGACACAACCTAGGAAGGATTTAGGGGGGATAAAACATGTAGGAGAGACCTGCTGGCCAACTCTGGGACTGTATTTGTTGTAAGAATGCTTTTAGTCAAAATTGCAGTTATCCTCATCTACACTCTGTTTTCCTTCTGCTCTCCTTTGCCTCTCATTTTTGTCCAATTGTTTTTCTTGTGGAGGAGGTGCTAGAAAGAGGTATGGGAGTCATACCTGACATAATTACACAAAGGTGGTTTGGACAGATACCACGATGGCCTTTCAAGCTTTCTGAATTCAGCAGTGCTGTCAAAACAAATGTTGCAGAACTTGGGTTCAGGTTAGTCCTTCTCACTTGGAAGTATTAAAAAGTGAACCATCATTCCTAACAAACATCCACCCCAGCCTGAGTTTAACACCAACAGGGGTTTAAAAATCCCAGGTGAAGAGTCAGGAAGAGAAGATGTAATTGCATTTCTGCTTTAATCAGACCTGATTCAGTCCTCTGTGAAGGTTTAATCTTTGCAGTGTGTGATGCTGTCTCTTGAAGCACATAACAGAGAAGCACTGGGACGAAGTCAGATCTGCAAATAACTGTGAAATCCCATGAATAGGACACAGCTAAATAGCATAGCTAAAGGTTAAGAAGACTGACCTAACAGGGAAAGCAGATGACCACCTAATATTAAAGCTGGTTTTTAAAACGTATTAACCCAATTTTTTTTTTAACCTTGCAATCAGCTGCCTCACAATACTACTGCCTTTGGCTTCGAGCCAAAGCATCATTGTGCTCCGTGGAATTACAATAACTTAAAATAGACAAATTTAGAAAACAAAAGAAAAAGAGAAATCAGCAGGTTTGACACCCTTGTTTATGATCTTTTAGAATTATAGTATCATAGATTTGTCAGGATTGGAACGATCATCTACTTCCAACCCCCTGCCATGGGCAGGGACACCTCACACTAGATGAGGTTGCCCAGAGTCCCATCCAGTCTGGCCTTAAAAACTTCCAGGGATGGGGCTTCCACCACCGCACTGGGCAAGAGGTACATTGCTGTTGTGTTCAATTCAGTGCAGTCCTCTGTAAGCCAAGGTAGTGAAAAATGGCATTGTGTGCTCTGGTTGCATGGCTCTGGGGTGTTCAGGTGTGCCCAGCTGTGCCACTGGGCTGTTGGTCAGAGGTGGCGTATGAATGGGCTTTGGCACTTCATGCTGGCTGGTCACTGCAGTGTTTAGTCCTTCCAGCTCTTCCCATGGTGGCACCAGGCCTCAGCAGAGAGCTTCCTTGATTAAAAAGCACCGGTTTAGGGAGTGGTGGAGAGGCTGCAAGACTGAGTAGGTAAAGAGAGTTCACATTTGCTGGCAGGCAAGAAAGCAAGGCAAGGAACAGGGTGAAGCCTGCAGATGGGAGAATTAGTGCCTGCTGTTTGTGGGGCAAGGGCAGAAGGAGCTGCCTGCCAGAAATCTGGTGCTGGCAGAGGACTGCACACACACATGCACACGGAAGGGAGCGTGCGTGCATCCGTGGGTGCATATGGCTCGGTCCATGTGCTTAGACATGTGGCATGTTTGTGCAGATCCTCTGTATGTATAAACACACCGGGACGAGGTCTGCCTCTTCAGAAGGCCCCTACGGTCTGGGGTGAGCTAACACGGTTGCTTGCGTGCGGCTTGCTTTGTCAGGAAGAGTTGAGTTCCTTCTGTCCCGCAATCGCGACCCTCTGAGCAGTAAGCAGCAGATACCTTGGAGAGATGCTGGGTCGGAGGGACCTGTGCGAAGGAGCGGAGGGACCTGTGCGAGCCTGCGGTGCCGCTGCGCACGGGGAGGGCCGGAGGCATGCGGGGGCTGACGCTGACACTACCACCGCAGCCACGCTGCATTTTAAGAGAAGCCTCAAGGCTGGGCCTGAGGCCAAATCTGCCGACTGCCCACAGGCGGGACCGGGTTGAGGGTGAAGCAGGCAGCGCATTCAGGGAAGGCGCCTTGAATGAGCTCTGTGTATTTACTCGCCGCACAGGCAGGTCCCTGCGTGCCGTGCCTGCCCCATCTGCTCTGGTGGCGATGGCTCATGACTGACAGGCACACAAAATACCCCAGGCTCTGCCTCACTTGTCACCTGCCGCAGGGGCAGCTGGGACTATAGACCCTCTGCAGCACAAGACTAGTCCAGCTTCGATGCCCTCCCTGGTTTGGGCTGCTCAGGTGCATGGTTTGCAGCCGGGTCATGGTAGGAAATCCTTCCCCCCTTCTGTAGCTCATTCACACTTCTCAAAGCCAAGCTCCTGGAAGCTGCCACTGCTGGGACCTTTGAGGTTCCCAAGTGGAGAACCTAGGTGGGACACAGCTTTGTGTCTGATATCTAGGCACACATGTGGTGCAGCACTTGAAAGGCAGTTATACACTGAATGTGCAGAAAAATCGCTGTGCAGACATGGTGCAAAGTGTTTTGGACCCCAATAGAAAAGTTTCTTGTGCTGAACTAAGCATAGAAGCATAAATAAAAGATAATTTACCTATAAGATGCATGAACTGGAAAATTTGCATGCCAGCCAACTCTCCTCTGGCATAAGGTTGCTGTACTGCATCAGCAAATTACGAAACAAGTTGGGTTTATTTTGCTCTAAAAATATCAGCTTACTTTGAAGAAATAGGCAACATACTTCTGGCTATGATTACATTATTAAGAGAGCAACAAAACAGAGACATGGATTTTTTTATTTTAGTTGCTTAGGTTCAGACATAGTCGCTTGTTTAGGTTCAGACATAGTCGCTCTCTCTTTTAAAAAACCAAACAAACCAACAACAACAAAAAAAAAAAAACAACACAAACTTTGAAGCTCTAAATTCAATAGAAACAGGCAAAACCTGTGTGGCTTTTGGGTAGTGTCATATTAAAATGGCATAGTGCAGTGTTCTGCTGGACAAGGTCCTGTCCAGAAGCAATTTGCTATGGCCTCACTTGAAGTACATGGTTGAACTAGAGCTGAGGCCTTGTCCTAAAGACATCTCCAGGCTTTTCTTACTGATGGATTTGCCAAGGGAGGAAGCCTTGGAGTCAATCAAAGAGCACAGGGAATTAGGGCAGGGTAAAACACACAGATTTGAGCAACACAGAGCTTAAAAGCAACATCAGCAGCAGTTAAGCACCTGCAAGGCAGATAGCAATAGGCGGGGGTAGCATACAAGTGTCTGAAATATCTCTTTCCAGCCCTGCAATGTCCTTTTCTCATGCCTAAACTGAAGCTTCGTCACTTGCCAAGGATCCAAGACGTTTCTGTGTGCTGCTGACAGTTATGTTGAACCTGCACTGAGGCAGCTGCACAACCCACCTCTTACTGCTGCACAGAGCTCCAAGATCTGAGTGTTCATTTAAGAATGCCACCACCACCACTGGAGTTCCAAGCTGCTGTCTGGATCGTGAGCACGACTTGAGGCCAGTTCAACCTTCAACCCAGCACAGCAGGGTCAACACTAAACTATGTCCCTAAGCACCAGGTCTGCACATCATTTAAACACCCCCACGGGCGGTGACTCCACCACTGCCCTGAGCAGGCCATTCCAATGTTTGAGAACCCTTTCAGTGAAGGAATATTTCCTAATATCCATCCCAAACCTGCCCGGGTGCAGCTTGTAGCCATTTCTTCTAGTCTTGTCACATGCCACCAGGGAGAAGAGATGCTCTCCCACCTTGCTCCAACCTCCCTTCAGGGAGCTGTAGAGAGAGATGAGCTCTTCTCTCAGCCTCCTCTTCTCCAGCCTGAACAACCTCAGCTCCTTCAGCTGCATGTAGCCCTCAGTTAAATTTGTCACAGGACCCTCTGCTTTCTGGATCACTCCAGTGCAAAGGACTAAAGATGTTAAAGCAGTGTTGGAATGGTTTGCAGCAGCATCTAGGCGATACCACAGACTTGGAGGAAATTCTGCAGAACAGGAAACTGGGAGTGCTGTACAAACGGTAAGGGATATTACCACCCACCAGGCAACGTGCGGAGTCCAGTTGCTGTTTCTGACACCTGGCAAAACAAGAGAGATGCTCTTTGAACAAGCCAAGTCCCTTCCTCCAAGCTTTTCTCAGGCTGCTTTCAGAGTTCAGCAGGCAGCTCTACAGTGCATTTCTTGGCAGGCCTGCTTCCCAGTGAAGAATGGATTAGGTGAGCAGAGCTTAGGAGGTGCACCAGATGACAGTGCCTCTGTGGGCTGGGTAATTCTTCCCTTGAACACACAGGCATTAAAAACCAATTGGTGCTAAGAAGGGGGGAAAAAAATCCCAAACAACCTGAAATCCAGGAAAAATCTTAAGAAACTGTTACAAAACAACTACCACAAAAACATCTTGGCTGTATTTAAACAGAGAGGAGAGGCCAGACCCTAAGCCTTGCAGAGGAAGATATCAAACATGCAGGAAGCAGTGGGAGGATAAGCAAACTTAAATGGCCAGTGGGTTGGAGGGGGTGCTTCCAGGCTTCCTGGGGAAAGGGGCTTTCAGGGAGTAGTGCAGCCTGCCCTGTGAAAGGCACAGGCTGCCCAGGGAGGTGGTTGAGTCACCATCCCTGGATGTGTTTGAAAGCTGTGTAGGTATGGTGCTTGGGGATATGGCTTAGTGGTGGACTTGGCAGAGTAGGCTAAATGGTTGGACTTGGTGATCTTGAAGGTCTTTTTCAACCTAAATGATTCTGTGACTCTGTGGGCTGCATTTCAGGAGAAAGGGGGCAGATTGGGCTCTTGCTGGCAGTGTTTGTTCCTGCCTTTGAGCACATCAGAGGAAAGCCATCAGAATCAGTCTCTGATCAGCCTCCAGTCAAAGCTGTAACAAGATGGTTTGGTACCGAAGGTGTGTGTCATCTATTCATTCTCCCATCGGTTCTCCCTCCTCTTTTGCTAGACTCCTTCCAGCTGCTGCTATTTACTTCTAGTTGCCCTTCACAAACTTCTGCTGAGAGCAGCTGACAGGTTATTCCACCAGCAGTCCTTGCTTGAAGTGGCCCCCAGTGGAGGGTGGGATGCAGAGCTGAGAACTTCCACATCACCAAAAATGAGCCACTTCCATTCTGTGTAATTTATCTTATACCAAAAGTATGCCCACAAGTCTCTGCATGACACCCTCCCTCCCAGCACAACACAGAGACAAGCTACTTCCAGATTGCAAATGTAGATGTTTAACTGTGTTCATCATTTGTTTGGCCTAAGTAAAGAGTTAGGTGTCTGAACAGGGAGTTCAGCAGAATTCCAAGAGCTGAGTTTAGGTTGTGAACCCAGGTATTTCTACTCTCCTCTCCCACTTAGCTGAAATCCTTTTTTTATTTTTTTCCCATTAGCAATAAATATCCTCATGCCCAGAAAAAGCTTGATTTTGATTGTGCTGAACAATTTAGTACCTGCCTTGCGCAGTACCTCCCCTAACCTGTTCCCGGGTGCGTGGAGAAGAGACACAAGATGCTGGGGAATAGTTTTGATGGCTCCTGTGTAAAAGGTTTCACTGTGTGGGAAGGAACTCAGTACCTTCTGAGTTGGAAGATGAGAGCAAGAGGGATCCTGACTCCGTGTCCCCTTGGCAGCCCAGCCCCCCTTCTCTGCTGACCTGCCTTCATCAGTAGGAAGGATAAACTTCCCCTCCAGCCAGTCTGGGGGATCTCACTTACTTCTGCAAGGTGGAGCAATATCAAGAGGAAACTCAATTTGCCTCTGTGGCCAGTGGACCAGGACTCCCACCTGAGTGCTGGCCATCAGGGAGTTAGATGTGGCTGTGCTGCACCACATCCCTTAGCCTCTTTCAGACAGGGTTAAACCCCTTTACACCTGGTGCAGTGTGTATATCCTAGGGACATCTCAGCTCTGTTTTCAGTAGCATGCAAGTAATAAGAAAGCCCAAATATTCCCTTGTCCATCTTTCCCTAAATGCCTGATGCACAGGACCCTTCACCTTTCTTTTGGCTTTGTCAGCTTCCCTGCTCTGTCTCCTTAATAAAACCCTTCTCCTCTTTGCAGTATTCTGTGACAAGGGTTACTCAGTGCTTCCAAACTCTTTCCTCGGTCTTGCAAGAGTATTGGCAATGTTTGTAGGGACTTTCCATTTTGGGATGTATCTTGCTGGAGCCACCAGGTCCTTCTCCTATCTCCAAATAGTCTAGCCCTGAATACTTCATCTCATCTTAAAGCAGGCATCCAACTCCATCAGATGAATTTGTACATTGTACATGTCAGTTTCTGGCATTCAACCATGGTGGAGCCAAGCAGGACCAGCTCAGACATCTGGAGCAATCTGAACGTGATCCAGAGCGTTGTGCCACAAGCAGAGCCCAGGTACAGCTTTGCCCACCTTTTAACTTTCCCCAGGGGAATCTACCTCATCTTGTCCCTCGTGGTTTAGCTGTGCCCTGAGCCATTTTGCTCAAGCCTTGGCTTATGTTTGTCTGGCCTATAATGTGTTTCTGTGGTACCACAGCAGTACTGTGTGCACACCTGGTTTCAGGGCTGCCCCTGTGTTAGAGCGCAGGCCAGTGTTTCAAAGCAACAGGAGATGATCCTGGCCCCTTTGGTTAAAGTAATTCAGACTCCAGGAGTGAAGCTGCAGGGATTGGTGCTGCTGGATTTCATGGGAACCAATGTGTTCAAATATAAGGAAGGGGGCTAAAAAACCCTAAGAGAAAACTATTTGAGATGCTGCTAAGGCCAGGAGGATGTAGCTCAATCCAAGGTGAAACCTGGAGGAAGGAAAGGCAGTACTGGTGAAATACAAGTGATTTTAAATTCTTGCAAACAAAGATACCTCTTGTGACCATAGCCCTTCCTTCTGCTATATCAACACTTTGGTGGTAACAGCTTGGGAATCTGAAATCACTTTCTAAACCCTTGACCTCTTCGTGTGAAAAAGCAGCAGCAGGAGGAGGTGGATTTGCTGGGGATAAAGCTCTTATCCACAAACTGTTTGTTGTTTAATATCAATCTAGGGACAAAGATAGGCATAAATCCATGGGAAGCACCTATGTTTTGTGTCCATTCTAATGCCGAATGGGATGTGTGCCAGGCCAGTGTGCTAGGGGGTGGCTGGGCTCTGGCTCTGTGAAGCTTGCCAGAAAAGTGGGCAAATTACAATTAGACACAGATTCTTCAAGCAGGTGCTATTGCGTTTGTGTTCATCTGGATCAGTGTGGTTCCATTTTAGTTCTAAAATATTTCATTGATTTATCTGAAATTAGTTTTTGCTCCCAAAATCAGTGCAAAAATGCAAAGCAAGCATAAAGTGAAATGAAATGTTTTAGTAGATGTGACTTTTCCTGCTTTTATTCCTACTTTCCCCACTCTGTCTGAGATGTCCTATTTGCAGATACAGTTAGGAGAGATTTTTCTTTCTGGGTTTGAAAGGATAGAGATAGGGTGGAGAACGGGCAAGTTCAAGAACATCAAGAGATCACTTTTCTATCAGGTGCTGAGCAATTATTAAGAGTGTTTGCCCTGTTCTGTGTGGCATTCTAAAATATCTCCCAAGGCTCATTTTTGCCTCTAGGCTGTTCACAGAAACTGTTCTAGGGGATGCAAACCCAGGTCTGATAATTTTCTCCAAAATCCCAATCCCCAGTTTCTTGGGAGACCAACAGCTAACTGCACAATATCCACCTCTAGCCTTCCCAGGCTGTTCTTTCTTTCTTTCTCCTGGGACAGCCTGTGTGCCCCTGTTTCTGGCAGTTCTTCTAAGCAGTATCAATGACTCCACAGCTCTGAGCCCTGCAAGAGAGTCTGCAGAACTGGTCAGTCTCACAGCTGCATGCCTGTGCTCGGTGGGAGGTTATGTGCCAGAGAGCAGCAACCTGCCACATGTGGTTAGGAGGTGATGTGCTTACGGCATTGCAACACAAACACATTGCTGCTCTGAGGCTCTGCTTTCCTTAAGGGACCTGGAGGCTCTAGAAGAATGGGAGTAAATGTCAGTAGTTGAGAGCTGACTGCAGCAAGGGCTTCAGGAACTACCTTCTTCAACGCACAAAACTAACAAGCTCAGTAGCAGTCTCTAGCCTGTTCCCTGTCCAAAGCTCTACCACAGTGACCATCTTGAGTTTTGGTGGAAAGATATCTGAGCCTTGAAGCCTGGTCTGGCCTTCCCCATTCACCCTTTTTCCTTCCCCCCCCTACAGAGTATTTAAGTGTGTTACAAGGGAAATCTGCTAGGCAGAGTGGGTATCAGTAGTTTTCCACACCAGGGCAGGGTCATTACCACCTCTGATGACTTTGGTGCTGGGCAGAATGATGTCATGGATGTCTGCTCTGACTTTGTGTCTCTTGACATTTGTCCTAGTACACTCCTCTATGGAGTATGCAGAGACAAAGAGCTAATTTTATAGTTCCTTGTCCCCAGAAAAACTGCTCTAAGTTTTGGAGAACAAGCTGACCATCCAAGGAGAGTTCATGGCTTCCTCCTACTGCTGCCTCCTACCACAAGTGACAAAAATCCTCAAACTCTTCCATGACACTACAGCAGTGCAGCCACCTGCCAACTCATCTCTGATCCATGCTGTGCTCCTCTAGTGGCATTTCACCAGCTCCTCATGTCCTGTGACCAAATGTGCCCCTTCACCAAACACACCAAGAGAACTGTCACCTGCCTGGGGCTGTGTACCTCTAGTGCTCCATGGGCCCTGCAGGCTTTCATCTCACTCTCTCTTCTCCAAGCAGCAGCAGAGGTTCTTCAATCAGACAGCCCCAGCTGCTGCTCTTTCCTGTCCTAGACTCGCCCCTTCCCTCCAGGACTTCAGATGACCCCAAACATGCAGGGCATCTGGCATAGCCATGTCAGCAAGAGAGGACAGTGCTGGGCTCTGCAAGCTGAGTGTGTTGCTAACTCCTTGCTGCTTCGGAAGCGAGGGGCTGGGCTGCTGAATGGCTTAGCGTCGTCTGCAATGCAAGCAGCATCTCCCCCTCCCCACCATCAGACAGACCCAGATGCCAGGGTCGGCAAGCGAGGGCACCACGAGGGGACCTGCCAGCTCTGCCACTGCAGCTGCTCCCTCTGTTGCTGGCAGCTGGGCTTGAATATTCATGGCAACAAAAGATTAGCACTGTGTGTGCTTGGCACTGGAGGCAGATAAACTTTCTTGAGGTGCCGGTGGCTCTGTTCTCATCCCATTCAAAGAGCTCTCTCC
The DNA here is from genome assembly GCF_027791375.1 of Indicator indicator. NCBI lineage: Eukaryota > Metazoa > Chordata > Aves > Piciformes > Indicatoridae > Indicator > Indicator indicator. Next base: position 10,078,064 of record NC_072013.1, on the reverse strand, counting down.
CTCTCCCCCGCTCCACTTGTCTGCTTCATCCACCAGCTGATTCTCTTGCTGCATAAATGGCCTCTGTTGGGAGAGGGAGGCAAGCAGCTTGATTAAGCATTCAGCAAAGTGGTTCGGAGTCCAGACAAACTAGCGTGGATCTTGCCAACACTTGCACTCAGTTGGCACCCAGGAAAGCCAGGAAAAAAGCTCCTTTTAAAAACAGGCAACGTTTTGCAAGGCATCAGAGTGCACTTGTGAGCTGCTATCCCCTGCTCAAGTGATGTAAGTGATTTCAGACCATCACTCCTTTTGATTTCTACTGAGATTTAGGGCTTTAGGTGTCTTAACTTAGACCTTCCAGTTACTTAGAAACTTTTCAGTCATCTCACAACATCACTGATGGCTTTAAAATGCTGTCTGCCACTTCTTCCTCCCTGCTCTGAATTGGCCTGGAAACAGAAAAAAAAATATCAAATTAAGGATTGTTATCAAATTGTTGATGCTGGTCAGCAGTGGAAGAGGAGAGCTCTGTGGTTCTCCTACTTTCACCATTAGGTCATTTTTTTTTGTGAGAGGAGCCTGGAGTTGTGGCAGGTTTGTAACCCTGGTGAAGTTGACAGCACAGCATGGATGACAGCTTGGAAAACTGCCTCAGATGAAGGGATGACCAACCTGGGCACACAGAAAATGTGAGCTGGCAGTGCTGAAGTGCTCCTGTGACAATCTTGGAGGTACCCTCACTTACCTTACATTTCAACCACTCAGAGTAACTCTTCCCTGGGCTGACAGGGCTGGGTCATATTTAGCCCAGAGCCAGGTGGGTTGCTCATGCTTGGAAGGGTAAGAGGCAAAGAGTGGCTGGAGAATGAAGACAGATTGGTTATAAATACCAAGCAAAATGTTCAGTGTGCTAGCAGTAGCTGTCAAAAGCATTCAGAAGTAGTTGAGCTATCAGGTTATGTTCCTCTTTCACCTAGTACAGCTTCCTTCCCCCATTCAGGCAGGGCTGGTGGTAGCTGGGGGCAGGGTGAGAACTGTGAGCAGCTGAGCTGCTTCATTTCTTCAAAGGCCTTACTCAGGCTGTGGTGCTGCAGCTCTCCCTTGGCAAGTGTGTTTCCCTAGCCACATGCTGTACTGGGAGTCAAGGTATCCAACCCAGGCTTGTTAGCTTCTCCCTCAGGACTTCTCATTAGAAGTTAGACCTCATGACTCCCAGAGGAGTGCTTTGCCAGAGTTAGTCCTTGGTAGGCAGAGCAAACTCATCCCCCCTAATTTAAGAGAGGGTCTCTTTTCAGTCAGTGGGGAGAAAGGAAATCTGAGCTGTTCCAAATCTCTGCTTTTGAGTAAGATGAACCATACCTTAGAAGTGTCTGCACCCTTTCAGTTGTTAGAAGGGAGTCCAGACAACTAGATCGAATGTAGGTATCTGCTGTAGATAAAGTGTCTGAACTGATCAGCCAGGGATAGCAGCATCCCAAGGAACATCAGCATCTCCCAAACTGTCTGAAGTCAGAGGGGTGAACCATGTTCAAGCTCTGAATAACTGTGGGTGTAAGTGTTTGGCACCATGTAACGCAGTCTTGTGCTGGCAGTGGGGAGAGAACAGTTTTCTAGATCTTCCCCAGGACATCATGTAATGAGGCTTTGGAGGCCCAGCAGGAAGCCAATGCCACAAAAGGCTACCTGATGGGGTCTGCTCAAAGTAGCCAAACAATTATCTTGCTTTGGCAAACCACACAGGTCTTCAAGTCAGGATCACAGTAATAGTTTATTATTTGCTGCTGTGTGGGAAATGGGAATAAGTCAGAGTTTTCAGTAATTTGCTAGAAAATTAACTTCTGATGCCAAAAGCAAGGCTGCTGCATTGCTAACCATTCTCCAAGGATGAGAGTGGGGGAAGAAAAGAGCTTAGAGGCACGGCCACCTGCTCCTTCCCCATCTGACACTGCCATGGTCACAGTCTGCCTGGATTTGGCTTGAAGGCTCTCTGTAAGGACAACTGAAACAACCTCATTAGAAAGAAGAGTAAAACTGTTCAGAAATGAAAGGTAAAACTTACTTCTGCCAGTTTCATGGCTCTGTTGGGAGACTTCATTGTGCATCAAGTCATGTTTTAAGGCCAATGCTGTCTAGGAGTCCATAAGACTTTTTCTGGGAGGAAGAATGGTCAACATCCTCAGTGGTACATCTCTGTTCAAAGCTAATTATTTCCCCTTGGTCTTGTTAGGTGGCTGCCATGGACTGAGAGGCCAGATCAGGCTTTTCAGCTGTACATCACTCTCTTGCTTTAAGAATTCACTTGAGGGGATGTACCACAGCGTTGCGCTGGTTCGTTCCCAAGCGCCAGCAGAGCTTTTCTCACCTCTTCAATATTCTACTTTTCTCTCAAGCTCCAAGTAGGATCTCAAGAGACTTCCTTCAGCAGATCATTTCCTTCTTATTTCACTGGTTGTAACAGCTAATCCACAGAATCACAGAAACATTCAGGTTGGAAAAGACCCTCAGGATCACCAAGTCCAACCATTAACCCTACTCTACAAGGTGCACCGCCCCTAAACCATATCCCCAAGCACCACATCCAAACCACCTTTAAACACATCGAGGGCTGGTTACTCAACCACCTCCCTGGGCAGCACATTCCAAAGCCTGATGATTCTTTCTATGAAAATTTTTTTTCTAATGTCCAGTCTAAACCTAACCAGTCACAGCTTGAGGCCATTCCCTCTTGTTCTATCACTAAGTACCTGTGAGAAGAGACCAGCACCAACCTCTCCATACTGTGCTTTCAGGTAGTTGTAGAGAGTGATGAGGTCTCTAGTTGAAGATGCCCCTGCTTACTGCAGAAGGGGTTGGACTAGACCTTTGGAGGTCTCTTCCAACCCAGACCATTCTATGATTCTCCATTCTCCATCTGCAAACAGAGAGCATTTACCACCCTGGGCATTAGCTGATGCCTTCCCTAGCCCATGTTACCACACAGTGCAGCATTTGTCACTGTCAGATTCTGAGTCATGGAAATGCAGCTCACCTCTTCCATGCTGTGTATCATGAGCAGCTGTGACTCCTTCATTCCCCTCACAGAAGAAAAGGAAAGCCATCATTCAGCACAACAAGCCACATGGAGACACAAGCTGGGATTAACACTTTCTCACACAGACACAGAGCAGACTGACACTTCATGTCCTTCAACCTTTCCTGAGCTACCTCTTTGGGGTCATTGCATTGACATGCCTGGACAACACTGCCTTTGCTCATACCAAGGCCACAAATGTGCCCAAGCTGTTCATTGCAGCATCCGAGGTGCTAAGCAATGTCATCTGGTTGTGTGGTGCAGCTTATTTGCTGCCAGTTTCTCTGGAGGAGCAGAAATAACAAAGCATCTTCTCCATGGCAGCAGTGGGACAATGCAGCTTTTCCCCAAGGAGCAGACTCTGGGGCATCCCTACCTCATTCCTAGGCATAAGCACAACAGCAAGTGTGAGTCATATGGAGAGGAAAGCCACCTCAGCCTGACTCATCTCTCATGAAAAACTGGCTTGGGATATTAGGCCTTCACCTGCTGTTCTCATTCTAAATAAAAAACCTGACTAAAGAGTGGGGAAATCCTTTCCTAACATAGACTGAGTGTCTGGGAAGCTCCTTAATTATTCATCAGCATGGAAAGTGTCTACCCAGGTGCAAGGCCTCATCTCAAAGTGTGACATATCTGACAGCCTCAGAGAAATGGACACAGGGCAGAGCTGAAATTCAGGACTCCCTGCTCTGAACTCTGCTCTGGGAGGCTTCTTTCTAAGAGCAAGCCCTGCTGCTGGTCACTTTACTGCCCTTTACAATCCAGCTGCTCCAAGATACAGATGCTTAATAGTTACTGCAATCAGTGGGCCATCTTGGAGACCCCAACCCTAGGCATTCTTAGAGACACTGCCTACTTCTCACTACATTTAGCATCTGAATTTTAACCCAGGGAGCTCGCACTGTTGCTCAGGGTCACTCCTCCTGACTAAAAATGGCACTGGCAGCTGCAGCCAGTGCTCTGACCCTGCTGCTGGTGGTTGGCTGGGCTGCCACTGCAGAAGTACCAGCACACTCTTGCAACACAAAGGTACTTGTGCCTTGGGACAGACACAGCAACAATCTTTATCCAGCACCAGAGGAGAACTCCATAAGAAATGCTTATTGATGACATCACATTTTTAAAAGCTTCTCTTTCATGCAGCTCCTACACAAAGATGCACAAGTGCAGAGGAAAGGAGATGCTGGAAAATAAGGAGGATCTGCAGATCTTCTGTACATGAACTTTGAACACTGACAGACTTTTCAGTGAGTCCGAGAAATACAGTGAGGCTCTTGCAGTTGAGAAGAGCTACAAGAAAATGAGGCTCTTAATAATTTCCTGAGCATGAGTGTGATTTAGAGGGCCAGAGGTGAGAGCTGTGCTAGAAAAACCAAAAGACAAAAGGAACCAAAGAAAGGTGGCAAACACTTGCCAGATCCCCAGGCATCTCACTTGCAGGATTTTAAATAACATTTTGAAGGGTTTTTAAGTAAGGCAACCTGGCAGCATTCTTCTGAAATCAGAGGCAGAGATTAATTTGGAGTCTTCAAACTAAAAAAGTCTACCTAATGAATTTTCCAAGAAAGCGTTCCAACCGAGTCTGGTCAGCTTAGCTCATAGAAATGGCCCAGGTTGTGAAACAAACAAATAAACAAACAAAAAAATCCCCTTGCAGTCTGCATGAAGATTGCAGAGATAAGGCTTTCTGAGAGTACAATAGGAAGCTCTGAGCTGGCAGAAAACCTTCTCCTATAAGGAATCTTGGAAGAGCTTTAAAGAGGCAGAGTGTTAGGACAGGGAGGGGAAATAAGTAACAAAGAGGAACCTCACACAAGAACAACAGACTTCTGCAGCCTGTGGCATTGGTGTTCCTCAAGCAGAGCAGGGAGGCATGGGTGCCTCATTCCTCAGCTTTCTCCATTGATGACAGCACACAAGCAGCAGTGTGACGTAGCAAACTGTGGACTTTTAAAGCACTTCTCTCCATTTATCCTTCTTGTTTCTTTGCCATGGAGCAGTTATTATCTGTGAATTGATCCTACTGGGGAAAAAAACTAGGTGTTACTGTCTGTTCCATCCCATTGTGGCTTTAAGCAGCTCGATATGAAGGCTCTCAGGAATGAAGCTGCTGAGCACAGGCAGCAGACCTTGCAGAGGAAAACATGCAAGTCCAGCCAATAGCAGCTCCACAATTTTTCCAAGCTGTAGCTGTTTAAGCTTTTTCCAGAGCCCAAAAGCCTCCCCACTCCCCTTTCCTTTCCAGTAGGGAAAAAAAAAACAGGCAGGGGAAGAAGAGAAAGGTCTTGCATCAATTTGGAAGTTAAAAAAGGTAATTTCAACAAAAATTAAAAGGTAGTAAAGTAAAAGGAAGGTCACAGAGGTGTCAGGAAAAGGGATGAATAAAAATACATACAAAACCAGACACAGGTGGCAAAGGATTCTATGGATGGAAGATGGATTCTCATTAGATGCAGTCCCCAGCACAATGTAACAGTCCAGGAGCACATGGAGCAGACTGCACCACTGGTTAGGGCCACGTGGTTAGCAGCTGACAGCAACAGCAGAAGGCTGGTGCAGAGCCCAAGGCAGGAGAGAACGAGATGGGAAGTTGCCCCTCTTAAATAGGGTTGTGAACAGGAAGTGGGCATGGAATACATTTTGACCCGGGGACCCCTCCCCCTGGGAGAGAGCTAGGTCTCCTTGCCCACCTCGGGTTAGGTTTCCAAGCCCACCCCCTGGGAGGGGCCAGGTTTCCTTGCCCACCTGGGATTAGGTTTCCAGCCCACTCCTCCAGCTGGATTAACCCAGCACACAAGCTGACACTTTAAAAAAAAAAAAATTAAAAAAATTTATGCAAGTTAAATGACTCTTTCTTCACCTTACAGGTTCTCTCATGGCACCTTTCACTGACTGCCATAAAGGAGAATATTTTATAGAATCATCAAACCATAGAATTGTTTCACTTGGAAAAGACCTCTAAGATCATCAAGTCCAACTGTCAACATAACACCACCATGACCATTAAACCATGTCCTGACGTGTAATGTCTACACGTTTCTTGAACACCTCCATAGATGGTGACTCCAGCACCTCCCTGGACAGCCTGTTCCAATGCCTGACCACTCTTGCAGGAAAGACATTTCTCCTAATATCCAGTCTAAACCTCCTCTGGCACAGCTTGAGTTGCTTCTCATGCTATCACTTGATGGTAGGGAGAAAAGACCAACCCTTCCTTCGTTACAATCTCCTTTCAGGTAGTTGTAAAGAGCAGTGAGGTCTGCCCTCAGCCTCTTTTTCTCCAGACTAAACATTCCCAGTTCCCTCAGCTGCTCCCCATAAGACTTGTTCTCTAGACCGTTCACTGGCTTTGTTGCCCTTCTCTGGACATGATCCAGCACCTCAAGGTCTTTCTTGCACCAAGAGGCCCAAAACTGAACCCAGTACTTGAGATGCAGCCAATTATTTGCCAACCAGCCGCTTGGATTTCCAGGGCTGCTGGTGTGAGGTGATGACTTGTCATCTTCTTCGCACTGATGAATGTTTTGTAGCCACAGGAGCACTTCCGAGCTCACTAAGTGACTACAGCCTGCATGAATGGAAGCAGTTTGAGTCAAATGAATTCTTCATTAGTATCTCAGAGGACAGCTTGTCATTTTAGAACCTCAGAGGAGCAGAACAGGGGATGTCTCTGCCTACCAGTCAGCAAACTGTCAGCACAGCCCACTAACAAATTCATAAGAGCTGCCCTTAAATGAACCATTCAGGAGGCCAAGTGATTAATAGGTTGATCTGTCGAAACTGTTAGTTTCCTAAAAGCATGACTGAGTGGGCTCATTGCTTACGGTACAAGGAGCTGTTATTAACATTCCAATAGCTGGTTTTCGTTAAAGACATCTGTGACTTAGAACTGTGAAAGCCCTGTTTGGTTTTGCATTTGTGTCTTAAATAAATGAAACACTGCGTTTGTATACCCAGCACATGTTTCCTTTAAGGGGTTTGCTTTCAAAGCAGTCAAAGCAAAACACATTGCCTTGGTGGCAAAAGCAGCTGATGGGGATACCACTTTGCAGCTTGTGGGCTTTCATCTTCTGTGAGGACAATGTGACCTGGGGAGACTTTGGGTTCCTTCATGCAATGTTCCTTTTCTGGGCCAAGATGCTGCTCTGCTTTCACACAGCGTGTAGAACCCAGGCATTTGGGAACTTGCTTTTTGGCAGCCCTATTTTTAATGCATGAATGCTGCAGAAGAATTTCTCCCTCCCCACCCACAATGCCACATATGTAGCTTCATGCCTGTGCCTCTTTCTCCAGCTGTTGGAGAAAGCAAATAGGAACTGTAATGCCGGTGTAAAGTCTGCCTCAACAAAAGAAATTATTTTTTTAATCTGTCAGCAGCCTAGGAAAGACTATGAAATAACAAATGGGGAAAGGAAACAGGATGATGCAGTGGCTGAAGACCTACTGAACCTGAGCAACCTGGATTTGGCAAACTGGTGAGTCACCAAGGCTTGGGTCTACAAGCGGACTTGGGCCCTCAAGGCTGAATTGTGTGGTTGAAAACCTGCTCAGCCAATGTTGTAGCCACGTTGCTGATGTTCTGTGGGCACTACACATTCTGATGTATTTGTGAAATATGCAGTTGTCACACAGGGAGCACTGCTCAAGTATCAGACTCTGAAGCCATCCATCCCTCTTTCCACCCAAGAGCACTAACTGGACTGCAGGCAAGGGTCCCTGTCACCTGTTCTCCCTGGTGCTTAGTGATTTGATCAGCAGGAACAGCCAGAGGAGGTTCTCTCGGATGAACCTGCATCTCTTAGGCAAATGCCCCACCTCCACATGAGTTTGAAGAGAAGGGGCACTCTTTAGCTGTTAGGCTGAAACTCTTCCCTGAGTGGAAGCAGCCAGGGACAGTGATGAATAGCACAATAATATAGGTTCTCCTTCTTCAGAGGAATGGGACTTGGAAGGGCTTGGCTGCTGAACCCCCTTCTCCCAGGAATCTGCAATCTTAGACTTCACAGAGCAAGAAACAACCCAAAACAGAAAAGACAACACAATTGGGAACTCTACCAAAGAGGAGCCCTCAGGACATCAGAAGAGCTGGGAGATCCTCACAGAGGTCTTTGCACAGAAGAGCTGCTGAGCTCAGTGTGCCCACAGAGGAGTCCTCACAGCCTGAATCTAGGTGAGGGAAAGTAGGAGAGCTTTTAGGGGGGCTCTTTGTGGTTGAGAAATTACTGGCAACTGGCACTTTACAAGAAATTGTGTCACACTGCCCTGTGTTCAGGGAAACTCTTGTTTAAGATAGGAGCTTGGGACCCTCCAGGCTTTGTTATATCAGAGCCTCTATGTACACACTTTGGGAGTATACAGACTGCACAGAAGAATGTGAATCCATCTCTTGGGTCAAAAGGGGAAGAGCAGTAGCAGACAGAATAAATTTCTTGCAACGCTGGGGCAAGACATGGGTGGGAAGCTGTTCTCCTGGTATGGGAAGATGTTTTTACTGAAATAGATGAGACTGCCTTGGATTTTCAATTACCAGCAAGCTGGACAATTTCCTCGGCAGATGGGATGTCTCACTTCATACTCATTTTTGTTACGTCAATATTCAGACCCCACTCAGTGCTCTTCTGGTGAATCATGTTTGTAAACTGTACGGTGGAGCTGTTCAGACGTTGGGCAAGGCCTTGTCAGTTTATGCTGGAAGCCTGGAAGCTATTAAAACAATCTGAAATGAGGCTATTTTATAACCTGCAAATCCTACTAATATCTTCCTGGATCATCTGCCATCATTCTTCGTTCCTTAGGGACAGACTTAGGTTGTGGAGTGCTATGTTCCCAGTGATCAGCACAGACTGGGGGGTACCCCACGTGCTAGCTAGAAGGTGCTGCAGCATGTTTTCTTGCTGTTATTCTGAGTCAGGCACTGTCTATGTAGCTCTCTCCAAACACGTGAGCTGTATCCTTCCATGCTTTCAGCTGACTGAAAACTGTAAATGTGGTGAACATGACATCAGGGCTGCCTGAAGGAGAACACCCGTAGCTCAGGCTTGGAAATCCTACTCCATGCTCATCGCTGCACTAGCCAGATTCCTGCTCTTAACAATCACATCTGCTCACAAAGGGCCACGTCATGATGCTCTCATCCAACATCCTTCCCATGGATCAGCTCTGGTCCATGGACTAGCTGTGAAGCATGCACTCCACAAACGAAGTAGCCTCAGTTTGAGGTACAAGAGCCTGATTCTTTTCTTTACTCGCAGCAGATGGAGGAGAAAACTCTACCAGTCGAGGAGTCAATGTAAATGGAGCTGGCAGTGCTTTCCTGAGTCGGCAGACAGCTTGAAACAATGGCTCTGAGAAGCGCGTCCTGCCTTCATTCATCGCACCAGGGACTTGCCACCGAGTCCCACAGAAACAATGTGAACGGCCATATTCAGGGTTTCACTGCTGATTATTTTAGCAGACAGGATGGGGACAGGGTAGGAGTGAGACCCATATGGGAAGTGGGAATTGCATGCTAGGAAGTAGGGAGACAGCACAGAAAAAAAAATCAGGGAAGGGGGAAAGAAACAAAGACAGGAGGGAGTGAAAGAATAAACCCTCAAGGGCAGACATGATGGTGATAATAAGGCACTTGCTCTTTATCTTTGAGTGACACTGGACACAGCATGGCAGGAACAGGGCTAACAGGATGAAGATAACCAGGCCATTTCTTCCTTGTGGCACGTTTCACTTGCCTGCTGTGACCATATGATTTGGGGAGAATTGTTCTCTGGCTGGAGGACACAAAATGCCCTTTCTGTATACCCCAGCCCATCAGCCCTGAGAAAACACCTTTCAGCCAGGCTGAGATTAGGCACCCAGCATGGGCCAGAGGACCTGGGCTCTGCCAGAGATGGGCACTGCCAGAGGAAGTTTATTACCTGTTGGTGTCTTGGGATGGGAGGGACCATCTCCTGGAGGTATCTGTCCTTCTGCACCCCTCTGTAGGAAGCCAGGCTTCCAACTCTTCACAGGGAAGGTGAATCCCACTCCAAGAATAGGTAGAAAGGGGTATGTGTGCTCCATGCTGGATGTGTCTGTGTTCCTCAGTGGTGTGTCCCTGTTATGCTAAACTTAATGGTGAGCCACCTTCCTTCCCGCTGCCAGATGCTTAGGATAAGAACAGCTCTGTGTTTCTTTCTTCCAAGAGACAACAAATTATCGCTCTGGTAAGGCCATACAATACACTTGTACTGGTAAATCAAATGAACTTGGGGCTTTTCTTGCACATCAAGGCAAGACATTGAATCACTCATGTTCAGACTGTTTGTGCTGATTCCTGTACCATGCCTGGAGCTGTGTGCTGGCTGGCTCAGGACAAAACTAGGCAAGGCACTACTTTGACAGGGTGGGCAATATACCCACTGCCCGGCTCTTGTAGTGTAGAGGAGCCTAGATCCTAGACACATCACTACAGAGCCTCAACTGTACTGCCCTGCCCTGCCTTTCCCAAAGTACCTCTGGCTGCTACCCCAGCTACTAAGTCTGGAGCAAAGCAGACTGGAAACATCTTGGTGCCACCCAAGGGGATTCAAGCAGCATTTCTTCATCCAGCCCTCACTTTTGTCTCATGAGCTCTGAAATCAGAAGAGATTGTTCAGCTCTGCAAGGCGAGTGACTCCAGTGACTCCTGTCAAGAGAAAGAAAGGAGAACTTCAGGTTTGTGTCAGAAGCAGTTGGGATTGACAGCTGCCTGCAATTGCACAATGGGGAAGTGTCCTTGGCACCGTCAGCAGGCAGGATGTTTACTACTGGGGATTCAGAGAAACTATCAGAAAGGGTTGTGATAAGTGGATCTGATACATTCTACAACCCTTGAGGGCCTTTTCCTAATTTGCCATGTGACTTAACAACCTGTTATTGTCCTCTAGCGCTTTCCACATATTGATGGCACTGACCTTGAAAAGCCCATGGCCTAGTATGTTGAATGATACCATTGTGTGTGGAAAGACAGCAGAATTCTAGGTCAGAGACTGGAGGGCGAATGTGAATGTGGAGGCTGAACAAGCTGGAGACTACTTCTAAATGCCAGTTTGTGCAGGCCAGGTTCTCAGAGGGATTCATGAAGTGATACCCAGACTCTGGTGCTGCCACCACCACAAGCCAAGAGAAGCAACTGATCTACCTTGTCTTCTGAGCCACGCAAGGCTGAGCTGATGCTGAATTGGCAGCATAATGCAAGCAGTATCTAGTTAAGTGACACTGGGGTCTTGCAAAATCCTGCTTTGCAGAGAGGGAATTGGGAAGGATGCTCAATAAAGTTGCGCAAGATTGCAGAGCATACCAACAGCAGAAGGAAACAGGCTTCTGTTTTTGCCATTGCCATTTCAGGTGAGGTTCTTCAAACAGGGAGATTTAAGAGAGGTTTCCTCTGTACCAGAGGCACTTCCTTGGGATCATCTTGCTGCTTATGGAGTCCCTCATTGGTTTCTTATCACCATTGCAATAAACGCTGACCCAAGAGGTCACTTTCCCTCCTGATCACAGTCATGCAACCTAGGATGTGTCTTCATACAGGAGAATTTGACTGGTAAGTCTTTAATATGCCATTCCAGCTGCATTTGCTGAGTGAAATGCAAACAAGGGGGCAGCTCTCCATGTGCTACCAACAGTACACTCAGTTTAAGTCACTTCAATTTAAGGCTAAATATGGGCTGGATTCATCAGATCCAGAAGTAGAAGGTAGAGAAGCATTTACTCTGGACTTCTCCAACTAGAAAAATCTCCTTCAGAACTGAGGGGCTGGTAGTTAGTTTACATTGCTTCAGCACAGGGGATATTGAACCTGAAATTCCTAACAGGTCAGGAATTAAAATGAGACTCAGCTCTGGTCTCTGCTCCAAACAAAATGCGAAAGAGCTGGGGTTAGTGTTGGGGATGCAGCTGTTACTACACACTGCAGTGAAAGCCAGGGTCCTGCTACAGGTCCTGGTGCGGTCAGAGAAGGCTTCTGACAGCTAAATACAGCCCATGCCTTCACTGACCTGGGGCTCTTGTGGCAGAGATCGTAGGTCTCCTTGCCCACACCAAGGTGGAGTGGAACAGGACCTGTGACAAGACCTAAGGCCACTCAGACCTGGTGACAGCCTAACTAAGCTGCAGTGTACAACACCTGAGCCACAGCTCTGTGATCCAACCAGGGAGTTGTTTTCTTGGGCTCCTGCAGGCTCAGAAGAAGGATCTGCCTGTGCTTCCTCGGGGGAGCTTATCATGTTTCCAGTGGCTGGTGCACTGCTAGATTCTGCTCCTGTCAGTGGTCCCAGGCAGGCATCTCTGCTCTGAGACATCCCACCTCCTTCTAAACCTGATCCAAAGCCTTGTCTTCATCATCACAAGTTATAATCCACTTTCCGCCATCTGTCGGGATGCAGTCCTGTGCAACCTGCTCTAGGTGACCCTGCTTTAGCCAGGGGGTTGGACTCGATGATCTCCAGAGGTCCCTTCCAACTCTCACCATACTGTGATTCCTCTACTTTGCTCTGCCCTGGCCATCTATAGCCAGGTCTGGGCTTTGCCCGGGAGGATACCCTTCACCTGGATGCAACACCTGATGTCTAAAGGGGTTTTCAGCATGAGCAGGCATTTCATTGCGCTTGTCAACAAGTGCTTCACCTCCAATTAAAAATGCGGGGTCCTTTTGAGAAAATAAGGCACTTAGACAGTTTTAGGCTGGGAAACACCTGCCATTCCCTCTCCCCAGTGTGCTCACCGATCAGTCATAAGACCCCTGCGGTCCAGCAGCTGCGGGTGTCCTGCCGCTTGCAGGCTCAGCGCAGAGAAGCGGGCACGGGGAGGACATCCGCGTCTCCTCTGTCCCCACGACCCCGCGGGGCCTCTGTGGGCCGAGCGAGTCGGCGGAAGCCCGGCTCCGGCAGCGGCCCCGAGGCCGGCCGGCCGCTAGGTGGGTACCGAGGGTCGAGCCGGGCCGGTGGAGCTCGGGGGCTGGCGAGGGCGCTGCTCCCGCCCCGCTGCCGCGGCGTCTTCTCCTGGCCGGGGACAGAGCAAGGCTCTGGGACTGCCTCCTCTCCCCAGCCACGTAGACCTCGGTGCGCCTTGGCCGCCGGGGGCTTTGCCGGGCTGCAGCCCACGGTCGAGCCTCCAGCGGAGGACCGGTGCCCGAGAGGCCGTGAGCCCTGTGCGGGCGGTTCTCGGGGCTGTGGGCGCAGCCGGAGGCACCAGATGTGCTGAGGAAGTACGAGACCAAACAGGTCTGAGTGATGCCAGGAGCCTTCATTTCCTCAGGAAGCGCCGGGAACCTGTGAGCAGCCCGCAGCCAAAACCTTCCTCAGAGTGAAACCTTTCCCTAGGAAATGGAGCTTGGGATTCCCTGGCACCTCCGCAGGGAGCTCTGGGACTCATTTAGGCAGCCGGTGGATGGTGGTGCTCCTCCGTGCCAGCCTGGCAGAGGGGCCGCTGGCCAGAGAACCTGGCTTCCTGCCCTCAGACCCCTAAGGCCTCAAACCCGGGGCAGGACTCACCCTGCTTCCCCACTTTGTTTTTTGTAGCTGCGCGATGGTTCCCCTCGGCATCTGCAAGAGGATGAAAACACCTGAGAAGATGTGCTTGGAAATCCCCAGCGGCTGGAGAGAAAACGCCCCTGTGCATTCCCTCCTGAAGAACAATCGCCTGGGCACCTCTGACTCTGGCATTTGGGGAGCACTGAAGAGAATCCCTCGCAGATGGGATGTCATCAGAAGCCAGTGTAGTTGGTGGTTTCTTGCAAAACTGTAACCACTGAAATGGTCTTCTGCCAAAGAGATCAAAGTGATAAATCAGAAGTTTTCAGTTTGGCAAAGGCAACTTTGCTGAAGCCATGTGTAAGCTGATACTCCAGATGTACTCTGGGCAGCATACATATCTCATACAGCACTCAGATGTACGCACTTTGTAGGGCTTGGTTTAAGACAAGTGAACCAGAACCCAGGCAGAACCCCCAAATCTATCTTTCTCTTTTTAGTGCCAGCACATAGTCCCTGAGCTTTCTTTACATGGAGACACACTGATCCATCTCTGTCAGGAGGACACAAGCTTCCAGAAATGCCTCTGAAGGGGCAGTCCCCGAGGAGAAGGGTCTATTTTTACAGTGGTGATGTGGAGGTGGCGATGCTGGAGTGTTTTCTGGCAGTGCTAGAGAAATTCCTCTCTCCGTCATTGTCCACCTGTGCAGGACAACAATAGCTGATGACTCAGGATGATGGGCTTTGCCACACTTATATCTCTCTCTCAGTTGACTCAACGGCCGGGATGGGATGGGCCCAGCTGGGAAAGCAGTGTGCAGGATGTGTCTCAAGTACACAGCCAAAGAAGACAGGTCCCTTTCGTACGCCTGTCTGTGGGATCGTAGGCAAATAAGAGTGGTTGATGCAAGCCAGACTAACTGCAGGGCCTCAGAAGGGCTGTGTTTCCTTCCTTAGTCCTCCATATGCCTGGCTTCCAGGAAGTGCACCTCCTTGAGGAGGAGAACCCAGGAACGAAAGTAAAGAATCAGGCAAAGCAGCAAGAGACCGCGTCTCCTTGTGCTCCTGCAGTCCTGCACTGTGTCCAGAGGCCACAGCGTCTGCACAGGAGATGAACAGATGCCCTCAAAAGCACATTTACTAGTGCTACAAAGGGCAGTCGTGGTTGCCAGCACTTTGATGCTCCCACTGCCCACCACTGGATCTGGGAACAGCTGTAGTTAAGAATAATGGTATTGGAGTGTTTGCAATTTATACTTACCCAAGACTCATTTTTCCCCTAGAGTAAATTCCTAATTGTTTACTTCTTCCTGTTCAGACATTACTTTGGGGCAGCATTAAAGAGGTATACTGTTCCTAAGAGTGCATTTCTTTATCATCATGCATTTGGAGTTCCTTTATGCTTTTTTTTTCACTCCAAAATTTTGGCATTTCTAATGTTATGCGGTTGTTGTTTTAGTTATCTTTTTATTTGTTGTCAAGTTTGCTTTCGTGTAACTCTAATCTTGCTTTCTTTTGTCTAGCAATTATACAATGGAAAAAATGCACTTCAGCATCATGTTATGCAAGTGTAAGAATTAATTCCCTCCTTGAAGGAAAATAGAAATTCTTCTAAGCATGTAGAAAGTCTGCTTTTACTTATCCTGACATCAGCCAGGAATGACACCAACAGATTTCATCTGGGTGGAGTTAGCAGTGGAGAGCAAATCCTGGATTTTCACATGTGCAAACGTGCACTTTTCAAAGCATTGATCCTTCAGAATATGTCCTCAGATAACCCAGGCTCTAGGATAGTGCTCACAAAGTCAGCGGTGGGGGCAATGAAGAGCTGAGAGGGGGAGGGCTGTGAGATGAACCCCCCTGGTGTAATTCCGTGGCGAGATGAGTATCTAGGACTGGTTGCACACTGGAGTAACCCTGGTGGTGCCACCATGTGATGTAGATCTGCTGGTGGTGGTGGGCTGGCTTAGGCAGTGGTAGCAGATGAGCTGGAGCAATGCGGAGCTCAGCATGAGTAACCCTCCAAGAGGCTTTTCCAGCTTATGAGCCAGCTTTATGAAACCACACCAAGCTGCTGCAGCTTGCTTACTGTGGATGCCCACACCTTTATGCCCAATCTAAACAAAGTGGTTGCTCTTATGGCTACAACCTTGTTGCAGCTGTGCCTACAGGCAACTTCATGCAAGCCAAAGCAGCCCCCAGCCCATACTATGTCATATTTGCAACAGGCCCTTGGTAGGATTTCAGTTGGGTAAAGCTTCTCTGACCCTTATTCTGAGTCTTGAATTGAGGACTTGGTGTTCAAATTTTGGGACTACCAACATGCTCGTGAAACTTCTTGGAAAAGGAATTAGGGCCCAGCAACAGGAAGAGATGTGACAGCTGAGCCAAGGGTGGCATGTATGAGCTGGGTGAGCAAAAAACCTTCTCCGTCCTGCCTCATGGAGAGTAAAAGCCATCACAATATTTTAGGTGTACAGGAAATTAAGGGGAGCCTCTTATTGTTTCTCAAGCAAATACGTGATTTTTCTGGCTTCCATTGGTCCTTTGTATATGTGATTATTCTTTTACACAAATGGTTTCTGTTCTAGTTTAATTTGCCTTTTAGGCTGCTTTTGGGGAGTTGAAAACATTTTATTTGGATCTGACACAAATCTCTGATTTCAAGTGCGCCTGGGGTTAACAACATGAGGCAGCTGTCATTTTGTCTGAATGGATCAGGCTGAACTGAAATGTAAACTTTGGACAGGCCAGCTTACTTCCCAGATGTTTCTATCCGTGGTTTTTCAGATGGTCCCACTTCCCAAAAGCAATTGGGGGATGGTCTCAGTGTCACAACATGGCCAGGAAAATTAATGTAATCCCTTGCATGTGAAAAGGCAGGAGATGGCCTTCCAGCAGTTTTTATCAGCCACCCTCTGAGCAGTATCTTTCCTAATTGCTCACAACTAGCACACCACAAGCAAGGATCAGCTCTTTCCTTGTGGGATGAATGTGTTTATGTTTCTTCTCATGGCTGTGGTCTGAGAGATTGGCTGCCTACACTACAACATTTCCTATTGCTGTGCTGTCAAACAGTTGCCTATGCTTCTCAGGGCAATCCAAGGAAAAAAGCCCCTTTTTCTCAGTTTCTCCCAGAATTTTCCTTGAAATGAAAAGGCACATATTTTGGATTGTTGTCCTGGCAGAGTTGTGCTTCAGCAGAAGGAGGCACTGAGTAATAGTTAGAGGTTAGCTTTAAAGTATTTTTTCTAAAGCAAAATTTATATCTCTTTCCCCATGTTCTGGCCCCCAGTGTGGGCAGTTGTGCAGGTGCTTGTGCCCAGGCCTAGCTCAGATCTCCATGCTTTTCCTAGGGGCAAATTACAGCCCAGGTCTCTGTGAGTGGAGAGGAACTCACCAGCTGCCCCACAATTATGAACAGAAGATGGGGAGAGAAGTTTTCCTGCTCCATTACTCCAGCAAGAATACACCTGAGATCACAAGCACTTTTCATAGAACCATAGAATGTCTGGGTCGGAAGGAACCTCCAAAGGTTACCTAACCCAACCCCCTCTGCAGTAAGCAGGGGCATCCTCAACTAGATCAGGTTGCCCAGAGTGACTTATTTTGCTGGACTCATCTCTGGCTGACAGAGCAGATCAGATATAATGAGTGCTGAGAGCCTTTTCAATCTCCTTCATCAACCTGTGATGGGACTTCAGGCTTGTCGCATGGACTTTTTGGTCTATGTCTCCCAAAATAAAGACGCAGGGAGGTGATACTTCCCTTTTTCCTGCCACTGTCTCCCTTATTTGTTCACAGAACAGAGAGACCAAAGGCTTTGGGTGTGGGGCACCAGGGCCAGTAGGATATGTGCTGCCTTCGTAACAAGGTGCTTTTAGTGGAGGAGTCACAGAAGTCACTGCAAAACTGGGGCTGCTTTCCCAGTTCACTGTGCTAAGGAAATGTCTCTGTTACAGTGTAAGGAGCATTTTCAAGACCCTGGGGATATTATTCCTTTACAACCCATTTCCAGTTCCACCTAGGTCCACTGAGCCCACTATAGTGCTGGTACTGTCTCTTCACAGTATATTGCACTTTCTTTCACAGTATCACAGTCTCACAGTATATCAGAGGTTGGAAGGGACCTCAAGAGATCATCAGGTCCAACCCCTCTGCCAGGGCAAGATCACCGAGGGTTGTCTGCACAGGAAAGCATCCAGGTGGGTTTTGAAAGACTCCAGAGAAGGAGACTCCACAATCCCCCTGGGCAGCCTGTTCCAGTGCTCTGTCACCCTCAGTGTAAAGAAGTTTCCTCTCGTGTTGAGGTGAAATCTTCTCTGTTCTAGTTTGAACCCATTGTTCCTTGTCCTATCACTGTGAACCACCAAAAAGAGCCTGGCCCCCTCCCCTTGACACCCACCCCTCAGATATTTATAGACATTGATCAGATCCCCTCTCAATCTTCTTCTCAAGACTAAATAGCTTATTTTCAAACCAGTGTGGTTCAGAGATGATGCCCTGGGTATTTTGAGCAAACAGCAAGCAAGCTTGGTGGCTTTGCCAAGACGCAGTTTGGCAGGTCTGTGGGAGGGGCTGAGCAGGAGTCTGGGGAGGATCAGGAAAGATTCAGGTGTCACCAGCCAAAACAAAGGTCACAAATCCAAGGCAAAAGTTGGAACATGGGTGCATCTTAGAAACCTCAGCATAACATCAGCTGATTTCTTGATGACAATCACAAAGGTGACCAGCTTGATGGTCACCAGAAAATGTTTGTGCCACCTTCCAGAGGATGATGAGGCTCCTGCCTTTCCCCACTGACAGTCATACCTGAGCCCGAAGTACAGTGGTGAGACACAGGCAGCAGAGGTACAATTTCCACTGGCTGAACCCCCTTACAGGAAACAAGTGTTTTTCCTTCAAATGCTCAGGCCTTTTTTTTCTCCTTCCTTTTTACAGGAATGGTGTTAAAGTGCAGTCGTCCGCTACAAAGTGCTTTTGTGTAAATAGGTCTTGCCCAGTCAGGTCCCTGTGTGCACTCACTCAGATCTGGTGACTCCAGGAGCAAAACTACAGTCGAACTGCTCTCATACTCCTCTGATCTTTGCACAAGTAACCATGTGAAACTTGGGCTCCTATTTCCACCCTGGGCATGCACCATCAACAGACTCAGGCATGACATGAACTTGACAAATATCAACAGGAGAACTGGCCAGTCCCTGCCTCCTGCAAGCCAACTTTCTCAATCTCTTTTGGCGTGGGAATGAATTGGAATCTGTCTGGATCTGAGCTCTGTCGCTCAGCCCAGTGAATGCTGTGATGTTGCTTGGGAGACTGATGGTGAGCACCCTACAAATTGCCAGCTACCCCAACTGGGGAGCCAATTATCCAAAGCCAGGGAGTGGGAAGAGAAGAGGAAAAAGGAAATTTGTGCTGCCGGCCTCAAGCCATAACGCAGGTGCCCAGTATAGGAGCCCAGTATAGGAGCCCAGTGTAGGAGCCCAGTATAGAAGCATGATGTTCCAGCCTTCTCCCTGGGCTCAGTGCATGACCATGTATGTACGCTGTGGGACCCTGGGGTGCTGCCTGTGTGGAGGCATGTTTGTGTTTGTCACCTCTGTGTCAGGATGAGCCAGAGGCATGCTCTGCTCCCCTCCCGCTCCACTTGTATCCTGTTTTCCCCGTGAAGGAAATCTGGGCAAGCGGGGCGGAAAGCACCGGGGGGTCCCGGCAGCCACCGCAGGCCTTGGGCAGCAGAGGCAGGGCTCATTGCTGCACACCTGCCCCACCAGGCAGCTGTGACCCCTGGGGCTGCCAGCTGCCCATGTCCCCACTGCCACACAGCAGTAGCCCTTGGCCAGGAAGCACCCACCATCAGATAGCTTCATACCCAGGGGAGTGCAAGGACATCAATGAGGGCTGTGGGGCATAGGAGGTGATATGGACAGGAGAAGCCTCCAAGAGCAGTCATTGCCCCCAGCCAGGTGGACTTTCCTCAACCCTGTATCTTGGCTTCCATCCAGCTAATCTCTTCCCAACACTGCATGGCCATAAAAGTGATAAATGCTGGTGCAGTGAGGTCACCAGCTCCCTGTATGGCAACAAGAATTTGCAGTAAAGAGCATTATTGTGATGAGGGAAAAGATAGCAGATTAATCTTCATGTCATCACTCAGGCTGGGAAGGTGACCTCACAGTGTGCAAAGCAAGGGGCAGAGGTGGCATTGTGTACCAGAGGAGGGAGCAGAGCTTCCAAAAGAAAGCATATCATCCTTCCAGTGAGTCTTCCCAGTTCCTGGTGTCCCCAGCAGCCATATCTGCCTCTGATGTGACTCCTCTCAAATCCCAGAAATATTCACCTGCACAACCTGGTACAGCTCCTTGCAAGGTGCTCACTGAGCAGGTTTCTCTCCACAGTGCAAGGACTCAGATTTTGCACCCACCCTCTCACTCACAAGTTCCTGGGCTGAGAGACAAAAAAGCCCTGCATGTGATACACTTGGGTTTAGCTGACTGCACTGCTTTAATCTGGTGCTATGGGAGACTCTCCTGGAGTCTGGAAAGTTAGCTGACTGGAAAGTTAGCAGACCCTGACAAAGAAGACAGATTAAGGGAGCCAAGTGTTAGCAACCCCTTCTCCATGAACACATCCTTTTGTAGAAGGACACTGGTGTTTCTTATGACACACGACAAGGATTTGACCAAGACCATAGTGGAAATGTCCAGAGAAGAAAGCAGTAGATAAGCATAGAAGAAGTAATGTGAAATTGCTGTCAGCACCAAAAGGAGTCATGATCTGAGTGATAACTAAGGCATAGGATGAGGTGACAAAACATAGTGGCTTGGAGGTGACAGCACACCTTGACTTCCAACATGGAACAGTGCAAGCAGGGCTCATCCAAGGGGGAAAGCAAAGCAGAATGGGTGAGCCTGAGAAGCTGTTACAGACACTGCGCTGCATGGGCAACAAAGGCCTGGCAAAGAGGCAAAGCAGAGGAAGATTTTGACAGGGAACAAGACATTATGAAACTATGTGGAAAAGGTGGGATGGTGTTTGGGGCTTTTCTTAAGCCAGTTATTGAAAAAGTCTGACTGCTTGATGATAGCTGAAGTCTTGCAGGGGCTGGGGACACTGCTGAGAGTCATGGCAGAAAGAGGGATTTGGTCCTTTTGCCATTAAGCTCTTGACACAAGTAAGAGGAGAGGTCATCTGAGGGGAGAAGGAATTAACCCATCCAGCCCTGACAAAGGTCTTGTCCAGGTCCTTTCAGAAGAAGTTTACAGGACAACCCTTAATGAGGGATATGAATAGAAACATCCAACTCATTGTCTGTTGAGACTTGGTTTTTGGTTTTAAATTTGTGATGTACATAGCCCAAACCCTCAGCTGCTGCCAGTGTGTGAGCCATGAGCCACAGGCACCTCCCAAGAGCCGGATGTGCTGTCTATAAATTAGCTAAATAAGTTCATGGCAAGGAGACACCGGTTCCGGAAATTCACAGAGGGATTTTGCTGTAAGCCAAAGAGACAAAGCCTTCATTTCAGAAGGATGGCATCTTCATCATAGTTTGGGGTGACTTGGGGTCCAGTTTGATTTCCAAGGTGATACAACCAATGCAGTGACGAGATATCCTAACAGCTGTACCCCCATCCCCCACCCCCAGCAGCATTGTCTGTGTGCACATGGAAGCAGGTCCGGGATGCTGTACACAGATGAGTGTGTGCAGGAAGAAGGCTCTTCCACACAGGAAAGGTATTTTTATAAACAGGAAGTGTATTCTCCTACCAGATTTACTTCTGTGTCCAGTCCTGGTTGAGGTGGAACTGTCTGATCAAGGAGAAGAAAACAAGCAGCTCATTCACAGGGTGACAGAACAAGTTAGCACATGATAGAAAAGCACCCATCAGGCTGTTTCTGTTCTCAGCACTGATTTCAAGTGGGGAGTTGTTCCACCAAGTTCAGTGAATTGACTTGAGCTGCCCTCAGTAATAAAAAAAACAACTAGAAGGATACTGCAGTTTGTAAAAGAAATGTCAGCATTAGTGACATCATAACACTTTGTTGACTTCCACAGGACTGTCTCCAGTGAGTGACCATCTCCTGCATGAGTTTGCAGGACTGAGGCCAGAAGAGGTAACAACCAATGCATGAGTGTGTCCATCCCTGGCCATGATGCTGCCTCCTCTCCTGTTCTGCCATCCCCTTGAAAGATTCTGCTTTGTTCAGCTTTTGGGCTGTGGATTAATCTGGATTTTTTTTTTTTAACTTTCATTTTGGAAAGTGCATGTTTTGGGACACAGGGAGAGCATAAGGTATGTGGTAGAAAGTGTGGAGAGGTGAGATTATGAGGACAATGTTTGGAAAGAGGGTGCAGGGATGGGGGAGGTAGGGGTGCTCCTTTAGAGGCCTGGAGATGAATGCAAGAAGGGTTGGAGAGGACCAGAGGGTTGGGCCATCCATGGGAGTGTAGAAGAGGAGCATGCAAGGTGGACCAGCATTTGAAGGAGTATGTTTGCTGTTCTCCAGGGCTGACTTTATCACTGTTTCAAAGCTTTGATATGTGTGAGAAGGGAGGAGAATTGCAATCACACTCTCCTCAGCGTGCCTGTAACCTGGCACACAACAGAGGCTGCTGCAGATGGCAGCCAGGTGGGCACAAGACCTGTCATGGCTCCTGACCTTGATGATACTGCATGCAAGTTGAGGAACTTGAAGTGAAACATCACTGTGCATTGCAAACAAGCTTTACCAGGAGTCCTGCAGCAGTTCTGAGATGTGTCTGTCTACAGCCGCCTTCCCACTGCACACAGCAAATACGTGAAGTACCAGCTCCAGGGGCAATTTATTCAGGTGAAAATCTCAGGAGAAGATGCTACAAATGTAAACAGGTGAGCACTGGCCATGCATAATAGTGTCAGGTTGTGTCCACCCAGCTGGTACAGCTTTAAACTAGTTTTCCTGGGTGCTGCCCGCAGTGGGGCTGCAAGAGGCAGGAGCTTGATCCAAATGTCCTCTGTCACAAAGGATGCTCAGCATGGACTTCAATTTGAAATCAGTTAAAAACTTTTCTATTTACTAGATCAAATCAGATCTAAATCCTGCTCTTCCCTTCGGCTTCAAAGATGAGCAGAGGCAAATCTGGGCTTTACCTTTGTCCAACTTTTTCCATCCTAACAACCCTAATCTGTCCAGTGATAGGCAGGAATGCTCAGTAGTGGTAACACAATGCTTGTTGGTACACATCCCTGCACGCAGACAGGAATCAGACATGCAGAGCACGACTGCCTGGTGATGTCAGAAGTGCACTGGAAGTGTTTTTTTCTAAGTAGAAGTCCCTGAGAGAGGTTGGTTACTGCTGCTGGAGCATGACTCTCCATCGAAATGACAAGTGAAGTCCAGATGTGACTGGAATGGGCAATGGCTCTAACCCATGCTGTGACAGTGGATTCTTCCTCCAGCTGCTTCTCAGGGCTGCTGGTGCCCACCTCTTACCCACTCTGCACACCCATCTCCAGCCCTGCAAGAGGCACATGTGATCTCCAGGCCATGAACCTTGCCAAGGATGCCTAGGCTGCTCTTCCAGTTACAGCCTGTTTTGTGAGGCCACTTTCTCTTTATCTGTTTATGTCTAGACCATTTTATGACTAGATAACTTTAGTGGGAAGAAGCACACATTTCTTACAAAGTTCTCCTTATTTCTCAGAATTTGAAGGTGTTTTCCAGAGACCTAATGGCATTAGAAAGCAAAGCATACCTGCTGCATTCAAACTGAAACAGCAAACTATTTTTCTTTAGCTTAGGCCTGATGACTAAATCCTCTCTAGTTTGTCAGTACACTTCCAAGCCATGTGTGGTGGCATTAGAGCTTTGAGTCCAGAGGAGGGCCGCAGAGAAGATCCAAGGGCTGGAACACCTCTGCTATGAGGATAGGCTGAGGGAGTTGGGGTTGTTCAGCCTGGAGAAGACTCCAAGGGGACTTTATAGCTGCCTTCCAATTCTGGAAGGGATCCTAGAGGGAGTCTGGAGAAAGACTTTTCATAAGGGTGTCTAGCAATAGGACAAGAGGGAATGGTTTGAAGCTGAGGGAGAGTAGGTTTAGACTAGAGATTAGGAAGAAGGTCTTCAGTACCAGAGTGGTGGGACTCTGGAATAGGCTGCCCAGGGAGACTGTGGATGCCTTCTCTCTGGAGATGTTCAAGGCCAGGCTGGATGAGGCCTTGAGCAGCCAAGTCTAGTGGAGAGGCATCCCTGCCCACAGCAGGGAGGTTGGAGTAGATGATCTCTGAGGTCCCTTCCTATCTAAGTCATTCTGTGATTCTATGATTCTATGATTAAACAAAATTCCTTGTGGGGCTGGGCCATATCCTCGGCCATCTCAACATCAGCTAACTCCTTGGGGCTGTTCTGGATTACACTTGTCAGAAATGCAGGGACTTGAACTTGCTTCTGCCAGCAGAACTGCCAAAAACTCTGAGATATTGGGACTCGTGAATTTTGAAAAGCACCAAAATACATTAAAAAACAAAGCAGAAAGGTTTCTCCCTGAGATTTCATTCACGTTTGCATACTTATGCCCACCAAAGGTTTAAAAAAGCACACAAATTCATTCTGGGATAAATTCTGCCCTTATTAGTGCCTGTATAGTCCAATGACTATCTGCTGAAGTGGCATAGGTGTTGATCTGCAGTGCAGCAGAGTGCAGCAAGAATTGGTCCAATTTTATGCTAATGTGGCAGATCTGAATATGGCTCTACAGGAACCAGTTGGATGTTATAACTGGAGTTGTGCTTTCAGTGCCTGGGGAAGCTCTTCGGAGGAACAGGTGGGTTTAAGAAGGGGTATGTGCTCTCATTGCCTGCATCTGGCTTTACAATGCACCTCTTTCCTCCCTAGGATGTGATGTGCCACCCCAGAACTGTAGGCACTGAGCAGCCAGCCTGACAGCCAGAGGCTGTCCTCAAAAGCATGAGGAACAACAGCCTGATGTCACAGTCTGCCCTCAGCCAAACCAACATTTCCCCAGTCTAGAGCTCACAGAAAACACAAACCAGCTCACTCCAGCACTCAGACTTTTCCTCTTATGTCATAATAGCATTCAGGGACACCCAGCCCTGTACCTGGGGCAGAAACCAGAGTCACCAGCCACGTTCCCCTCTTATTGTGCTTTCCTGTTGCTAGCCATGCCAAATTCTTCCCTCACATACCAGGTCAATCTGCATGCAGCATGATATTTCAGCATTGCACCAGGGGACCTGGGAAGAGATAACTGGATGTGCATATGCACAGGATACACCTCGGGTTGCAGCTGTTTCAGTAAAGAGACAGCTGAGGTTTAAAGGTCTGATCTCCTCCCCTGGTACACAGCATGCAGCATGTATCACTCTGCCTGCCTCAGCTGTTACCAGGAGGTCATTCAGGGCATTCACAGCTCTGCTTCTGCTGCTCTTCTACAGGGGTATTTCCAGTGTCTCAGGCTTTTATCTCTGCAGTCCTCGAAACATAGTGGACTGTAGGTCTAGAGGCTGACCTCTTATCTGTAAAAGTTGGTGGTCACTGGTGATTAAACCTCCTCTTCTTTAGCTGGCATTTGTCATTAAATAAATGGTATGCTTCCTCTTTCTCTCAGTTAGATTAGTGCAAATCAAGAGCAATTCCATGTCAGTGTCAGCTTAAAACAGAAACCGAAGGCCTGCGACGCTTTTTATTTGCAAGGAGAAGTTCGTGGAAGAGCAAGGTGCCAGATCAGCAGCCCAGGGGACCCTGGGCTTCATTACAAAATGGCCTAATTTCCAGCAAAGTCCCTGTGCCTAGTGTTTCCTATTGACTGGCCCTGCATCTCCCAAGGGCTCCCTGCCAATAGGAAACGCTAATCTCCTGCACATAGGTAGGATCTCAGGCACGAGTGGTGCCATGCAGATTTCCAATGCAGGTGCATGGGGAGCTCGGTGCTCAGGAAACCCATGGCCTCAGCTGGGGGAGAGGTCAGCTTACCCAGCCCACCAGATACCTGTTCTCTCCACCACCATCATGGCCATGGACACCCCTCTGGCAGAAACTGGGCCAAAGTCATCAAGTCCCTCCCACAGCTCTCCCCGAAAAGGGACATGAAAAGAGACAATAACAACAACAAAGGATGTAGCTGATTCTCTGCTCTTATTATTAGCGGAGGAAGGGCTGAGATTAATCACTCCCGCAGAAGCAGCTGTAAAGGATGGAAGTAGTTGATCAAAGTGGACTTTGTTATTCCTGAGGTATCATTCTGCTGAGCAATGAGAACTAGTGAGGGGCATTAGAGCTTCAAAAGGGCTTTAATGACTCCAAGGCTTGAACCAAGGACACTGCTGGAACTAATCGAGAAGGAAATCCAGGGCAAGGTGGAAGTGATGGAAATGAGTGCTTTGGTCTGAGGAATTTTTCCACATCTTTCATTTCCTAATTCCATACCTTTGAGGTAATAAAATTTACAGTGGCGGAAAAAAAATAAAATAGTGGGACAATGGGAAATGTGCCTCTGTGGGACAGGCCTACGTGTGGCTTGGCTGCACCTGATTGCTGCACCGCTGCATGAGGGGAGCAGAAGGCACAGGCATCCATGCTATTTTGTGCTCCCAAGGTCTGACAAAACTCCTCCTGTCCCAGAATAACCCCTCCTATTGCTGGGCAGTCACAGAGCACCTCTGAGACCTGCCCGGGCTCCCTTTCCTCCTCCCTGGCCAAACAGATGCACAACAAGCACCTTCTACATCCTTGGAGAGTGTAGACTTTGCATGGCCCCTCTGTTAGGTGTGAGGCCAACACACTGTGAGGCCAACATTATGTGCTGCTGCTGGGGACTGCAGTAGTAAGCCACGAGTGGGTATGAACGTTGGCTGGGAATGAGCCATGGGGAACCTGACGCATCCACACTGAAACTGCAGTGACTTGGTGAAGCTCTGCCATACATAAGCATAGCCACATGAATGCAAGGCAGCTGCCACCCTAAGTTGGGAAAGAAATACATGGTCTAAGAGGTAGCTCTGTTAGTGACACATCCACCATGTGTCTCTTCTCTTTGCTTCCTTCCTTTCTTCCTTCCTTGTTTCTGTTTATAGAGCACATGGATCCAAAAGATAGCTTCCTACTAAGCAGTGCTACCTTCTCTGAGACAGTCAAGGACATGTTGCTCAGAGGGAGGCCTTTTCTCCTGCTAACAAAATATTGACCCGCTCTTGAAAGAAAATCCTCGAGCACATTCATATCCATACAGACTCTATTGGAGCTTATCTTAGCAGTCCCTCTGGGTAAACAGCTTGGTGCTTTCCACAAGTCTTCACTGCTGTGGGGACACGATGGCATCTCTGGAGAGTTCAGATTAAAAGCTTTGTCTATAGCTGCAAACCCCTCTCAAAGTCAGCAGCCCTGCAGAGCTACATGGGCCACCTGCTTTCAAATGGCATAGAACCATAGAATGGCTCAGGTTGGAAGGGACCTCAGGGATCATCTACTCCAACCCCCTCACCATAGGCAGGGACACCTCAACTAGACTCAGCTGCTCAACTAGACTCCAGCCTGGCCTTGAACACCCCAGAGCAGAGGTATTCATAGCCTCCCTGAGCAGCCTATTCCAAAGTCTCACCACTGTGGTACTGAAGAACTTCTTTCTAAGCTCCAGTCTAACCCTGCTCTGCCTCAGCTTCAAACCATGTGGCTGTCCTGAGTGAGGAAAGAGTACAAAGTGTGTCAGGCTCCCATTAAGCTGCACAGTAGGTGTCAGTGGGTCCTCATTCAATAATCTGATGAGGTGGATCCTTCTTCTTCTGGCAAAGACCGTGGCATGAGGCTATGTGCTAGGCAGGCACCTCTCCCACCAGGAGATTCAGGCATGTACTGAGTATGCTCAATAGCATTTGACCTGTCAAGGTTCTTGAACAGTAGTTTGGAAACACCAGACATGGTGCTGAGCTCTCTCCTGTTGGCTTTCCACCAACCTGGTCTTGCAGCAAAAAAGCTCGGATCTTCCAAGGCATGCTATTGACACTCTGAACAACAGCCAAGAAGATGGATGAAAAGCAAGAAGCCTATGGGTTCAGTATGCTTCAGTCTACTTTCCAGTCTACTGCTCATCTCAACCTCCTGCTCAGCTGAGTGATGCACTGCCTTCCCTCGCTGCTGTTACCAGAAAACACCAGAGACACACCTCAGGGAGTAACCTCTCTGTCATTTTCTCCCTCTGCTTCCAGCAAAGTCCTATGGCTCTGTTTCTTGTCACTTTTGTCAGGACAAACACAGTGTGCATTTTGCAGTTAGAAGTCAAAACTGAAAGTGTTTCCCTCCCTTCCCCTTCCCCAAATCCAGCTGCTGCTGAGTCGACTGTTTTGCTCTCTCAGCCTAAACGTGCAGCAGCACATTCTGGTGAGGGGCAAAGCAAACAAGGCTCTCGAGACTGACAGAATGAGAAATGGAAAACCAGGACCTCAAGAGGGAAGCTGACACCCTGCATGCTGGCCAGGGGTCTTACATCTCAACTCTGTCACAGCATGTGCAGCTCCACATGGACTTGGGGCCCCAGTGGGCTTTTCTAAGTGTTGTGCTGGTGTGTTACAGGCAGGGCAGGAGCTGCTTGGCAGGGAGGACTATGTGCTTTTTTGGTGGAGGGGAAATACTGCACTGTACTTGATGCAGATGGGACCCGAGGAGTTACCTCGTCATAGGCAGCTCTGCATGCTTTCAGTCTTCACAGAGGGATGGAGCTTTGTCCTGCTTACAACCCAGAGCCCTTCTGCAGTAGCACTGCACGGTGACTCAGTCAGTGTGTGCAGAGTTCTGCTTCCTCCCTCTCAGTCTGCTTTTGCACTCTACAATGGGCAAGGTGGATCTGGCCTGTGCGCAGCTGTCTGCATCCCCAGGGATGTGACATTAGCTGGGACAGGGAACTGCCATGGCTGCATCCCCTTCCTCCTGCTGTGGAGATATTCCCAGGGGGAGCACCTGATTGGTGTTGTAAAAGCATCAGGACACATTGAGCTTCTCCTCTGCTCTTGTGTTCTGGAAAGGACTGAGGAAGGCAGGTGTCTCCAGCCCCAGTGAACAAAGAAACCTGGTGCCTTCTGTTCCCTTTTCCTGACAGCAGGAAGGCTGTGAGGAAGGAGGTTCCCACTCAGTCCCATCCTTGGAGCCCTTCTCTTGGAGTCACAGCCAGCAGACAAATATTTTAGCAGTCCCCAAAACGCAGCTTTCTGCTGGCAGGAGGGACATGAAGCATGAGCTTCATATGTGCCAACAGCAAGGTCTGGCAGATAGTGTCCTGCATTGATGAGACAGTGCTTCCTTCTGCAAAGCCCCTTGAAAGACCCTATGGTCCTTGTGGTCAGACAAGGAGAGTTGAGACTCCAGGAGTGGGTCAGAGGAAGCAGAGCCCCACAGCCTCAGCAAGTGCAGCAGACTGGGTGGAGTGTGGCACGCTGAGAGGGAGTTGCTTTTGTTATTTCAACACAAATGAATTCAGAAATTAATTTTCTGGTGGTGTCCTGACCTCTGCCCCCAGTGTCACCAACACCTCTGCTCTGCCAAAACAAACACAGATGCCTGGCCAAAGAGAGAAAATGAGGCCCTCCTCAGCAGAGGCCACGGGCTTGACCCAGCTTCACACCAGCACTCTCATCCTTCAGACTGGTATCCAGGTGTGTGCTGTGTTTAGAAAAGCAGCTTGGGCAAACAGATTCACTGCAGAGCAGCCAACTAATGCAGGGAGCACTGGAATCCCTGTTCAACCCTCCACAAGCAGCCTGTCAGGTGAAAATGGAGGCAATGCAGCACAGGTGGCATCGGTTGGGCCTCAGCAAAGCTGGCTTTGGTTCCCAGGAGGATGTCTGGACTTTAGAAATATCCATCCTGGTTGAGAGCTGCACCAAGGGAGGCAAGAGCATCTCTCTCTCTCTCTCAAAGCTTGGGGACTGTGGGGCATCCTGAGGGTAGCAGCTTTCATAAATGCCTAAGGATGCCCTGTCTGACACACATCCACCTGGACTTCTGCACATTTGGAAGATGTGTAGAACTGATAGGGCTGCTTTCTTCTTTTTTTCCCTTCCATATATTAAAAAAACATAGTCAAATGACTGTAAGATAATTATTTTTCTCTTGGCTTATTTTAATCTGATAAACATATTTATCTGCCACTGTAATTCAAGTTAGGGAGACTGAGGACATGCCTTCTTAGAAGTTTTATCTCAGAGTTCAGATTTAGTGACCTAATAATGTCACAGAGAAAATCTAGATCGGATTTTGTCAGACAGCTATTTCAAGCCTAGAAGCAGAGCTCTGAGCTGGGCTTAAAAGTGTCATCATTCCTAGTAAAAGAAAGATAAATGAGCACTGGAGGAGCATAACGAGAGATGTTTGCTTGGATTTTGGAAACACCTTCCTGTGAGGTTTTCTTATTTTCTCTTTCCTTTACTCTTTTCCCTCCACAGGGATGAGAGCACAGCATGAGCCACATAAAGTGCCAGCGGAGCCCAGAAAGAAGGTGGTGGAAAGGGAGAGTGGAACAGGCAGTGAAGGAGATTTTATACAGTGAGAGATAAAAGCAAACATGGCCAAGGAAGTTAATGTCAGTGACAAGTTAAGGTAAGATGAGATGGATCAGCTTAGCTGTGTGTCCTAGGCTGAGAGTAATGGGAAATACTCAATTGGGGATCAATCTGACAAAGGCCAGGCCTTATGTGAGTCCTTCAGTGCACAGGAGACTGCAGCCCCTTCCCATCCCCTAATCAGTTTTTCTCACAGCCTTGGGGTAAGCCACAAGCTTCAAAATCGTGGCTACTTCCTGGTCTACTGGCTGCCCACCCAGCAGGGCAGTTTGCCTGGTATGCTGCTAGCCAAGTACAAAGGGACCTTTTCCAGGAGAATTCCCGGTCTCACAGCACAGCAAAAATACCCAGCATCAAGAAAGCAAAACTTGGCTAGTTGCAGCTGGACTGGTGAAGGTCCACTGCCACTGCTAGGGAAGTCAGGGTGCGTGCAGCACAGCAAGGAGAGGAGGTCTTTGCAGCAGTCTGGAGAAGCAGTGCAATGAGCCTAGGTGTCTGTGCTCTACTGCCCTTTCTGAGGAGGCAGACCGAAGAGCAGTCACATGTGGGACAGCAGAGAAGGATAAAAAGGCTGCAGAGGCAGCACACCTGTAGGAGTCTGTGTTTCTGTCTCTCCCCAGAGAGGAGACTCCTTTGTGCCAGCAGTGGTATGAAAACCCAGAGCAAGCTGTGGCCCTGCAGACTCTCTTCTCTGGGGTGGCAGGAGGCACATGCCTTCACCAGAGCCACCAACGCAGCCCAGCTCTTCCTAACTCAACCTTTGCTCTGCCCTACCCTGAGTCACCCTGCAGCACTCACTCCTGCAGTGACTCTAAAACCTTTCCAGCCATATTTAGTGAGGTTAATATTCATCTCCCATGGGGCAGTTGCTGAGTGACTCCCACAACATGCTATGTGATGAAAGCCCAGGTCAGGGAAGCTCTGACCCTGCCACTGGCCACCCAGAGCTCAGCCAGCAGAGAAGACCAAGCCTCCCATGACTGTGCTGGTGACAGACGCTGATCCTCCAGTGCTGGGGGCTAAAAAGATCCAGCACTATATGGGCACCTTCAAGGCTCATAAGACCACATGTGTACTGTTCCTTGAGAGGTTTCTTCTTTGTCCAAAGAGAACAAGGCTGCTGCTGCCCAACGAAATACTGCCTCAGCAGATCAAATGATACTTAGGTGGTCAGCCCCAACACGAGTGTCCCCTGGCCTAGGGAGCAGGGTTTGCAGCACCCTTGGCTGCTGACAAAAAAGGCATTCCAGAAGTGCATGGACGCAACACACTGGGTTCAGAGTAATGTTGCTCAGTCAACTGGTCAACTGGCTGCTCACCCAGGAGGCAAAAAGAGAGCCGGCTGCTGCAGCAGGCACTATGGTGTACATCAGGCAGGGTCCTGCTGCAGGGAGAGGGAGAGAGAGGGTCACCTGCCAGGTTGTATTTCAGCATTGCACACAGGTTTAGTCTCTCCTCTCTTGCTCTATGGCACACGCCCAGCACAAAGGATTTGACACCAGGTGATTATCTGAAACTAGAGACACATGATGTTGGTGCCTCTCTGGTTACAGGTACGATACTCAAGCCTTTGCTGGTATTGATCATGAGCATGTTACACCCCCCCCACTGTTTTCTTTTTTTGCTTGCATAATTAATGTGGTGAAATGAAAATACTGTCCACATAACTGTGGTAAGGATTTCTGAAGCCCAAACATAACTACTATTCCATTTGAAGGTAACAGTTGCATGAGGCAGTCTTCACTTTGAATTATTCATGTCCTGAACATAGCATAGTTGTGCATACCTACTTGGGGTTTCTCTGATTATCAGCTATGGTCTCTTTCTGGACCTGAGGCTTCCCTGAGGTTGGAGTAGAAATATTCACCAACTGCCTGAACTACACAGATGTTGCATGTCTGTTTGACAGTGTTTACTACTTACAGGACTGTTTTAAATAAATAACGGTCTCAATCTCAATGTTTCTCATCTTGGTCAAGATGGCTTCTCCAAGCTTTGCTCCTAAGGCAGGAAGAGAAAGGAAGAGGCAAAAAAGAAAGGAGATGAGAAGCATGCAGGCAAGAAAGGAAGCAAGATGGAGATCTGGAGCCAAACTGAGCTGCATGCTATCCCACAGTTTATTAACATTTGATTAGCATAATGAATATTCAGCCCTATTATTATCTTATTGTT